>NC_092458.1:24475687-24786370 GCF_047495875.1 Pithys albifrons albifrons
AAACCTCCAGGGATGGGGAATCCACCACCTCTCTGGGCAGCCCATTCCAATGCCCAATTACTCTCTCTGGAAAGAATTTTTTTCTGATCTCCAACTTAAATTTCCCCTGGCATAGCTTGAGCCCGTGCCCCCTTGTCCTATTGCTGAGTGCCTGGGAGAAGAGACCAGCCCCCACCTGGCTAGAACTTCCCTTCAGGTAGTTCTAGACAGTGATGAGGTCACCCCTGAGCCTCCTCTTCTCCAGGCTAAACACCCCCAGCTCCATCAGCCTCTCCCCACAGGACCTGTGCTCCAGTCCCTTCACCAGTCTTGTTGCTAAATATGTGGGCAGCTTTTCCAAGGAAAGAAAACTTTTGACCTCGTGGTAGTTTCAAGAGACAGATGAGTCAATTGCTGTTGTTGTCCCACCCCTTACTCCTCCAGGCTGATGAAGCATTTGGTGGCAGCCCATAGTCTGTCCTTGCAGGGATTGAGAACAACCATGCGCTGGGTGTGCCGGGGCAGTTCAGGGTCATCCCTGTGTCAGTGCTTGAGTGCCACTGCCGTGTCTGCAGGTGCAGGCACTGGAGCTGAGCCTCCAGTCTGGGCTAAAATCCATTAGAAAAATGGCACCTGGAAGGGCGGAAGATTTGAAGGCACTTAGATGTAGGGTGGGTTTTGCTTTAAAACATTTAACCTTTTAAAAATAAATAAATTCTTTGCAGAGAGAGTAATCAGGCGTTGGATTGGCCTGCCCAGAGAGGTGGTGGATTCCCCATCCCTGGAGGTTTTTAAACTGAGATTGGCCGTGGCACTGAGTGCCATGATCTGGTAAATGGACTGGAGTTGGACCAAGGGTTGGACTTGATGATTTCGGAGGTCTTTTCCAACCCAGTTGATTCTATGATTAATCAATATTCATTACTGAATCTTGGTATGTAGGTGGCCTGTGGTGACTTAGGTCCTGCATGGGTCTCTCTTGGGTCTCAGTAAGAAAGTCACAACACCACATAGTGTAAAACATTTCCATTTTAATAACGTAGAATAAAAAGGAGGACACAGACAGTTGAGTAAGTGTTACATCCTGTCAGGTCCTCGGAGTGCTGCCCTCATGCAGCATCAGACAGATCCCCAGTGTATTTCCATGCCAGGCTGTGCAGATCCTGTTCCTGGGGAGCTCCAGTCCCTTTCTGTCCTGTGGTGACTCCTCTCATGTGTAAGGAACAAACTCATCGATCTCCTCTTCACAGGTGGTAGCATCCTGTCCTCTCTTTCCTGGTGTTCCTGGAGTGGAATGGGGCATTCCAGCAGGTCCCTGGCAGTGCTGGGGTGGGGTGTGTGTTTGTGTGTGTGTGTGTTTGTGTGTGTGTGTGTGTGTGTGTGTGTGTGTGTGTGTGTGTTACACAGCACCTGCTATGCCAACCCATCCACCTCTCAGCTGGCAGCAGGGGGCCCAGCAGGGCAGGTGTGGCTTCCCTGAGGTCACTGACCCCTAAACTATGAGGGAACCTTCCACAAGGCTCCCAGTCCAACCTGGAACACAGCAGCGCTGCAGCAGGGCTTTGGGATGGAAATGGGTTAGTGGGACAGCACAAACAGTAAGAACTGAAATACTCTGAGGAGAGAGGATGCTGAACCCTGGAGAAAAGCTCAGCAAAAGGTTTCACATGGATGAAGTGGACAGAAAGATAGTGAGGGAGAGCCAATGTGTGTGTTTGGGGATTTCAACAAAAATAGGAAGTAACTTCATAAAATTCCTCAAATAGAGGTGTAGAACAGAGTTGTAAAAATGTTCTGTGTTAATTGGAGGAATTGAGTGTCTTGAACATACAGAATATCACATGTAAAAACGATTCAGTATTGGAGAAATAATTTTGTTAAGTGAGTAAATACAGAAAAGGAGCTACTAAAAGCATGTAGAAGAGGAGAGAAAGAAAAGTGTTCATTTTAGATGGTTTGGTGAAAAAAATATTAAAATAAATACAAGAATAGATAGTTTGATTGCACTGGGCATGTCGTGATACCAAGCTTGAAGGGAAGTGAAAGCTTAACTGTTCCTCAGTTTTTGGACTTTCCCACTGAACAAGAACTTTCCAGATCCTCTTGGTTTGGGCCTTTCAGCACATTCCTGTGGAGCAATGGCAGCTGTATCGTCTGGACGTGGGGAAAGGAGTGTTAATTTTCCCAATGCACAACTGATTAAAGCAAAATGCTACGACTACAGCTGAGACTTTTTTCCACATGTCAGGAAACACCAGGAAATCTCAAGGCCAGTGGGCCCTTCTGTGACGGCCGGAATGCTGTTTGTGGCCACAGAGCGGTGCTGTTTATCCAAATAGCAGGAGACTTCACCTGCAAAGGGAGGAAATTGTATTAACCAAAGTTTTTGACTTAGGAGAAGTGTTTTCCAGTGTGCTGATTTAATCAGCGTTCCTGAAAGCCTGTTTTCCTCATGAGTTAATACTGCTGTGTAGACCAAATCAGTGGCTTTCCACAAGGAGGCTCCATTAAATTACAAAGCCAGGACAAACCCCATCTATTTTCTGAGGGTTTCTGGTGCTGAACCTGCTGACTTCAGCAATATTCAGTTTTTATTGTTCTAATAACTGCATCCTATGGATTTTTGCATGCAGTTGATCGATGTAAGGGCACTAAGTCAGCACACAATGCATCTCATTCTCATTCCACGTACCTGGAACCTGGAGTTCAACTCACAGCCAGTGCTCAGCTCCCACATTGGCACATCTGAAATGAAGCTCTGTATCATCATGAGATATTCTGTGTGCTGATTGTTGTAGCATAGATGTTTGCTTTCTGTTTGAGCTGTGATGAGTTATCCTTTCGGAGCATTTCTTTAAACGGTTGTGTTCAAGTGCTTCAAAGAAAGGAACCATCTTTTATAGAAACATGGACTCATAGAACCATTTAGATTGGAAAAGATCATCAAGTCTGACTGTTGACCCAACAACTACAGCTGCTACATCTAGGTGTATTTTAAATACCTCCAGGGATGGTGACTCCACCACTTCCCTGAGCAGCCTGTTCCAATACTTGACAACCCTTCACCCCTTGTGAAGAAATACCCAATCTAATCCTCATCTTCCTCATATGTACATGCAACCTGGATTTGTCACTAACTTTCTAAATATAACTGAATTGTTTTATTCCCTGTGCACCTTCCCCTCTTCTCACCTGCCCCCCTGCCAAGTATTTAATAATATTCAGATACTCTATCCTGTCATGGCCTTTGCTTAGTTTAACTGAAGCTTTGAGACATTCTTGATGTGTTCTTAAGCTCTGTTAATTTTTACACCCCACCCCT
This sequence comes from Pithys albifrons albifrons, assembly GCF_047495875.1. NCBI lineage: Eukaryota > Metazoa > Chordata > Aves > Passeriformes > Thamnophilidae > Pithys > Pithys albifrons. Next base: position 24,478,989 of record NC_092458.1, read on the forward strand.
CCCTTGAATTGGAGATCAAGTCTTCAGCCATAGGAGAGAATTTGCCAGGCAAGCAAATGCTGCCAAGGTTTGGCAGTTGGACCTGCACCAGAAACTCATAGGAATAAGCTTCTGTGTTTCTGGTTTGGGATGAGACATAAGTGAATATTCCTTAAAATTCCTGTTGTCTGAAAAGATTTCCAGTTTATAGAGCACAACAGGAATTTCCCCGTGAGTTGTAAGCTGAGTCGTACAATTTCGTGTAGTTTTTAGAGACCTACTTCATTCTTTGTTGCCAGACTCTTACACGTTGTCAGGGGCTTAAAAGTCCTTTCCCCTCCCTGAAAGCCAATGATGGCCAGTGAAGGAACATTTTAGTCTTCTGATTCCAGCTTCCTCTGGAGAGACAATGAGCTTCCCTAACAATGAGCTGTCTCCCTGAGCCTCTGCTGTCTTCTACAGTCCCATAAAGCACCTTAATGTACTCTCTCTTCCCTGACAATAACTCAGAATGGGTCAGTGAGTGACACTGGGCAAGGCAGAAGCTGCTCCAGGTGCTCCTTTCCCAGTACACTCGTTTCCCAGCAATTTCCTTGTAACTAAGCTGAAACACAAGTGATTTCATCCTGCCGCAGACCCATATTAAAAATGCTCGGAAACTTTCCAGAATAGCTGATTGGTTTGGGGTTTTGGTTTGGGTTTTTTCCCCCATTCTTTTTCTTTCCTTTTTTCTTGGGAATACTTTATTAGCCACAGAATTAGAAAATGGGCAGCCTATACCTTTTCTAGAATTACCTCTCCGCTCACCCCACCCCCTTCACGTCCTCCCCAGCCAATGCCTTTTGTCTCCTGTAGGATGACAGACTCCAGATCCACTGTCTTCTTTAGGGCAAGTCATTAAACTGTGATATTTCACAGCTTGCAAGAGTCTTACATGAATCCCGTTGCTGCAGTGCTAGAACATTCCATTCACTTCCTGCGCTGCTCAAGGACTCAAGTGTTATCTTGTAAAATTCAGGAGGGAGTGAGTGCAACCCCTGAAGATCCCACAGTGTTAACAGCACTCTGACTCAACAATTGCTTCACAAATGGCACACAGAGCGCCAAGTCTGGTCTCAGACACAGGTCCTCCCTGAGGGACCACTGTTTGGAGATCCCAGCTTGACAGAAATGCCTCAAGGGAATTTTTTAAAAAAGAGGTTGTAAAATCAATATTGTCACTTCCTTCTTTTTGCTGCACTTCTCTTGCTACAATGCAATCTGCTGCTTAAGCTCAGCCGATCCAAGTGATTTTCTTGGATTTGAGCAGCTACTTTTACAGTGCTGCCCTAAAAAAAAAAAGAGTTTTGCTCAGGACTCTGCTAATGTTTCAGGAAAAACAGTGGTATGAGGGTTTTCGCCGCTTCTTAAGATACCCAAGTTTCATTAGTTTAGCAGAGTTTAGGCTAGTGCTTCATTGTATTTTCTCTGGCTCCTGTAGATGTTTGGGGCTTTGCTGTCTGGATGTTCGAGCGATTAATTAATTGATTGATTAATTAATTACACACACACACATTAAAAAGTCCTGCTCTGCTCACTGCTGGGTAGCACAGCATGAAGCAGCACAGTACTCACAGTAAGCATGGTCAGCAGCTGTGCCTGGAGGACTGCTGAAGTTCTGATCCAGTCACCTTGAAGACTCCTTTAGTATTTGACTGAAGCATCAGCTGAAAAAGAAGTCCATCCTTGAGTGGTGTTAGATGAAAACAGGCACTGGGTAAAAGCCTCAGTTTTGAAGCAGAACCTGTTTAACACAAAGTGACTTGGACACTCTTCAGTTGCACCAATCATGCAGTAGGAGCTGGTTATTTCCTATCCCACCATGTGCCTCCCTCTACTGAACTGACTCAGTACAAGCTCAAGCTTTCATTGTTCCATGAGGCCAAACAGGAGCTCAGAAAACTTGCTCCTAATTACATGTTGGGCAAACAGACAAGGCCCAGTCACAGCTGTATTTAGTGTGAGAACATCACTGTGGGTGAAATGGTTTCAGTGACAGGTAACTTCTTACTTTGTGTACTCCTTAATTTTACCTTTCAGCTGAAGTGCAGTGGACAACATCAGTATGATTTCACCATGATGCTCCAGTGTTAAGAATCTGCTCTTTACTCACATTCTACATCCCAGATCATCCCATTTTCCCCCAGTTTGGTGTTCCTCTCAGGGTGGTGGCCAAGCTACACTATGAACTGCTGCTGACAGAGCTGTGGCCAGGGCTGGACCCAGACCTGCTCACTGATATGTTTCATTCCAAGTGTCTGCATCTGTGAAATAAACACTAACTTTCCTTTGACTGGAATTTTATGTTCTTCTCTGATATGGTCTTTAACAAAATCACTAATACCTTTCAAAGGCTTCTGGAAAAACAGCTCATGATAATTAAACCGATTTCACATGTTGGGGCCATACTTACCCCCCTCAAGCTTCCTGCTTTTAGTAACAGGCCACAAACTTTTCAGACTTTTAGAAGTCTATTTCTTAGCATTAGCAGAATAGAATTGCCCTTTAGGAGCACCAAAATAATTACCAAAATTAAAAGTAATTTTTTCTCTTCCTTGCTGGGAACTTTGCACTCCCAGTAGCTTCCAGATCTGGAAGAGTGGAGCTGATTCATGGTAGTTTAATCCTAATTCTAATCTGAAGAAATGTTTTGAATTATCCAAAGGGCTGTGACCTCCCTGATTTCCAGGACAGTCTGTCTTGTGAGCACTCTAAGATATTTTTTCCTCTGCTCTTTTTACTCCAGACAGAACTTACCTTATGTCTGAGCTTCAGTCTTGCTCATTCTGCTTTTGAAAACACCCACTATGCTTCCAAGCTTTTGGCCTTGGATCAACCTGTGGTTCCAGTTGCCCTCTCAGCATGCTGCAATGTTTTCAACCCCATCTACATTTTTATGTAAGATTTAGCACATGCTTTGTTGAAAACAATTTTTTTTTACATCAGAAGAGCTATTTTCTCTCTCTTATCTTGGATGCCTCTGCCTCATTACCATCTCACCCCTGCTTATTATGAGTTTTTAATGCATGTAAAGAGTGACTGTACCATAAAAACTGGCAAGTAGATACCTCAGGAGAAGGCAGCAAAAGCTGTGTTGTACATGTACTTACCACACACAGAGGTTTCTTTAATCATACCAAACTTTTGCCCAGATTTTATTTCACCTAAATTCTGTCAATTGATGTGATGTACGTATGGCCAAACTTCGTGAATGCAGATTTGGGCAGGGCTCTCCCCACGTGGGTGTGCCCTTCCAGCCTGCACAGTGGATTTTTTAGGTGAGGCACAGCGTGCACAGAACTGGCCCCACCCTTTAAGTCCCAAGGTCCATCTGCCACGGCCGAGCGAGCTTGGACAGTGACAGGGAAGTCCTCGGGACTGTCACAGCACCCGGTACTAACCAGGGCTGACCCTGCTGAGCATCCGAGATCTGACGGGATGGGATGGCAGGGAGGCATTGAACTGCCAGGGGATGGTCCCACTGAGACTCGAACTCATGACCTTGTGATCAGAGTCCAGAGTGCTCTCCTGTACACCACGGGACCGCCCATTTACAATGAGACTTTAAGGGAGCTCTTTTGCTTTCTTTAACTAGGCAAAAGAGTGAGGTGCTTTCCAAAATAACCCTGGAGAAGGAAAATAGGACACAAAAACAGGAAGCATTTAGGCCTCCGGTATTTTCTCTGGGAGAAAGACACTTTTTACTTAGGAAACTGAAAACTGTGTGTCAAAGATCTTGATAGTTCAGGTGGTTTCATCCTAGGAATTTAATGTTTAACTAATGCTCAAGGGGAAGCTCTTCCAAAACAAGAACTGAGATTATTATAATGGTGGATGAGGTTATTTGCATTATCACAAGGGAAGGTCTGACAATTTTGGGGGAAAAAAAAAGTCTAAACCCCTTGTGTTTTGCCTTGTCTTGATCAAAAGGAAATGTTTTTAAACCAGATTTTTTTTTCCGTTCTCCCTGATTAAACCACTGTGGACTATTAGTATCTGAGTTAATTTCTGCTTCTATCCTCCATGGAATCAATTCCAATGTAAACACCTGCTGGGAAGAAGAGGTGGCAACATGACCTTAAGCAGCTCCTCTCACCTTGAAGTTACCAGTTATCTTCCCAGGTTCCATGTACAGAGAAGCAGGCCTTGGCATGTCAGGAGCTTAACTACTTACTCTTTATTCTCCCTTTATTTTCATGCAGTAAGAGACTTGTTTGCTCAGTTACTCAGAAGGAAATTGCACACAAATCCAAGCTGAACATTTTGTGACCTCGCATGGCTCTAGAAATACCCAAATTTTAAGAACAAAGGAGTTCCAGCAGGTTCTTATTTGCGAGATCTGTATCTTCAAGTTTCTGCTGGTGGCAGCAAGAAGCCAGCAGTTGCAGAGATTTTGTTTATATAATGCGAACTGGAAAAGGGCTTGCTTGGTTAAATGAGACACTCATATTTTACTGCATACAAAACCTTTATGCCATAAGCAATATTAATTAGACTCTACAGTTCTTACTCTTTTGAAGGACAGATTCTAATAAAAATCTGCTGCTGTAAATTTTAAGCAGTGCCACCGAGTCATAAGCAATTTTCTGTTGCTGGTCTCTTATGCTTTCTGGTAATGGAAGGGTTCATTTTTACTTGGCTTCAGCTCAGAGGAATACATGCAGTCACTGGGGCTTGCCTTACTGTTAATGAAGGGAAACAGGCACCTTAAAGGAACAGATAAATCATATCTAAGAATAGCACCGTTCTGTGCAGGAACAGTGTGACAAAGGTATGGGTGCAGCACAAACAGCAGCAGCTGCTTCATGGCTGATACCCAGAAACTCAAACAGCACAGACACCTTTCCAGCTTTTGCTATCCAGCGGATTTCCAAGAGGGTGGCACTGCATAACCCTGAGGAGTTTCTGCTCTCCTGCCACACAATCCTGTGCTGTTGAGAAATCAGTTCCCATCTGCAGAGAAGTGTCTGCAAACACAGGCCCTGTGCATGGTGGATTTTGTCTGAAGGCCACACCAAGTGGGGTCAGGCGCACACAAGTTCCGAAAACACGTGGAGAACACAACTACAACAGGCAAATCTTGAAAAAAGCAGTATTTATTTTAAAGTACAACCCAAAGTTGTATCTGTAAGAAATGCACAAGGTATCTTGTTTCGTCCACAAGTCTTGGCTGTGTGCATTTCAGTTCAACTTAAAAATGCATTCAGGTTTACAAATGTACAAACAGCACAAAGTGTGTTACAGTCTCAACAGAATGCTCTTACATTCAGCCACTTTGCTCTTAAGGTTTTGTGTTGTTTTGTTGGTATTTTTTGTTGATTTTCTTTCCGTTTTTACATTCTTACAACCTGTGTTAACAAAGACAGCCTTATTTTAAAAAAATACTCTGCATTTGAGCACAAAGTGCCTTTTGATTTTAAATTAGAACTTGGAGAATAACACTGGAAAAAATTTAAAAACCCAAACTCGTACTTTTCATAAAAGTATTGCATGCCAGGACCAGTTTATAGTTCAAATTGTTTCCTAAATAAAGATGGCAGATGGTAAAATATGAAACCAGTGAAACTGTTCATATTTACAGGGCTTCAGCAGTAGTTGGGATTTGTGACCACACCCAGACTTTTTCAAGCTTATCTGCAATCTCACACTACCATATTGCAGGACAGACTTTAGAAGGAGCAAGTGATGAAAGCATGACTGACAGGGGAGTGGGGTGGGGGGAAGCAACGACCAGCCTGAAAATGATGTCTCAAAAATTTGCATTCAGAATTGTATCATGACCTGGATAGGAGTTCTTTCCTTTTGCTTAACTTTAGTTTTCATGAGGGTAGTGTGAATTAGACCAAGGATCTGAACTTCTTCTTGCAATTGTTGGGCTCCAAATTCTCCAAGGATTGTAGGTCTGTCCCATGTCTTCAGCAGGACTGGCAACGGTGGCAGCAGCAGGTGGTGGAGGAGCAGCAGAGGAGTTTTCACTACCCATGAGATCAATGCCTGACAATGCATTTGTTGGAGTGGTGAAGGGAAGGCCACTGTTGAGGTTACTTGACCAAATGGAACTGCTGAACGGAGTGGTGGACCACAGGCCACTGGGGTTGCCAAGGATGGACTGCAGTAAAGACAGAGACAGGTAAGTAGCAGTTTGGCAGCCTCTATTTTCAATCAGTTCACAGCCCCCCTAAAAGAAAAGTATCTGAGCAGCAGCAGCAGTAAGCCTGCTCTGGAACCCCTTCTTTCTTCCCTGCAACATGGAGTCCCTCCTGAACTTCCTTTGGGAGAGCTCCCCCAGAGAACCACACTACTACACAACTGAACATCTCTGGGAGCTCAAGGGCTCCAGGGTGCAGACACATGGTAGGCTGTTCTCATCTGAGCCTTTACATCCCCATACCTTTGCTAATGTAAGCACTACAAGGACCTAAGCTGTAACACACAAGGATCAGAACACTCAAACTTCAACAAACTAGTTAGAAGGACGTAGATAAACATGGTTCAAGTCTCAAAAAAACAACAAAATTCAAGCTGTGATGGAAGGTAACAGCAAAGTCCTTTTCTTTTTTTTCTTCCGTTTGCAAACTTATGTCCCTTGGTTCAGACACATCTGCTTTGGATGAACTTACCTGAATTCAGCCCCACTGTACCTCCCCCATATTCCCAGTATATACTTTTTCCTCCCATCCAAAACTTCACATGAGAGGAGAGGGGACAGGAGAACTGGCCATTTATCACTGAGTTCCAGTAAGTCTGTCTTGGCTCAAGGCACTTGGAAGTCTCTGACAAAGGGTCATGGTGCAGATGCAGGTGAGCTGCAGTACATCACAAATGCTTTGGGGATGCACAGGACAGGCACAGCAAGCCCAGAGAACACATACGGGGATGAGCAAGGCCCAGGTTCTGTCAACTGCTTTACTAAAGGCCAAACAGTAGCAAGCAACAAGCAGAGGAACCGGACTCGTGGTGTAGGGGAAAGTGACACCCAGAAGCAGCCAAAGATGGACATGGGAAAGGTTAGCATAACTTTCATGCTAATATTAGCACAAAACCTGCTACATGTTGGCTTAGCACACTACATACCTCAGTGTCAACAGAGTTAATGTACATATGCTGTAAATTCAATTTGCAAATATACAGTAAACCTGATACATCCCAAAGGCAGTGGACTTGTCAAGTAAGTGCTGTAAGGTACAAAGATCCTTTGGTTTGAATTTACTGGGTGGAGATAGAGAACCTTTCCCAAGATCTCTGCCCTTGGATAACACAAACTAAAGGTTAACCAGTATCAGGTTATTGGAGATTTAAATAAAAATCTCTTTAGGAAAGAAAACAAGGTAGACTGAAAATGTCTTCATTTCAGGTTTTTGCTCTCTCCCCTGGAACGAAGATAGGCTCAGTCTCATCATACCTGATATTGGTATTTCACAGAATCACAGACTATTCTGAGTTGGAAGGGACCCACAAAGATCATCGAGTTCAACTCAAGTCAATGGCCCACACAGGGGATTGAACCCATGACCCTGGCATTATGACAACCAAGTTGTAGGACACTAACACATTATCAAAGGCTCCTCACAGAATGTGCTACTGAGGGGGCTGGACAGCTGTTGTGAGCATTACCTGGGAGTTAACCAGGCATCATTAGGACTCTCCAATATCCCTGAGAAACTGAGCCAAACCAGGGTGACAGTATATTAGACCACTAAGCCTACAGCAGGAAACACTTTGCTGCACAGGCACCAACCCTAACACAACTACAAGTCCACCCTATTTCTTGCTATGGGAAAGAGCCAGGAACTATTCCTGTGTGTCCCAAAAGTCTTTGGGAAAGCCTGATAGGAAGGCACTTTCTCATAGATCAGAAGCAACCAGGAAAGGAGCAGCAGAGAAGAGTACCTGCTACGACCTTTGAAAGCTGGTAGAGGGAGGTACAAAGTGGCTGACAGACAGAACTACACACAGGAAAATGGAGGAAAAGGGAGTGGGGGAGAATGTGGTTAGAAAGAAACTTGGGGAGAAGTACCAGCAATGCAGCCAAGGCTGAGAGGAGTTGAGACCCAGAAGTCAAATGCTATTTAGTACAGAAGCAGAGTTGTCCATAAAAGGGTAAAGCACAAGGAATAAGGACAGAAAACAATCAAAATCAACCCCCCACAAACATTTCTGGAAAAGAGGGTAACACAGGAGCCCCTGTCTAAGTACTGTCTGCAACAATGACTTTGGCTCTTGTGCCAGAATGGAGGAAAGGGCAGGGCCCTGACCTCTTACCTAGCACTTAAGAGCAAGGGGGCTCAAGTAACAGGAAAAGCCAAGCTTTCCTGTTCTGGCTTGCCATAAGCACTTTAAAAAAACCCACTGTCATTAGAAAGGTTTTGAACATTTCAATCAGTTTGATGCTTCTTACTTATTAAGTGATCTTCTCCTTGAATAAGCTCTTAAAACATCTCCCTAAATCAAAGTATTTAAAGGAAGTAACTGATAATTTTTCTATACCATTTTCTAGGCTTCTATTTCAATGCTTCTGGAAGCACAATTCCAAATATTTTTCAGAAGCAGCCATCAAATGCTAATGAAACCTGCTCTCCATGTGACTGAAAAGCAGAAATCTCTCCTTACATAGTTTTAGGGAGGTTCCAGCACTGGTTGTAACCACATGACAAGGGCAGGATCAGTGAGTCTGTGTCTATAAGAAGCTGTGTGACCTTCTTCAGCTTCCCCTGCCCCCCACTCCATCTGAACTGCTCCCAGGTGAAGTAAACATTGCCTGTTACTCACTACAGAAACATTTTCAGAAGTCAACATGAAGGATTTCAGCCAGCAGTGAAGGCAGCTGTTGTGGTCTAAGATTTAGTCTGGCACAAGGATGGCACAAAGATGACAGTGCAGTGCTACAACCTGTAAAAACCTGGTTTTATTTCTTCTTTTTCTATACTCAAGATTTCTATCAAAATTAGTAGTCAGTTTAAAGGCTTCACTTTATGGTCAGTCCTTTAGTGTTTTGTCTAAGCTGAAAAGAATATATTTAAGGTCTTTTAGGTAAGTTTTTGGGACCTTTTGTTAATTTACAAGCAGGTGCAATGCTGGATTCAGAAAGGAGAACTGAAACCTGAAAATTATCATATTGGCTATTTCATAACTGTCCATCAAACTGTAAGTGACAGAGGCAGTGTCCAGCCACAGCACAGGTGTAGAACACCTCTTTTCTGAAGAGGAACATACTTTTTGAAGTGCTGCAAGATGCTCTCATAAGAAATAAGTTTTATGTGACTGTAAATATTCAGTGTACATGGATTCCTCATCTGCAAGCAAGCAGACTAATAACTTTGTCCAATAGCCATATCAACTACACAAAAATGAGCATGTGCAAATTCCCTTTTCCTTTTTTCTTCAGTTCATTTTTTTCACCCCCAAGTCCTCTGAATTAAATTAGATGGCACAGAAGAGGTTGGAAACAGTAATAAAACACTGTATCTGGACTGAATACTTACTGCAGTTGTATGAGTTGGGGAACTTGAGCTTGTTGGCCAGGAGGGTACAGAATCTGTAGCTGAAGGGTCCCAGATAGATGATGGAACATTATTGAATTCACTCCAGTTTCTCTGAACATCCTGCCCATAAGCAGATCGAGCTAGACCAAGTTTGCTAAAAACCTCTAAAAATAAAATGAAATAAAATTGAGTACATTACTCTTACTCCTTCTCCAAGAATAACATTCTTCACAGTTATTCCCCACGTTTTTCTGACAGGTTCTGCTGCAATGAGATTAGAAGAGGTCACACAGTAAACAAAGATATCTCATGTAGCTGACACCTGACAGTGGCTACGAAGTTAGTCATGGTTATAGTAGGGAAGGACTTAAACACTTGCTGTGCATAATTCAGTACATGCCTATAGGGCTTGTGGAAGCACAGCAATACTGAGAGTCCTGGCAGTTCCTGGTAACCAGTTAAGTGCATGTGGAGCAGGTGACTGGGCTGAGGGAGCCTCCTGTAGTCACAGCATTCATTTCCCAGGTGACTCCTGGCAGGAGGCAGCACTGGCAATGCCCCAGCCGCGACCCCATCTCTGCTATGAGGAGGAGAGAGCAGCACCAGCAGGCATGGCTCGCCTGCTCCCTGCACGTGGAATTATCCCTGGGATCTCACTGGTGTCCCTCAGCTGCTGCTGCCAAGTCCTGCTGATGAAGATGAAAGAACTTCACAGCAGCAGCTGCCACTGTTTGCATTTTTCAGCAGACGTTTTTCAGTAGAGAGCATTTTTCAGTCAACACTACCCATTTTGCAGATGCCATATCCAAAGTTTGTTTTGCTTATCATCTTTTGCAGATGCTTTAAAATACACGCACCCCCAAATCTTCCCAAGTATACAGAGCATCCATGCCCTGCAATATAGCCTGCCTGCCCATCTCAATGTTATTTACTGAAGGTTTACCTGAATATTTAAATGGGAATTAATTGCTGGGTTTAGTATGCATCAGTTCATTGTGCAGCTACACAAATACTGGAGGAAAGCACAAGAGGAGAGCAGCAGGTCAGCTGGGCCATTGCTTCGCTTACAGAGCAATGTTCTAGGCAGGTGTTTATGCTGAGGAAAGTACAGGTCTAATGGCATTCTTGTGAGACCTACAGTAAAGCTTCTGGGGAGGGATGAAGGGAGGGCAAAAAGACTAAGAAAAAATAAATATCAGTGAATTTTACTGAAAGAGAGAAACTCCAAAATCAACATTTCCAGCCCATCAAACACTTTTAAGAGTTTCCACTTTCTCTGGACCGAAACACAGAATATACCACCAAATTCTTAACACACTTTCCTATACAGTCTTCCTCCCTTTTAGGGCTGGCAATGGGGATGCTGTCTGTACTTAGACTAGTGCAACGGAAACACACCATTTCCTTACCTGTATCTGAATGTGGCAAAATATTTGAAAAGAAAAACTCACCTCCAGTTAAGTTAAAAGAATGTCCGAATGCAGAGAATGAGTTCAGAGGTGTGAAATCAGGACTGCTGGGATTGCTGATAGGACTCCACAAACCGGAACTACATATTATGGAACAACAGGAAAGCAATGCACAAGTTATTAACACAGTACTATTGACAATATTGACTTATTGATCTATATACAAATGTATATGTACAAATGTGTGTATATACTTAACTATACATGTCTTTAATGGCGATCAAGAGTTAGGAAATCAGCTTATTTTTGTTTCACAGAAGATCTCAGTGGAATACCATTTTCCTGTGTAGACACCCATCTTGGTGCAACACAGTAAATACAGACACAGTGCTCTTTAATCTGCAGACTGAGCATAAACACAAACCTGAGAGTAGCTCTTCTGATGAGTTTTTCAGCAAACTCATAGAGTTCAAGACATAGCATAGTTTTTTTGACAAGAAGACAAAATTTAGAGCTACTCAGAAGGGATACAAGTGGCCACACTCTGGTTTGTGGACAAGCTTCTTGAAACTAACAGAGGAGTTACCTGGAACCAGTGAAAAACATTCACAACCACCCTCTCTTCCCCCATCCAACTCCACTCAGAAAAGCAATTCCTTTGCATAGTGAAGCCTGAATTCAAGTCTCTTCCCTATTCCAGAAAGGTTACCAGGCATTGCTTTTTACAAGCAAGACCAGGATACAAGCAAGACCAGGATTCACTGCCAAAGTATGTCAGAAAAGACATGTGCCTTGGGCAACATGACTGAGTGCATGCAGTTGGATTCTGCTCCTACTCAGAACACAAAGCCCACTCATAGTTCTGATCTTGGTGTCAAAGCTGGGAGTGAAAGATATTGCTGTACAGCAAGATATTCTGCCTGTGAACTATTTCATGAGACCTTGGTACACACTCCTCAGTACAGAGAGCCAAGCTGATTCCTCATTGTTTGAATGCCTGAGAACACAAGATTGTTGAGTTACTTGGAATGAGTAGGGGGAAGTTCCCATCAGACCCAGAACATCCTTCTTTCTACTTTTGAGTCATTTCCAACTTCTAAACTTTTTTGCAAGGTGAGAGATGCTGTGCCCAGACTAAAATAGAGGCGGCAAAAAGTAACCAGAATGAATTCTGTCACTCCCTTCAAAACACCATTAACAGCTCACAATCTCCTTTTCTATGTGCCCAGGTATTTGCTGTAGAATATAAAAATTACCTGTCAGAGCCGTCACTGTCAACAACTGTGTGAGAAATGCTGATATTGCTGGAAACATCCATCTTACTCGGAGAAGCCTTTGGCAAACCACTGCCACCTGCAAGGATAGGTACGTATAAAATGAGTAAACAAACCCCAGCAAAGTAACAGAATATTCAGGAAACATTAAGAAATATGTACAACTCCAAACTGGTTCTAGTACCTGGGCTCTTGTCATAACCTGCGGCTACAGCAGCAAAAGTGGGGTTACCATTCCTGCCTGGAAGAGAAGCTGCCTTTGACAGCTTATGTTTGGTACCATTAGGCTGCTTGCTTTTCATTTCACTAAAAGGAGGAAAAAAAAAGAAAAGAGTAAAGTTCCAGACTTCAGCAGTTTGATAAAAACCTCAGCAATTTAAGCTAGCATTCATGAAAACATTCATAACAGCCAGCCATTCATGTAATTGCACCTTTTTTCCAATCTACCAAGTTGTAAGAAACCCTGAGAAATACAAATAGCATGGCACAGTGGTGTATCTGCAAAATGCATTTTCCTTAGGAAGAGGGAACAGGTCTGAGAAGAGGGAGCTGAATGCTGTGAAGCACACAGGCTGCACAACTGCTCAGTGTCTGGGAAATCAGCAGGAGGTACTCTCAGGACTCACTTGCTGCAGCTGCTGTTCACAATGCTGCTGTAAGTGCCTCCTCGTGGCCCAAAAGCAAATGATGTGGGAGGAGGAGGAGATGGAGAGGCAGGTGTTGGTGAGGGCTGTCGCTGCTTCAGGAAAGCATCTGCATTCAGGGTTTGTAGAGAGAGCTTATAGAGGTTGTCTGTAGCTATAAAGAGAAACACAAATCATCTTCCTGTAGTATATACATTACAACAAAAGTTTCTTGAACTTCTACTATCCTTTCTGTTCAAATGGAGGAATTCGGACAAAGGCTGCTTGCTACCAGTGACAGAAGCAGCAGTTCCTTCTCTATGTTCACCTCTGTTTTTTCAGGTTTACTGTCTATTTTCTGAGAGACTGTATTGCAACAAAATCACCAAGACAAACAGATTTCTACAGAAAAAGGAATCTTCCAAATGAGCGCTGTAGAGAGGGATGACTTAAGTTCACAAGCAACCAAGAGGAAGGTGATTCAGTTCCCACACAAGGGAACTTAAAATGCAACCAAAATGCTTGTAAGAATGTCCCCACTAACCACTGCATTAAAGTCTTCGCAGTGTTCCCTCTCAAGGGCAAATCATCTAATCAGTTTTAACTTTGCCTGCGGCAGACTTAACCAACCAAAACCCCATCTGCTGTAGAAAATACATATTTTTGAGCAGTAATTTTCATTTCCTGAATTCCCCCAGCAGCTTCTAAATTCTGTTCATCCCTGAAGAACTGCAGAGTGGCCCATGTTCTGCCCACGCTGTTTTGAAACCTCCCAAATCATACCAAATGCTATCAAAAAGATGTCTACAGCAGAGGAACAGAGCACAGCTATGCAGTGAAGAGACAGGAAGACCTATAAACAGATGAAACCCACCTACAGATATTAATTGTACAAGACTCATTCTGCCATGATCTAGAGGTTACTTACAGCTGCCGGCTTTGTGAAGAGGCACAGAGTCCCACTCTGGTGGTGGAGAATCCTTTTCCCCTTCAGAGCTGCTGGTGTTTCCTAGCTCCTGCCCAGAACCACTGGGGAGAAATTTGGCTAATACTGATGGCCTGCTCTCCATTAATTTACTGCTTGGACCTATTAAAACAAAATCAAGTATGAGGATAATAAACTGAACAGCTTACTTTGCACACTGGACTTGGAATTAAGCACTAAAGAGGGGTTACAAACAACAAAATCTTAAGGTATTTATAAAAAAGAGCCTCACACTACCTCTTGTTTTGGGGAGGTTTCTTGCTTTAGACCCACTTGTCAAAAGGTGCTGTGAAGAGATCTTGGATGGAAAGGGTTTGCGCTGCTTGTTTTCCAGTGGGCCAGTGTAAGACAATTCCAAGGGACTAAAGAAAAACATAAATTCATTTATTTTAAACCTCTGAGGTGCTGAAAAGGACTTTAGGATATATAGATATATAGATATCTGTATCTATATATCTATATATATATATGGGCCATACATACTGTCTCACAAAATACTGGTCTCCTGTGGCATTCTTATGAATAAACAGAGTTTTGTATTTCTCCCATAAGCAACTCCACCCTTTGTGGCCCTGGCTCATTTTCAAGCCACACTGCTCCACACACGTTAGGGCTCACTCACCTCCCAGGAGCAGCTTTCACCCTGGAGCTCTGGGATTACAAAACCTGTTTGATTATACAGAGGCAACAAGAGATGCCAACTGCCCTTTTTCTACTCTGTCCCCAAACACCCCTGTTAGATCACAGGCTCCTAATATACTATTGCCCTGAGTGTACAGAACTGTGTTTTAGTCAATTATATAAAACTATTGAAATGCACCACCAAATTCATTTGGCTGTATATTGTTCTTTTTCTCCAGGTATTTCATTCTGTCTCTCAGACTTTCTAGGGAGGAACTATTTTACCCATTTGTTGCAGAAGAATACCAAACTAGCTCTCATTGTGGCCTTTGAAAACTGTCACATGTCATGAACTTGTGACTTATATGATAAAGGAAAGTACATAATGGTAAGAATAAATAAGATCAGAAGGAGTCTTTGTCAAGCAAAGTTTTGAAAAATATTTTGAAAAAGGTTAATTTCTTTTAACTACTAAACTCACTGTACTATTAACCACAGCAAGAGAGAAAATACAGATGATAAACCACACCCCAGTTTAGCACAGTTTACTTTTGTGGTACTTGGATACCAGTCTGGTTTCAGAACACTATTTTGGAATGAATGAGCTACAGTAATACTAAGATTCTTCCTTTTTCCCATTTCTACCCTCTGCAATCAGCTACGCCAGTAAGGAAAGGGACTGGCAGTGGCAGCAGCCTCCTTTCATAACTTATCCAAGACTCTGGCCTTACTCTGTGATATGAAAAAGGAAACTGCGTGGCTGCAGTTTCACCAAGGGCAACTGAAGGCATTCACCCTGGCACTGCCTCACTGTGCTGCCACTAGAAACATTCACTCCCCTTAGTGTATGTGATGCCTGTTATAAAAAGCTTAACATTGCGTCATCTGATTTTCATGGCTGGATTGAGCTCTCAGTTATGTACTATATTGCCATTAAGTAATTTATTATTTATAAGCTTCAGATATTCCATGATACCAAGAAGGAAGAGGAAGCTGCTTAAAGGTAACTGCTGTTGGCATTTGCAAACTGGCAGCCACAACAGTCAAATACAGAGATTTTTACCAATCCATCTTCCCTTCAAGCATGACACTTACTCTCAAAAAGCTTCATTATGCTTACCTGGTTTTCACATCTACAGGGATTTCTTTCTTGATACTTGTAAGCACTTTTTTAGTTTTCTGTTTTACTGGGACTATTTCATTTTCAGGCTTTTCTGCTGTAATTTTTCCCTTTTGTTTTTCAGGTTCCTATAAAAACATAATAACATTAATATTCATGGAATGCGAAGTCCCTCTTGCACCACAACACACACAGTAAGGCTGAGGAAAGAATGCTATTGGAAAACAGGAGCATTTTTGCAGCACTGAAGTTCTCTTTTTGTTACTTAGTGAGTTTACCTATAAAATGTGGTATCTATTTTTTACTATTTGGAAAAGTAGAAATCAAAATAGGAAATAAATGCGCTTCAAGCAGATCTGAAGTTTGCAAATGCAGCCACGGCCTCTGAATCTACTTAATAACACACTGGTTCTGCACCGAGACATTTACTGCATCTGCTGAAACACAGTCCAGGCCACCTAAAACAGACTCCTCAACAAAGCAAAGAATATGAGCAACTTTACCATTCAATTTATTATTTTCTTTAACCCCACTTCTAGGACTTTCTAAATACAAAGATACTCTTAAATAGCCATCCTAAAAAAACATCAATAGTAATTTTCAAGTGACAATTTACTAAATCATAACCTTTAAAATGTATCATGTGGATTTCTTTTTTGAAATCCAGCTGCAATCCCTGTCTTTTCCAAAGTTCAAATTTAAGAGATGTCAAAATTTAAGCTTGGTTTTCTTCTTTTTGCAATTACCTCAGCTTTGTTTAGTCCCACTAAACAAACTATAGAATTAGTTTAGTACTTAGAGGCATATGAGCCAAATAAATTAAATAAAAGTAGGGGTTTGTATAAGGTAACCAGTCTACCTACTTGCTGACAAGTTACCACCGTTGATCTGACCCTTTGTAACTGACAAAAGGCATAGATTCACCTTAATTATCAAATAAAATTAGTGTCCATTTTATTCTGTAAACAGAATAGGTGAGGAGTGTGCAGAGAAACAATTGCCACAATGCTGCTGGCAGCTGGTGGCTTATTCAAGCCACATTCACCCAGGCATTTCCAGTCCTGTGACTACATGATTCAGGCATGTTAGCACTCATAGAGAGGCAAATTTGACAGAGAGTAAGTGAAGGCAAGGATTGGGAAAGATGTTTTTTAATAAATCTTCTTCCTTTGTTAGGTATTATATGAAAGCTGAGGGTGGCATGGGGGAGAGAGACTGTGTTCCTGCGCGTGACACACCAGCTACACAAGGGCCTCCTTTCCTGAGCAGAGCTGTACCTCTTTGAGAAGTGGTTCTGTATCTGGGTTGGAGGTTTCTGTTGTGGTTGAAGAACTGTCATCATCTGCCAAGGAATCCTTCAGTTCATCCTCTTGTTGCTTTCCTTTCCCTCTTCTGTCCTTTTCTTCCCGCTTCTTCTGTGGCTTAGCCTTGCGCTGAATTGTTTTCCCTTTTCCTAGGACAATAAGGATGCTTCAGATTCTCAGCAGCAGTACTCAGGGACGGGCTAGTTCCCTTCATTTCAGAGGCTAACCCATGTGATTAAGGCTCTGAAGTTTGCTGCCTATTAGGTCACAGCAACCATTTAACTGCCCCTTCACATCAAATGTGTGGGTGGTCCCGTGGTGTACAGGAGAGCACTCTGGACTCTGAATTCCAAGGACCTGAGTTCGAGTCTCAGTGGGACCGTCCCCTGGCAGTTCAATGCCTCCCTGCCATCCCATCCCGTCACATCTCGGATGCTCAGCAGGGTCAGCCCCGGTTAGTACCGGGTGCTGTGACAGTCCCGAGGACTTCACTGGCACTGTCCAAGCTCGCTCGGTCATGGCAAATGGACCTGAGGACTTAAACGGTGGGGCCAGTTCTGTGCACGCTGTGCCTCACCTAAAAAATCCACTGTGCAGGCTGGAAGGGCACACCCACGTGGGGAAAGCCCTGCCCAAATCTGTGTTCGCGAAGTCTGGCCATACATACAGTACATCGAATGTGAGCAAAAGCATCAGACCTGAAGAACCCTGATCTCCACCATCTCATTTATCTCCTGAGCTGTACCCCCATAGCCTCTCTGTGATGTAGGCACCTGGATACCTGTAATTCTTCTCTGCTCTGCTTCTGGCAGTCCTTTTAAACACCACAGAATCCAATTTGACAGTTTAATCATGTGAGATTAAACATAAACTTCAGAAGTTGATACAACTTATCATCCAAACAAATAAAGAATGGAAATTATCAGCACACTTGCCATTTTAAAAAAGCCCACAAAATAACTTGAAATAAGAGTACTGTGAATAAGAAAAATCACTAATGGTATTTGTCTAGCAAAGAGGTAAAAAAAAACAACACCCAAAACCTGAAAATCTCACACCCAAATACGCTGTCTCCTCCTGACATAGTTTATTCTTTCAGAGTGAACTATTCTAAGAGATACGACTAAAGTTGACTAAAAAAGTTTGGCTTGACACATCAAAATGTTATTGTATCTCAAAGTAGGGAAAATAATGCATTAAATACTGCAAGTGATGTTTGATCAATTTTCTTGAACCAATACACACACAAATAGATGATGCTACTTGAATAATTGATTACATTTTCCAGCAATTTCAGCTGAACTGAGCACAGTAGAAGGTCAAAATGCAGTGGTTTAAGAACCTTTGAAAACAAGCCAAAGGTCCTGGCTTGCAAGACAGCCAGGATTAGGCTCCCAAGGAATAAAAGTCATCAAAAGAAGTGCATCGATAGAGCAACTGTGAATCTGTGTGTGTGGAGTCTTTATCAGCTTTATCAGCTACCTGTTGCTGTTCTCTTCCAGGACATGAGCTTCCACAACATTCTTACATCTTTTATGAGATGTAATATATGCCTTTACTCATAGGATCTTTCTTAGATACTGCCCTTCAGAACAGCATTCTCGTTTATGAGCCACACAGTGCCTGCATGTCCTCCTGGACAGACTTAACAGTTCCCTCAAGACTCAGGTACCCAATAACTGGATTCGGCCTCTTCTTGGTTTTGTACCAGCACAAGCTGGAACTGAGACTGGAAGCACCATGACAGCTGATATATCTCATTTGGCAAAATGGTAAAGTTTGTATCAAAACAGAAATTTGCCTTCAGTATTTTGTCAAACACCAAATCAAATATATATCAAAAGGCGGTGCCTTTAAACTTCAGTTTTTAAGACATAAATATCAATGGTTTTGGTAGCAAGAACAACAAAAATATTAAAAATATTTTTTAGCATGAATGCAAAGAGATGTGTAAATACAAGTAGATCTTCCTAAGGAAATTTTCTAAAGGTCTGCTTCCAGTATACTGGGGGCATTCTGCATGTGCCTCAGGCAGCCTTGTTCCAAGATTTGCTTCAAGTGTAATCTGTGTACAGGATTGCTAAATAGTTTAGTGTTCATCATTAGAAAAATCTATATAAAATGTTATAATGACATTAAAATATAATGTAAAGCAGCTTTTTAACAAAAATCTTATGCAGCCTCTGCAGCAGTCAACTGAGACCCAAGTATTAGGAAGCTGAAACAGAAGACTATAAAAACAGGAATCCTGCACAGGATCTTACAATAGACAGTTTTAGTCCAGAAGCTGCTGCTCCTGCAAATTTTTGTGACTACTTCTAACTACTTATCTAAAGACAAATACCAGTGCAGATCCAGACAGAACTTCCTCTATGGTTTTACATTTTTGAAGAGGCCAAATGGAAATGGGTCCACGACATTACTTGGATCAGGAATATGCTTTTGAAACCAAACTCAGTGGTCCCCACATAGTGCATGCAGCTGCACCATAAAACAGCACTCCAGTACAAGAGCTGGTTCCTTCTTAGGGTGAACTAGAAATGGAAGATGTGCTCCAGAAGCACTCCTAGCTTTTTAAGGCATTCAGTGCACGCACTGGATCAGTCACTTCCCATCCGCTCCCATGTGCCCCATGAGGACACTGCATTCTCACTACCAGACACTTTGCTTTCCAGAGCTCCAGCACTGCTCTGTTTGCCAACACGGACACTGCCCATGAAAATAACAGGACTTTCTGGAATCCCATTTAGCCTTTATGGAATGAGTACCTGACAAACTGGTTACAATTCTCTTAGTTCCCCCAACCACATCCCTTTGTTGAATTCAAAAACAAAACAGCAAAAGTATTATATTTCAGTAGGATCCCAAAGCCTCTCATCACTTCAGAGTCTCCACTTTGAAAGAGCAAACGCATCATAACATCCACTCTGAACTAATTAAAAACTTTCTACTTATTACCCCTTAACAGAGTGAGGCTTTCCTCTTTGGCGGAGCATGATCACACAGGTGCTGTAGTGTTTATACACCTTCCCACGACTCTATCTCTAATAAGCAACACAGTATCAGTACCATTTCTGTACAAGTGTTGGTAGCAAAAGTGAAAAAATGTTTAGAAATAAACATATCAAGATTAAATAATCACATAACTCTGGGACACAGCTGAAATCGCTAACACAAAAATCATGATTAGAAGTTCTACTCTAACAAGTGTTCGTAAGAAGTAACTGACATATAACTTAAAAAGTCTAAACACATCTAATGTACATTATTCAATACATTATGTTAAGCTCTAGGCAATTGAAAAGATGGATAAACAACTCCAAGTCAACCCTAACCTCCTGTGAAAAGGAATGTAATGTATAGACACAGGTGCCATATGTTAATGTGCTGACCACCTGACATCAAGAATTTTCTACCAGTCTGAGCATGAAGAATTCTATTCCCAAACAATACCACAGGGGCTTACCCATCTCTCTCTTCCCCTCCTCCCTTTCTCCCTACCTCACTTTTTACAATGCACTAGGACAGTTTCCTTTTCCATTCCTCAACCCTGAGCCCCATGGACAAATGATGGAGGTGGGAGGGATGGATGCTAACTCAAAGGCAAAGGAGTAGCAACCAAAAGAATAATTCTTCCCCAAAAGAGCAGATGTTTAGATATTTACACACTGTTTCATCAGAACATTCCAGTAATTTTGCAGGAAGAATGACAAGCTAGCACAGCACAAACTTCACTGCCATAAAGTAACACAAGTGTTCAAGACAGGCATAAAACTGAAGGACAGGGAACCACAGAAGCTATTGCTTTCCACATGGCAAAAACATGACCTTTTCAGTGGATTAAATCTTGTCCTGTGGCTTACCTTTGTTTTTTGCTAGTGGAGATGGGGGCTGCTCAGTAAACACATCAGGGGAAGGGGATTCTGGGTGGTCAAAGTCTTTTTCCATAGTTTCTATGAGCCCAGTGAGATCAGAGTCTTCCGAGCTGTGTCTCCTGCTGCTGGCACATTCGCCATGAGGTGGGCTGGGAAGAGGGAGCTGTGGCAAAGCACTTTCAGTCTGTTGCTCTTGCTGCTGGGGCCCGGATGCTGGGTTTTGCTGGAGGGGCTGCTCTGCCAAAGCTGGTGCCTGCTGCTGCACTGGCTGCTGGTTCTGCCTCGTCCCCTTGGCTCTTTTGCCTGCAGCATGAGTCTGAGCTGTGGCACCTGAATCCAAGGGAAAGGGGCCCGTTCTGTTCACTGACTGCATGGAAGCTGCTTGTGCTGAAGTCCTGTTAGGTATGTTTGAACTGGTTTTGGATTTGATGTTTTCAACATCAGGTGCATTTCTATTGCTGTGAAGGTGTGCTGTTGTATTGCATTGTTTATGATTCCCTGCACCGGATCGTGAAGATGAACTGCCTGATCCATAGATCCCTCTGGATGAACTGTGGTTAGAATCCAATCCAAGTGTATTCAAGCTGAAAAAATAACACATGTTTAAATATACTTTACAATGTTTCCATTCTTCATCATGAAAAAAGAATCACTTCCGAAAGAAGCCTTGAACATCAAACCACCAAAAATGCCTAAAACTTGTCTGACAAGTCAGTAGCCTTCACCATTTCCTGTTCACTTGCTTGGTCTACACAGGAACAGAATCACATTAAAATGACAGTCAATATATATGTTGGAGGGAACACTGAAAGGAGATGATCTTTAGTTAACATAAGAAACCAAAGGTAGGAACTTTTGGTCTGCAATTTTTCTGCAGTCTATACCTTTTATTTTTGAGAACATTAACAGGAAACTTGGCAGGGTTTGGTTTCTAGTGGGATTTTTTCTTTCCTTTTTTTTCCAAAAGAAGGATATTCCTCAAAATCACAAAATTCATCTTTTAATCCAAGCTATCTTCTTATAAGTAACTGGGAGAATCTTTATTCATTCACCTGTTCTAAAGAACAGTACTACTTTTTTATTGACCTGATAATTAAAGAGGAAGTAAATGGGAAAAATACCACGAGAACCCCAAACATTTACTTACTTTCCGTCAGATGAAAGTCCAACTATTCTCCTGAGATCAAGTGGCCTTCCCATATCAAAGGGAGGGTTTGAAGCCTCAAAGGACAAGCGTCTTCTAAATGGCTCCCAAATTCCTTGAGCTTCTAGATAGGCTGTTCCAATTACCAAGAGAAAGAGTACACTGCAAAGAAGAGAGGCAGTCAATTAAGGATTTATTTCTCAGTTTTGAGCAATTTAAGGCTAATGAAACTCATCATACAGGACAAAATGCTTGTATCGTCTACTGAAAATGCTGAAAATTGCATCCAAATCACAATTTTGTCTGATAGAAATATAACATACACAAGTGTAGCTTGATAAATGCACATCACCAGCACTGAGAATGGAAACTAGATATAAGTCTGACATGGTGTTGCTAAGAATATTAATACAAAAGAAAAAAAGCTGGACTTCAAAACCTGGAGCCACAAGCACTGCAATAATCCAGACCAACAGTGATTTAGGGAATGAGACAATAAACACCACCTCATCAAATTAAAAAACATGAACTATACAAACTCTCCGCATTTATTGCTAGAAATTAAGGATAGCTTTGTAACAATATGCAAGAATTACCTTAGTGGCAACTAGCAAGCCCATACATGATGGTATCCTAAAAGTTAATGGCTATCTATGCACAGGAATCCTGGAATATTATGAAATATGTTAAGACTCTTCTCTAGTTTGCTGCTAAGAATGTTTGTACTTGTAAGAAAAAGCCACAGTAAGTGATTAGTATTCTTTATTCTTTTGTAAAGTCTGATTAACACATACAGTACATGTAAAATTATCCATGCAAGCTACACTTATGAGCTGATAAGCATTATTCACTGTCGAAGAACTAAAACCAAACTCAGCCTATACACTTCTAGCAGGAGAAAACCATGTAACTACTTACTCAGCATCTTAAGCAATGCAGTGTTAGTGAGTTTGTTTCTAAGTAACAAAAATTTTCCTCTTGCTTAGGAAACTGCATTCTCCTAAGTAACACTGCATTACTTAGGAAAGTGCTGAAAAGTCAAAAAGAAAATGAAGTGGGCTGTAACTTTATCTTCTCTATTTCTTTTGTCAATTCCTAGAAGGAACGACAGCCTAAGTGGAACAGTTGAGTAACACAGTACAAGAGAAGGGAAGAGCCAGTAACTTACTGGGGGGGAGAAAAAGAAAAAGGCAAGAATATTACATGTGTGTGATAATGCTTTGGATTTGCAGCACACAGGAAGACCACTTTTTCATCACAGGCATCTACATCACCAATCCATTTCAGACTAAGATATAAGCTTAACACTAATGAAAATGAAATCAGCATTTGTTGTTACCGACAAGTAAAAACTCATCAGTATGAGTTTCCATGTTAGGGTTTTCTTTGGACAAAGGCAGTGGGGGAAAGCATCTCACATCCAAGAGATGACCAGGGACACAGGGTTTATAACCTCAGGTTTCAAATAACTAAAGATCAGTAGACATTAGACTATGGAAATGGTGGAATTTTCACCTCATAATTCAACCAGACATAATGAACACATGTCTGTCTGCTGAGGAAAAAAGTGCATTAATATGCTGCTACATAACCTGTGAGTGTGCAGTGTTGCACACAATACCCTTCAGGTTCTCAGAAATCCCATTATTAGTATCACCAGTTGTCTGTCACATACTAGCAGCAGCAAAGTTAAATTCAACCATGGTATCTGCTAAGCTCATTACAGTCAGTGCCTCGTATCTCTCTGAAGCACAATACTCCAGAAGGATGCTTATATTTCTACAGGAATTCATGGCTAGCAGAGCTTTAATACCTAATCTGATTCAAGTTTGGCTTCCTTATCAAAAACCCTACAAATTACCAGGGCTAACAGAAGCACATATCTCATTTAAGGAAATAGGCTCAAGCAGGAAGTGTATTATTTTGTCCTTGGTTTGAGCAGAAAGTCAGTACTTCTCAGCCTTAAACTGTTCACACTCTGTCTACCGCAGTGTTTATTAATTTGTTCTCCTTTTAACCTTGCCCTATTTTACTTTACACCAATCATAGGATGTACTGAATACATATGTCCTTCTCTGTAACCTGTACTCCAGTAGCAGTAACTGATGGCTGTGTACCAGTGAGAACAAACATACACACACTACCTCATTATTCCTGAGATGATTATGTACAGTGCCAGTTCCCAGTTGGGCCTGGGCAGAGCTTCTGCACACGTTGCCAACATGTGATATGGAAGCGATGCATTCAAGACAAATACAAATTCAGAGCCTCCTGAAGTGATGAATTTTAATTCACGTATGACTCTGGAAGCAGTGAAATCTGGTGTAAACCTGAACAAAAAGTAAAGCATGTTACAACTTTACATACGAAAAGGACAAAGTTTGAGGCAGTTTTTATGACTCATAAATTACAAAAAACCATCAAACCTCACAACCCAACTCCACCAATTACCAAATAACTTAAAAATACTTAGGACTATCTTTTAAATACCTCAAGATGTGTTTGACTATGTTCATTAATATCTATGCTTAACACATCTAATACTACATAACTTCATATGGTGTCTCAGGAATAATGTTACAATAACTGAAAACAAATTTTGACCAAATCTGCTAAAAAACGCTACGAACACAGTAAAAGTGCAACAGCAGCTCTAAGTAAACTATTATGTGAACTACAGAGTTTTTAAACATTTCACCTTTAAGTCACAAACTTGTGCCTTTTCAAAAACATCACCACTACCTTGGGATCCCATCACAAACTAAGACTGTGCACAAACACTAGTGAAGTTTCACTGCCTGCAATATTTTGCACATCCACTTGCAGAACAAAAGCATCTTCTGAACTTTTTAGATACCATATTCCGAATAGTTAACTTTACATCAAAGCACTGTTAAACAATACTTGTTTGGTACAGAGATCTTTCACAATAAAAACTGACAGAATTATACAATCGTTATCATTAAGGCAACAGACAAAATATTCAAGACTAAACCACTGAGCATTACAATAACAATCTTTAGACAAAAGGCTCTTTTCTACATACTGTAATGCACCAAAAACATATGTAAATCTAAATTCCACGTGCATTCACGACTAAAATGAAGGTAATGTACACAACCCCATACAGTAACAGTATTCCAACTCGGTAAACGTACTGGACACTACAGTCAGTCATGAAAACACAATACCATGAAAAATCAAATAGAGTTTGCAAGAAGAGAGAAAAATGTCATGGTTGTATAAAGTTACATAAAATACCCAAACACACACAGATTCAGTACAAAGCCTTAAGAATTTAACCAAGTGAGTTTTCCCCTGAGAAAAATTAAAATTCCAAATGTAAGACTTCATTAAGATATAAGCAAAAATACTCACAATATGACAATGTCTTTAGAGGCGTTGGCACTTAGTGCAAATTCCTGACAGTTAACTACTTTAAATCCATATCCTTCACATGTATAGCCACTGATTTCCATTGTTTTCACATTAATCTGCAGCTGTCCTGTATTTTCCACTTTGAACGTTCTTCTCAGCGTGAAATTTGGCTCTTTATATTTCATTTCTAGAAACAAACAGCAACAAGTGGTTAGTGTTATGCTAAATAGATATCCTTCACTAAATTTATATTCTACAGCAGAAGAGAGTGCTGTCAGTACTACAGCACAAGGGGGACCAGTGAGGCCCATGGAAATAAACTTCAGGTAACCTGTGGGAACTTATCTCTGCAGCCAGATTCTCATCACTGTCATGGAAGGGCTCCTGTACAATTCTAGAGCTCTCTAACTCATCAGGGAAAAGACACAAACCTCCAAACCACTGATAGCACTGCTGACTCACAAAGAATCATCTAAGCTGTAAAGTTCTTTGATGTACTGCCTAATGTTGTGGTAATCTGTGAACAGTCCCAGCAAGTGCAGAATTACAACTGTTGGGTTTTTTCTTTTGGTGTTTTAAAAATAAAAAATTCATGGTTTAGCTGCACATATCTAACTAGTAAAAAAATCCCTAAACCAAAATATGAAAGAAGTAATGACTAAACTTTACTTGAAGTTTTCTTATTCATCCATCAAAAAAGGCAGAATAATCTCAGACAACAATTATCATGGCACCTTAGAAATATGTTGAGGAAACTGCAAAGTAGCTAAGCAGATTTTAACACCAGCTACAACTAAACTTCTTCTACCAGTTCCTTTAGCTCTCCTCTCAGAAGCAAGCCTGAGGCTACAAAGCAGAAAAATCTCTGATCTCACAGTAGAATCTGGCTGTGATTTAATTTTCATCAAGGAACACACCCTACCTTTTTTTTTCCCCATGTACTTAAAGATTCTGAAGGTGTGAGGTAAAAAAAATACACAAAGTTGTGCCTGTGATCCAGTCTGTCTTATATTTAGGAATTGAGAATATACTAGTAAATATACTAGGACCTTCATCTCCTGTCTTGAGTTTTAGTGGACAAAAGGCTTCTGTTTTACTTTTCCAAGTTTCCATACTAAAATAAAAACATAACTTCATGTTCTGATCAAATAAAGCAGAAACCTTAATGTATTTAAAGGAATTAAATTTCCAGGGCACTAGAACAGGGGGAAAATATTTCCACACATTTCAAGTTTTACATGTAAATACAATTTCTTTTCTGTTCCACATAATAGCTCAAGAACTACTCACTTTCTGAACAGTCTTTCAATAATGCTTCTGTGATTTTAAAGCGTAAAGAACTTCCTGGACCAGGAGGTTTGCCTGCAATCTTCAAGCTCTCAGTTGTTCCTTGTCCTTGTACCATTATGGCATCTATTACAGTCAAATTATTTCTGCGACAAAAACAGAGGGGAAACATTCATAAAAGCTTCTCTACAAACTGTGAAGTTATATCCCAAATCTGGAGAACAAAAACATAACCAGTTCCACAGGTAATTCCCTACAATATGGAAGTAAATTCCGGGGCTCAACCATAGTGTTTGCAAGACGAAAGGCCTAAGAAATCACAGCACATACAAATACAAATCCCAGTGAAATACTAGTTAAAATTGGCAACTCATGCGTCACACCTGATACAAAAGTGGAAGTTATTCAGAACTCTTTACTAGAAAGACCAAACTTGCACTGTAGCTTGATCTTGCAAATGGCATCTATAACCAGAGTCCATACATTCAAGACAGTGTAGTGTGTATTTAAGAAATCAAGGTATTGGTGGATGAAACACTGGACAGGAGCCAGCACCACGTGCTGGAAGCCCCCAGAGCCAACCATGCCCTGGGCTGCATCAAAAGCAGCGTGACCAGCAGGCTGAGGGAGGTGATTCTGCCCCTCTGCTCTGCTCCTGTGTGATCCCACCTGGAGTGCTGCATCCAGCTCTGGGGTCCCAGCACAGGAAGGTCATCATGCTTTTGGAGCAAGTCCAGAGGACTCAGGTCTGACAGGGCTTTGAGCAAGCTGAACATGTCCCTGCTCACTGCAGGGCTGTTGGACTAATGACCTTCCAAAGTCCCTTCCAACCCAAACCGTTCTGTAACTCTATGATAACAGTGTATTATATATTTATATTACTGCAAATGTACAGAAGACAGTTTAACAACTGTATAACTTGTCACGGCTACATTTAAATTAAATCTTTCTGCAGACACAGGATTCTACAATTACTCTTGTAGAAGCAATAATTTCTTGACAGCTGATCGTAAGTATGATCTTATATACAAATAAAAAGCATCAGAAAAACTCACACTCATTTCGGAAATACGTGTCTTACCTGATAACAATCAATGATGAAACAGTTTTA
Source organism: Pithys albifrons albifrons (assembly GCF_047495875.1). NCBI lineage: Eukaryota > Metazoa > Chordata > Aves > Passeriformes > Thamnophilidae > Pithys > Pithys albifrons. The sequence continues at coordinate 24,506,620 of NC_092458.1, forward strand.
TTAAGAACTGGAGTGAACTTCACTTTGACAGACTTTCTCTCCCCTGGCTTTAATATTAGGCTTAAAATGGAATGACGAGCCAGGCCCCTTGTAAGTCCCATGGTGGTCTGTAGTGGCTGCACCTTAAGAGAGCAGGGAAAACAAAGCAACACTTTAAAAAAAAGGGACATTTTCACATATATTTGATAGTAATGGTATTATTTTAGCTAGAGAATTGTCATAAATAAGTGTATTACCCAATGACACACTGTTTTCTTAACCAGAAACTTTGACAGCACATGAATTTCCCTACTTATTAGTAAATTGTTTGTGTTTATAGAGAAATAGAAAAACATGACAAAACAGAACTGGGCTTACCTACACACATGTAGATTCATAAAGTTCTAGCAGAAGAAATAGCTCAGAAGTTCTTACATATATATTTTAAACACTGCATTAGCTTTCAGCTACTTATGGAATATTTTCTCTCCTCAAAATTTTCAAATGTTTATATATTCTAAAAATGTTTTAAGGGGAAAAAGCAAATAAAATAGAACTATCCAAAAAAGTGTACCATTTGATTTTAGATACTGAACAAACTGCAAATGGAGGGGAAAAAGCAGAGGACAAAAGAAGTGCTTAGGATGTGGCATGCACTATATGAAAAAGCATGAAACTCAAATCACTAAAAGAACCAACAAAGCAATGGAAAACAACACTTTGCTAATTTTAGAACTAGTAACCACTACACTGAAGAAAATAATCCTCTGTCAGTAAGACAATGAGTAAATGCAGTTTTCCTGTAACTTCCACAGTTGTATAATAATGTAAGAATACTGTAAGAATATAGAAAAAGTGACACTTTAATTGTTACATTGAAGAAATACTACTTTTCCCAATTTCCTGAAAATATCCAACAGAGGCATCATATTTTCCACAGTAATACAGAAACTTGGCTGAACTCTTATGAAAACATTAAAATATCTAAATTTAAAATTAACAAGAATGTATTGAAATACTTACACAATTTCTGAAGACCTGGAACTCTAGAGTCCTCTGATTGAAATTAGTTGGTTTACTCAAATTAAACCTGAAAGACAGTTATTTTTTTTTCCTCACAGATCAGAGAAGATGATGGCATACTTGCATTTATGAATTTTATCAGAAATCAAGAATCTATGGTAAAACTCAATATGCAACTGAAAGAATAATTTGATTTTATTTTTCCATTTTCCCCCTTGTACATCAAGTTAAGGAAGAATGTAAACATATTTTAGCTCAGTGAAAAATACAGATGTGTGCTCAATGGCAATACATTCAGTTCTTAACTGGGCAATGGATCACATACTACAAGTGGCCAACACTGTAACTACCAACACAGCTGCCAAACCATGCAGGCATTTTTTGTAAAATGCACTTTGCTGCAGATTAAGAGTGCCCCAAGGACTCCCCAACAATACTTACCGTTCTAACAGCTTATCAACAAAAGTGGATGGGTTAGAATACAGAGCTACAGGAAGAAACTGAACATACACAGGAACATCAGCTGGATTTTCTAGAAAAATTTCTTCTTCCTATTCAGAAACACAATTTTTTAGAAGTTTATATTACAATTAATGTAATTAGAAATACCTAATAAAGTGACATTATCAACAAAATAACTTACTGATGAGCTGTTTGTATTGGTAAGAGGGAAGTTTAGATGGCGTGGTGAACTGAGGACGGAAGGCCAGGCCATTTCTGCTGTAATTTTCAACTGGACATCCTTCTGAAGATCTGTGTCTACTTCAAATACAGCATTCAGTCTGGAGAAACAGTTATAAAACTTACTGTAAAGGAATAAAATAGAAAAGCCTGGAAAAAACAGAGGGCTTAAAAACACCCTGAAAACAACATTAGTTTGAGAATAGCAGGAAGAGCTACACCTACTGCAGAAACAATGCTGAGAATACAACAGATTCAGATCAGTAAGAAAAATAACCCAAAATGTATCTGATGATTTGTGGAGGTATAAAGAGCAGAAAGGAAATACTCCAATACAGCATAGACATCTGCTGTCCAGAAGACACATTATGCCTGCACATGTGTGATGTACAGTAAATCTGTACTTGTACTCGATGCAAGGGACACTCAGACTGTTCCTGTGTTCCTAATACACCTAAAGGAAATCTGAGCTAGTCACATGTTGGGTCATTATTTCCATGGTTGAATGAAGTTCTTTGCTATTAATATATTAATATATCTCAATATATGCTTTGTTATAGTGTTATTAACCAAACTACAACAGACTTGAGTCCTACAAGCTTTCCACACTGGAAAACAAAGTTATAAGACGGGGTATGCTTTTGTTGCTCTATTTTGTGGCATACAGACATCGTTCCATCACATACCTTTTTGGAAATGGTAGTCTGAATGCTATCACAAAAAACACATGCACTTGCTCTTAAGATTAACTTCTGTCTCTTTGCGATTAAATCAACTTTTTGTATGCAAAGGCACATGTTTAAAGGTATGTAGCAGCCTATAGGGCTTAACTTTTTCTAAAATATTAAGTAGCAACCACTACTCATCCTCCATTAAGCAAACCTCAAGATAAAATACAAGACCATTTGCTAATTTGCTGAAATGCAATAATCTCAGTACAGATAGGAGAATCTTGAGGTTGCTGTTTCAAAATAATTTAAGTAGGGATACTGCACAAACAATATAATCAGGTTTTGGAATTTTTTCCAGAGTAGACACTGCTTTGCTGTTGACATCTTTCCAAAAACTGCAGCAAAATCCAGTGAACAGTAACTTTCAATGTTGTGTTTGACTTCAGGAAATTATTATTGGTCTTTAACTTTTAAAATGCCCTCTTTAAAGGTTTTGCAGATAAGGCCGAGCAACTCCTTCTTGGTTTCCTCTCAAAGAACAGAAAGAAAAAGAAACCTTGTATTAAGGTTAAGGAATACCAGATATTAAGAAACTTTGTATTTTATAAGGACACACATAACAGACTATCCAGTGATTTAAGCCTGAGAAAACAACAGGGATAAAATACTTACCTATGGCTTGAATTCTCTTTTATTTCTGTCCATTCTTTGAATAAGTTCTCATGCAAATCCCAGTCAGAATCCCACGCATCTTCCTGCATTGCTATGCTGTGCTGAACTTTAGATTCCGCTGTAAGAAATAGCATGTTTTTTAAATTCTTCAAGTAAAATCACTGTTTAAGGAGAAAACTTATTTTAAATTATTTTAATTATGAAGTTGAACATTACTTACATTTAGTTAGAAAAGGCAATCCTACATAACAACGATCTCCACATTGTGCACGAGCATCAAAATAAATATTTGCAATCTGCAAAACAGATAAGAGAATATCAATTAAACAGCAAAGAAAATCTAATGACCAAAGAAAAAAGAAAGAAGATTTCTGATGACAACAGAAACTTAGCATATGTTATATAGAAAAGAGAACTTATAAACATTTAGAAATAAGGCATAAACAAACCTTTGATTTTTTTCCTGGCTCTAAATCTTCTTTATTACTTCTTAGCCTCTTACAATAAAACCTTACATCTTCTGATAGGGACCGTATGTGTTGTATTTTCACTTTCTGAGAAAAGGAGTTCATAATGTTCAGGCTCTGGTGAACTACTTTCCCCTGAAGAAAACAAAAGAGGAAAAGTCTGCAGGATATGCATTTTCCCTAGCATATGGGTTTATTTACGCAGGCTGGCAAAGACCACAGCAGTGCTGAAATGCTGAGATTTTTAACTATGTTATCTTAAACCCAAGCCACTTGGAACACTTCAAGGTAGTAAGTTTCTGTGAAGTTGTATTCTTTCCTTCATCTGCTTCCAAACACAGTTCAGCCCCCTCTGAAAACTAAGAGCACCTTAAGTATCTTGAAGAGCTAGGACAACAGCTCTCCTTAATTACATCATGTTAAAAAAAGTACCAGAAGAGAAAAGGCAAGGGAAAACTTCAGTTTTCTGAGCCTCCTACTACCAAAGGGAAACCATTTTTTGGTAAGACATAGTTGCTGGTAACTATAAATAGTAATTAGTTCCTAGTAATTAGAAATAACCTAAAAGGAACAGTAAAGGGAAGTTGAGGGTTACAAACATTACAGATGACAGAGAGCATTTAACACACAGACACAAACCCTTCTTCCCGCTCCCAATACAACTGAGATACCAGACACCAAAATTACAACATTTAAGAGGAAAACAGTGCCAGTTTTCCTCCACATCTTTACACCCTGCCTGCTTTTTTGAGCCAAATGCTATTTTACCTTTTAAGCACAGAACATGTTCTGTCATGACCAGAATCATTACCATGCTCAAGCTCTCCCCCCGCCCTCAATCCTAAACCAACTATTCCATGGTCATGTTTTACACTTTACTTCAACACCCAACCTTGACAAGTATAAAGTAAACAACTAATAAAAACCAAAAGAAATAGAAGAAATGTGAGACTCAGGACTGATGGTGAGACTTCAGATTTATATAAAATTAATCAATACAAGCAAATATAAATATCCAAGACTATCATCTAATGAACACAAATACAAATTTTCATGTTCCATTTAAACCAATACTTTGAACTTTTACAGTAAGAACTGAGGTGGATACATGAAAAAGATGCAACTTTTGCAGGCTCAACAGTAATAGGAATGTCACATAGTGTGCCACTCTCAATAGCAGCCACTGCAGAGGGAAAGTAACTACCAGAAAACATCCCTAAACAGCACAGTCCTGTTAACCTGTTTTCATCTGTGTTATCCTGTGAGTAACAAACTGGCATCAGCTGAGCAAGATACAGGTTGTTAAACTCTGCAGAACAAATAAACAGTATTTTACTGAGACCTTTACGTAGCATTTAGACATGAAACAACAGACAAGAGAGGACAACTTTACCCATCAGTAGTGAGAAAAACAGAACAAGGCCTTTTAGCACACAGGTCCTCAAAGATGAGCTTTGATCAGAGAAGAGTTAAGAGGTGACACTATGAACTAAAGATGAGACTAGGAAGCAGAAGTCAACACAGCTATTTGTTTAAATCAAGAAACTGATCTTTCTAAGGCCATATATGTGTATTGCTGACAAACTATGACAGAACACCAGAGATCAGACTGAGGTACCATCATAAACAGAGAGAGACAGTACTGGCAACCAGAGAGCTGCAGGAGAATTACAGCCTAGGCATGAATTGAAAATCAAGTGTTATTAAAATAGTAGCACCACCTTATTCCTGGATGGTGTAGCTGTCAAATTTGTCTACCAAACACCGAAACAAGAACAACTGATGCTATTTTAGGCTTATTTTTATAAGTAATGGAGGCATTACAGAATAACTAGATGCAAGAGTAGCATGAATTCAGTGAGCACAAGTTTAATTTGAAATGAATCCAAGAAAAAATAAAAGTAAGTCTACTGTCAGTGTTCTCAAATATCAAAAGAGCTAAGTGATCAACTAATGGAAGTAGTAAGTGAAGCTGACTGCTCTGAAAAGCTTGGGTCTTGAACACAGAAAACAGTCTAGAATCTCATAAAATGTTATATCTGAATCTGTACTTCCAACAAAATGCAGGAGGCCAAAGGTCACCTGAATAAATTATCAGGTGAAAATATCACCAGAAAAAGCAGGAAGACAACAAAAATCACACCAATCTGGGGAAGAGCAAGAATCATGACAGCAAGGAAGCAATGCCTTAGAGGGTGAGAAACACAGGTACTATGAGAAGCAGTACCTGCCAAAACAAAACAAAGCAAAAGCCAATAAACATGAAAAAAAAAAATCCAGCAGGCCAAGATTCTTTATGGCCCAAAACGGAATAAAACACTTTAATGTGGTGTTCAAGAGGGACAGTGATCTTGACAGGAATTCATAATGTAAATAATTCCTAGCAGGAATCCTTACAAGATACAGAATATAGAAATTGCCTTAATCTGTGATAAAAGGAAAAATGGATATTAAAGTTAATTCAGTTTATCAAAAGCATAAGCAGCAGTCCATAGATGAAGTTATAGACATGGCACTCAGTGTAATAATTACCCATATAATGGTGAGGCCATTGGTCATATAGGAAATACAGATCCTAAAAAGTAACAAGCGACCTTTGCAACTGTAGGCATGAATGCTTGACCTCAAGAGTACCGAAGACTTCAGAACAATTTGTGATATAGGAGATCAGAAGGGAGATGGAATGAATAATGGAGCAAATATAGCAAACATTCACTGAAGCCCTGCTGACTGACCTGTCTTCCTCTGATGAGACCTGTTCCACTACTTTTCAAAAAAATTACCATTTATTTACTTGACATGTAATAAAACCCTTGATAAAGTACCAGTGAAAAATTACTATTTAAGAGTATACAAAATGCGAGATGAGCAGGAGATACTAAGGAGTTATCAGAAGAAAAGGTAAGAAGACACAGTGCTCTGCAACAGATTGAGACCGTGTAGGACACACAAGGAAACAAAAAACCCATTTATACCAATATGCACCGAGTTAGTTTTATCCTTTCAGAAAATTTCCATCTCTATCTCCTTTTGTTCCTTTTTCCCCCTCAGTTTTAACACTCTCTCCATATGATTTTCCATCACATTACATCCTCCACTTATCAGGAAGTCACATCAAATTCAGACTTCAACAGAATACTAATTGCCTTGACCACCTATGCTTCTATGGTTGTTCTGAATGCCAGCTGAGGAGGAACTATTACATGGTTAATATCTTGCTGCTTGAGTCTGCCCTGAGCAGACACTACTTTCAGCACTCATTGAATAAACACAACTGCAGGAGCAGGGATGACAACAGCCATTACATATTTCTGCAGAGATGCAGACCCACACAGCTTCCTTGCCTTCCTGTTCACGTATTTGGCCATGCACCATTCAGAAGATCTGCTGCTTTCAGTGTGTAAACAGTACAACAGTGCTCCCACAGAGATCAAGGACTCCTTATACTAAACCTTTAGTTTATCAGCTGACTTTGCTGTCTCTGGTATTACATTACACTTTTTATGTACGGCCAGAATTTGCGAACGCAGATTTGGGCAGGGCTCTCCCCACGTGGGTGTGTCCTTCCAGCCTACACAGTGGATTTTTTAGGTGAGGCACAGCATGAGCAGAACTGGCCCCACCGTTTAAGTCCTGAGGTTCATTTGCCACGGCCGAGCGAGTTTGGACAGTGACAGTGAAGTCCTCGGGACTGTCACAGCACCTGGTACTAACCAGGGCTGACCCTGCTGAGCATCCGAGATCTGACGGGATGGGATGGCAGGGAGGCATTGAACTGCCAGGGGACGGTCCCACTGAGACTGGAACTCAGGTCCTTGGGATTCAGAGTCCAGAGTGCTCTCCTTTACACCACGGGACCATTCCTATTACACTTCAGGGATTTGGAAAAAGCATTTGCACAATCTCTCTTACTCTTGGTGCCAACACACACAAACGGGTAATAACCAAGTAACCACAGCTACAGCAGAATGACGCTGCAGAGACTCAGGTTTGGGATCAGATCAGTATTCTAAAATCCCATCCAAGTGGGCTGCAGAGGAGATGTAGGGACCACTCATGCTTGGACCATGTGGAGGAAAAGGAAAAACCCAAATCAACCCTCAAAATAATGACAAACTGAATCCTAATAGTTCAGTAGCACAACCCCTCCAGCAATGTGACATATAACAATTCAGGACAATGGTCTGCCTTGAAAAGGATAGATAAACAAAAAACATAGCAAAAAAACATTTCATGTTATGACCCAGCTCTCTTACCGGAAAAGAAGGTGGGAGAAAAACATGTTTTGGGGAGCAGGTCAACGAACCTACAGCAATCACTGCCTTCACTGGTATAGTTAAAATCTGGACAAAATAAAAAAACATGAAAAATTTAGAAAAGAATACTTACATTCTAGACTTTAAACAACATTTACACTTTCAAATTGCATAGAATAACAAATCCCTGAAATTCTACAATTAATGTAGTCTAAGATGATATACACATTTAAAACAGAGGCACGAATTAAGATTTCAACACATCGTCACATTCCAAACACTCTATACTGTCACCCATTCATTCATAGCACTGTCCTACATGGAACACAAAAGCATACTTAAAATATAAGCTCTCTAGGAGGGCATCATACAGGTCTCACTTGAATGGGTCTTACTTTGTTGGAAAACAGGAGGGTAATATCTTTAACATAAATGAGTATGAGGAAAGAGGATCCACCCAGTTTCTCAAAAAACACAAGTCAAGGTAAGACCTTGAGATACATAGAAAAAGCAGTGTGGAAGGGAAAGAAATGAGATTCTTTCTGCTTATTATTAAAGTACTGATACAAGCAGAATAACTTTTAAGAACAAGCAAGAAAATGAAACACTTCGGGCTTTGTACATGTATGTCACCCTTCAATTACAGACACATTAAAAAAAGCTTAAGACCTCAGATAACTGGCAAAAATTAGGAATTTTCCATTTTCTCTAGCATCTTCAGAACCACACTAAGTGATATAATTTCCTGACTTCATAAGCACAGTGTCACATTTGGGTTTTTTCTACATAAATCACAAAAAGATTTTTACTTCACATTCCATTATTTAATAGAATCTCTCTCCTGCAAAAATAAGGCATATGAAGTTGAGAATTAAACTGGTTGTTCTCTCCTGTACTATTCTTAGTGTAAGGACTCTGTTGCATCAACTGCCAGGAAACCGTGATATGGTTTTGTGGACATGTTGGTATTTGGTCAAAGGATGGATTTCATTATACTGGAGGTCTTTTCCAACCTTAATTATACTACAGTTCTCCAAAACAGCTTTCACATTGGGTTTTGACAAAAAAAAGGTCAGAAATTGTAGCTCAACTTCAATAACTGATAATGTACTGAAAAGAACACTGTCAGCACATGTTATGCCCAGCACCTGTTGATGCTTTGAGGGTGAATTGTCATTGAAGAACCCATACTGCAAAGCAGTTGGTCAAATTTAAATGGTTATCTCTGAAAGCCAGATGAAGATCATAATGAAAGCATAAGTAGCACTACTGTTGCATGAGGCAAGGTTAACTTGCAAAGATCACCCAACTTCTGGAGTTCCCTTCCAACCCCAACTTCATTCAGACAGTACAACCAATCCACTAATTGAACACTTAAAACTTCACACTTAAGGACTGAAAATATCTTTCAGGCAACACCCATGAACATACAGTAAATATACCTCATAATCTGTCGTGATTTGTACAGCACCATCATGAATTCCTTCAAGTTCTTTCGCTATTAGATTCACTCTGAACACTGCGTAATAGCCCGATGCCAGGATCACCTGTAAATGGTGAAAAAGGGTCATCCATTGTATTCCATTAAATGGAAAGAAATTTGACTAAGAAACATATCAAATATCCTCTTATTCCTTTAAACTGACTCAAAATCCATTTAAAAGCACTGTCAGTGGTAAACAAAAAGTTCACATACATATGTGACTAACACAAAAATTATCTATTTCTTGTGGTGATAAATTTCCACTCTTCCCTGACAAATGATAAGCATTATCTGAGGGCATGGAGACTGCTGTTCCTGAAGTTTACCCTTTCAGAATCTAACCCATTTGAATACAATACTGCTTCTTAAAACAAATTTAGAAAATCTACGTGCTTTATCATACTCACATTCAGACAAAACATAAGAATTCTTATCTCTGCCCTGGCTAAAATGGAACTGCAAGAAGTTGCAGGAGTTTTCTCTTTTTTCTCCCCTCCTAAATCTAGCTTTAAGCAAGGGGTTCAAAGGATTACTTACTGAGGACTGATCAGATGCAGTGGCATTTTGTAGTTCATGGTGGTTTGCAATTATTGTTGTTCTGTTTCCCTTTTCAGCTGTTAGAAGTTCCACGGCCAAACCATCCCCTATAATATGCCAACTTTTTATAGCCAGCTTAAAAATAACAAAGGTACTGTTGTCAGTAACAACACTGATGTAAACTTTTAAAAGATAAAATAAAAATAAATCCATCCTTACCTCTATTGGATTGCTGTTGATGACTGCAAATAAAATGCTGGTAGCTTCTGTTGCACTCAATATGCCAAAATCTATAAATCGTTCCTCAGTTTTTGGAGGCAGTACAAAGTACTAGAAAGATTGACAAAGGTATTTTAGCATAAGTTAAACAAAGAGTGTTCAAGCTCTAAGCTCATTTAAAAATGCATTGGTAAGTCTAATGCAACAGTACTGTGATAATCTCAACATTCTACAGATTTGCTATGTAAAACTGAAGGGAATAAAAAAGAATTTTTCATCAGTAACTGAAATAGAAGCAAGAATTAAAAAGAGTCCTATGAAGTCTGCCTCCAATTAGATTGAAGTAGCTAGAAAAAAAGAAAAATACTTACATCTAGAAATCCCGTGTATGCTCTGACAGGTAGGTGAAATTTAGAAGCATTGGTGATCAGTAGAATATTGTTATCTACGTGAACAGATGATGTGGAAGGCATAAAATGAAGTGTAAAAATATATCTGGATTGATTAGGTGGAATTAAGACTGGTTTACTGAAGTTCTGGACCTAGATCAGTGAACAACGAAGATCAATGTTACAACTGAACAAAGTGGATCTCATTTAAGCATTTATTATCACGCAGAAGTATTCAGGGATATGGAACTTACTCTAAACATTGGTTTTGCTTCTTCTGGTAACACAACATCATGTATAAGGACTGCAAAACCGAATGTGTTTGTTAGATAGATCAGCCTTTCCACAGAATCAGCAGCACTGTCACGGATGTGAAAGAGTGTGGCAGCATGATCAAACCCTAAATATCTGTTAGGAGAGAACAGTGTAAGGAAATAAAGATTTTCCCCCAACAGAAAGTGTTTTCTTTATACGAAGACTAGAATTCATTAATACCAACAACAAAAAAGGTACAACATACCCCAATGCATGCTTAAACTGTTATTAGCACTACAGGGACATTGATAATTAAGTAATTCAAATGAGATAAGAAAACCCGTGAATCAGCATAATAGGAGGACTAAAAGGAAGTGTTGAAGTATTAAGACAATTTGCAAGTCATGCATGTTTCTTATTAACAAAACCAGGTGTCTGCAGCACCAGAGTTCCAACAGGTTAGGTTTAAAATACTTTAAAGTACTCTGTCAGTTTTATTGATAAAGTAGCACCTCATTTCAAAATGTTTTTAAAGTCAACTTAGTCAAACTGTGTAAATAAATAACAAAATGAGGAGACACTGACAGTTCTTTCAAAATTTTGCTTAAAAACAAAAGTATTTTCTCTACCCTTACTCATATAGCTAGAACACCAAATGCAAAACCAGAAAAATTTACAATACTGCATTTCTAAAATGTCTCATCTGCAACCTTCAGCTGCTTTAAAGAACAATCCCCTAAGGTCAATTTGAACTCAAGCCTTGAAACCAGCTTATGAATTGCTACGACTACCTCATCTACTTCTTTAGGAACAGAAAAATTCAAACAAGTAATTGCAGTTCTGAATGAGCTCCAGATTTGGAAAGCTTGGGTATCACCTCTTCACATTCCACTCTTCCCTCCTCAAAAAGTCTAAACTTCCTGGTAATTTAAAGCATTTAGTTTTTGAACTACATGCTCAGTTACTGTAAACTTACCCATCCAACACTTCTGCTTGATATGGTATTTCAAGTTTGGAGTAGCTCTTCTCCTTTGCTTTCACAGTTATTTTCCCAGAAGACTGTGATGCTTTTTTTGCTTTTGATGCTGTACATACAAGAACGTAAGAAGACAACAAAAAATTATCTATTAGGTTAGACTAGAATGAGTGGAAGAATAAAAGCACAGAGTTAGCTCAGAAATCATGGAAGAAAAAGAAGGGATCTTAAAGAAATTTCAGTAAACAACTGACATGGTGTAAAGTCTGTGAAGCAAGAGATCCGAGTTCTGAATTTTTCCCATTTAACACCAGTTAGATGACCTGTCTGATTTAGTGAGCTTGCCTACAACAGGAAAGCCTGGTTGCTCCTGTCATATAAATAACTTCAAACCTTTCCAGAGGACAAATTTTATCCCAGATGATGAGAACTCCCCAATAGGAGCATGGAATACATCTATCCCTCCACTAACAAAAGAGAAGCTTGATATTGTTGGGCCACTCACACAGAGGTACCAGATGAAAGGAACTTTGAGCCAGAAATACAGCATCTTAGTAACAAAGAAATCAAAAAAAAAGCTAAACTTCATAGAAATAGAAGCAGAAGCCATGTAAGAACCCAAACTACACAAGCACCGAGAATGATGCTCACAGGTCTGTTCCAAGATCACAGGACAAGCCATGTTAGCCTGGCAGCAATAATGCCAGAAAAGTCAAGGGATTCAAATACTAGTTAAGAGAAACCATCAAGTCCCTGAAGCCCCTGCATGTATCTGGACAGCTGAAATTACAAATATTTAGGGCTGGCTGCTTGACTGCAAAGAATTCACCGAGTCAATTCCTTAAATGCATTAAGCATCTTGACTAGGTATTTTTCCCAGGCACTACCACTCCTTCCAAAAGGTACCATATGTCAGCCAGTAGATCCTCATATAACAATTCCTACCAGCTTCAAAATCTGAACATATTATCACCTTATATTAACATAGTTCAGCTATTTCACAATTTATTTATAGGCTAAAACACACTTCACTCATCTTACAAACCATAAGCTACTAGATATCTAAAGTGTTAATTAACAATAATAAATAAAGAAAAACAAAAACATAAAAAAAATAAATCAATCCTCTCCTCTCTATCCATACAACTTCTAAAGTTATGTCTACCAAGTATTGCATCTATAAGGTTCTATTTTTAATCAATCCAGGCAGAAATACTTACAGCACCAATTAGTACCTTAAAGCATTAATATCTGGGTAGTCACCACCACTCTGACAGTTGCTTAAAATCTGTATAAAAATGGAGGTGACTTTCTACAAAATGTCAGCATAGTATTTACAGTCACAGTATGGAATACCAGCTTGGAGGGGACCTCAAGGATCATCTGGTGCATCCTGTCCTTGCAGAAGCACAGTCTAAACAAGATGGCTCAGCACCCTGGCCAGACGGGTCTTAAGTGTCCAGCTCTGGGGAATCCAACCTTTTCTAGGGAAATTGTTTCAATGGCTGATTGTTCTCACAGTGACAAAATTGTCTCTTCTGTCTAACTGGAATCTCCCCAGGCTTAACTTGTACCCATTACCTGGTTTATTAGGATTTCTCAAAAACAAATGCCTGTTTAGACTAATAATCAGTGTCTTAACATAAGACTACTGTTGTGTTTATTAGCAAAATTAAGAATACCTTCCCATCAGTCTAAGTTACTTGCTGATCACAGAGACAACCCTTTTGGAAATAACTGAAATTTAAAAGAACCATAAGCCTTTTACAGGTTAGAAAGTTCCATTTCCTTCTCAAAATTACAAATAGCATTTCGTTGAGAGAGTGAAAATGATGAAGCTTCAGCAAGTTTTCAGAAGCACCCAACAAATTCTAAGAGAGGAGTGGTACTTACCATCAAAGCTAATACTTGCAACTTTGGTATATTTACTTTCAGAGGCTTTTAACGTAACTGGCTTGAAATGTACTGTTATAGCTTCGTTCTGTGGTGTAGGTCTAACACTCTGCAAACAATCAAAACATGAAGCACCTGTAAATTTATTATTACTAACATGCACTGCAGCTTTCACGTATTTCCAAAATGATACACCTAGTTTTGGTCAAGTTCTTACAGGTCTGTCTTTTCTATAAAAAAGCAGCATTATAAGTTTTAGAATTTTTTTCAAGTCCTGCAAATTAGTCAGTATGCAGGAAAGTGGGCAATAGAGAGCTCTCCTTTGGGGACACTGAATCAATTCACAGTATGGTCAGAGACATGCTAATAAAAGAGAAAACAAGCCTTATTTAAATATGATTTATTTTTTATTCTTAATGCTGCAGGGTTACAATAGCTAGACTATTTGTTTCTGGGGCACTTGCTAAGAAACTGTCTTGTTTCTGATCCCATGCTAAATCTGCAGAGCTGCCACAGAGTCAAAAACAACTAACTATATAGAGAACAGTTTTGTACATCTGAGATGACACTCACTCTACCCTAGCACTTTACAAGGTCACTTTTTACATCTGAGGATTACTGTTTTAAGCTGAATGGAAAAGGTAAATTGGGCATTACTGGAATAGCTATTGTGTCAGTTATTAGCCAGAGCTGATGTGCAGAGGTACTCATTGCTACGCAGCAGGACTAGGGATTCCATGTCATCATGTAAAGATTGCTAGCAAACTCTCTATCTAGATTCCATAGACAGAAACTGGGCATGGAGCATTTAAATGCTCTTATTCTTGTTTTGCTTAAAATTAGGATGGCTGCCATGATTCTTTCTCCCCCGCTGTCTTCTCCTGCTTTAAGAACAGCTCAGCTGCTCACACAGCAGCTGCTAAGCCACAGCAAATTACAGGATGCTGTACTAAGGAAACTGAAATGAGTGCTGGTTTACCTTGTGCTGGGCTGCAAAGGTTTAGCACCTGCTTCATAAGCAGCTGAGCCTTTCTTGGTCAGAGAGGAGCAAGGCAGACAGCTAGTGGTACAAACTGACTGCAGTTCTTCCAAGCTAAGCTGTCCTTAATTGTAAATTAAAGCCATAAAACTGTGCATACAGAACTAAGTTCTGCAGACCACATGACCTGTAGAGGAAACAAGCAGCACTTCTCCAGCATCTAATGAATAATCTCTCTTAACTCAACTAGAAATTTTGTATTTTGGTTTTATAGTACTGACCTTTGTCCACCACCTGAATACACACGGTGCAGATATTTGCTAATTCTCTTCATGAGTCAATTAATAATTATCTCAATTTTCTTGTAACAAAATCCATACTACTAAACTGAAATCTTGATGTGTCTTTAAAAAAAATAAACACCTCTTAAAGCAGATGAAACCAAAGATGTCATGAAGTTCACAACTTCTGCATGACAGAAAGGATAACCATTTCTAGAAGTTATTTTCATGCAAAATGCCTTCTTTCATTACTGGTTTTAATAATGTTGATTTCATTTAGTAAATAAAATTGGAAATATTCAAATATTCATCTCTTCCCAGAAAAACAGCATCTCTTAAACCGCAAGTGTAACACAACTAGATGTATTTACTCAAAATGTCTACAGCTCATTAATTTAGTAAAGAAAGGAATTTACATTGTTTTATTGAAGATTTCTGAACTACACAATAACCATTTTTCATTTGTTGCTTGGTTACATGCTACAAAGGGAAATATAGAACTAAAGGGAGAACAAACATCCTTAAGAATCCTTTCAAACTTCACTTTCCTCAAATTTCAACCTATTTCAAATAAAGCTCAAGCAAAACTTGTCCTGAATTAAAATTCATCAAATATGAGCAGGTCATGAAAATATATGCAAAACAAGCTCCATCAAGAATCTAAACCCATCGACTTTCTCAGAGAATTTCCTACCAGCAACTTCTGTGGGGAAGAGCAATTCTAAATAGACATGCTTCAGTAACACACGGCTCTCTCACTGCCCCACTCAAGATCCCTGACTGCTCTATGAAGACACATTCAACTTTTAGAGTAAGAGCAAAAATATGAAGACTTTATATTTCTGAAGGACACGGAGGGGGCAGAGAACTTCATGCTGTTGAGCAGTTCTTGAGAGACTGAAGGATTAAGGACTGTCAAACTACATGTATTCTAATAAACTTGAGAAGATGGGTTGAAAGACTGGCACATGTTCTTCCATACTGTTTACCTGTCAAAAGCTCCGGAACTTAATTCTGTCTTGTCCACCCACCCAGCACATTGATCTAAAGACTGAGCAGGCTGTACACTTCCACTTACAGACAGTAAAGACACAGCTACCCTGCTCCAAGATGAAAAAGCTTTGTGGCTACAGGCAGCAGACTAGGGCTGGTTCTGCTAGTGCTGAACCACCTCTGTACTGTTTTATTCACTTTTACAGACATAGTTGTGAGTAATAACTTGGCCTTTTGTTTAAACAGGGAAATATTTAACTAAAGTTCACTTTCTCCACAAAGACCATCCAGAAAGACATTTTAATCCCTGATAACTTTGAGATGCAGGCACTTAAATGTGCAGACAAAACAATGCAGAAGCAAACTACTTCTTTCAAGTTGGTAACAGAGCTAATTCCTTCCTTATACTAACACATTTGTTTTCAAACTGAAAGAACTCAGCTTCACTACGGCTCTCCTGAAGTTCCTGGTTCTTATATGCATCAAACATGATCAGGAGCTCGAGTTTTGAAGTGTGCCTTTACTTTTAGCCATCAAAAGGGCTTGAACGGCCTTAAGGAAACACAAAATTTTCATTTTAGAGAAGGTATAAAAGGAAGTGTTCAATAATCTATATTTACTATGTTTTTGACTGCATAGATTAATTGTTGCAGCAATGGAACAGTTCATCCAGTCATGAAAAAAACATTATTCCCCCCAATAATGGAGCAAATCCTACAAAATGAGAAAGATTTTATAAGAAGTTTTAAAACTCAAAAAAAAAAAAAAAAAGGTCGAGTGACTTGCTTTTATTTTCCACAACCACTTTCTCAGACCACAGCATGACTAAGTACTTGAAGGCAGAACAACTACAACTCTGGCAACAGTATTTGCAGTCTCTCACATACTGATGACCTGAAGATATTTAGTTCCTCCAACACCCTGCTTAAACATATGCTAAATATAGCCTTGTCCTTTTCTTCTGACATTAAGATGAAATTTGTCACATGGGTCTGTCTCGCTGCTTTCAAATCCTCGCTCTAAAGGGTCAGAAGTCCATTTTTCAAGTTTTTCTAGAACTAACCTATTCCCCAGGTTCCTTCCAAAAATTCTTTACTCTCGCTTCCACTTTGAAATCCCTTTATGGGCACAGGAGCAGAAATGCCCACAATGCTTCAAAAGCTGGAAAGGTTACAAAGCTCCAACAAAGCTGTGCCTTAATGAGAAGAACAACTGACTTGATGTGCCATATGTAACACACTACAAAATACATCAAGTCTGGACAGATGTGGTAGCTTTTTCATTGCAAAAATGAGTCTCAAAGGCTTTGAGAATACCAAATTTACTGCTTTGATACAATGCAAAAGAATTACTTATTTGAAAAAGTTTTCTCATGACATGTCTAACAGTTATCAAATGACACTCCCATTAGACAGACACCTCTGTTTTATGGCCCATGGTCTAAACACCACAGATTTGTCAAAAATCGATAGGCCTGGGATTTTTTAAATGGTGGAGTATGAATTAGGATAACATTATCAGATCCTAGAAGTGATACTGATGGTTTGAATATGTGGTTACTTGCACTGCACTCAGAAAGTACAAACAAAAAACAGCCATGAAAAACTGTCCCTATGTCAAAATCCTGTAAAAATCTAAGAAGATGGGCATGCATATCTAGGTGAAAAAAATAAAATTACCAACCTTCTGATTGTAAAAATCAAAGTTAGTTGGATTTTTGCTTTTCTTTTTTCCCTAAAAACCCTCCATGGAAGCTGGGTCATTGCTTCCAAAGCAACAAGAGACCTTATAGGATCACCTGATCTCATAAATGCCATAAAGCATTAGGAAGTCAGTAAATTAAACGGTTTGCAGTATACTGTAAGTTTCTCTTAATGTGAAAATTATTAGTGAATAACAACTTAGTAAGCACTGCTGCCACAGTGAAAAGTCATATTCATTACTAAAAATGTGTCCTGTTTCTACTTTAAATTTATCTAGCCTCAGTTTTCAGTATCCTAAGGTTTTGCTAGATCTCTACTATCAAAACACTGTTCTATATAGTTTACAAACACAGAAATTGTCTCCAAGAGCTCAATAAGAAACCTCTGTCAATCCTTCAGTCATTCCTCTGGCTTCTCTGATTTCTTTTCAACATTTCAACATTTTTGGAAGTGCAGTGGGACAAGGTATAGCTAGCTAGCTAGCTACACAACTAAATCTGGAAAACAAGGAAGACAGGAGTTGGAGAAGGAAGAAGTGAGAAAAATAGTGGGTGATGCGAAAAATCACACAGGAAAAAGTTATGAGTGAAGCAAGGTGGACTAGCAGACCAGAGCCAAAATTCTGTATTAAAAACAGAAAGTAGAAAATTCAAACCCTAGAATTCTAAAGCTGGCTGCACTTCGCATCCAGCTCCAGTGATCTTACTGGAAAGGGCTTTGGAGTGTTTAGGGTTTTTTCGTATTTCAAGCTACAAAGCAGATAAGCTCAAGAAAACAATAGTTAATTTACAGTCAGCTCCTGAAAGCTACTCTTTGCTTATCTTAAAAGATTATGTTGGGCAACCACTTTTTATACCCATGAGTAAGTATGATGTGGATGTGTGTATGATGAGGACAAAGAATCTCACAGACTCTGCACTAATCTTTCATTCACTGAACATGAGTTGCTGCTCTCAAGTTTAAAAGCTTCCAAAGGTTCAAATATTGCAGGCACAGGCTATAAATGCCATTCAAAGCACCCAAGCATTCAAAGACAGCCATGAAGCAAATCAGTTTTACCATGCACAAAAGGTATTTGCCCTGCTATTAAAGTTAAATTTTCAGTTACATATCACCTAGCTTCTAATTCTGAATGCTACATGGTGAACCTGTGAATGATCAATTTTTACAACAGAAAGCAAAGCCAACCAGAAAGTTTCAAATTGAAAGGAAATAAAACTTACTGTAATTGGCACATCTTTTGTTCCTGAATTTAATAAATGCAGATTCAAAATTTTTGGGAGATCTGTTAAAGAACAAAAAACACACCTGGCTATTAGGCTATTTTAACATAACACCCTTACACAAAGCCATCTGCACTAGCTGGTTTCTCACATAAATCCACTGTTCAGTGTTAAAAAGTTAAGACTAACATGACAGAACAGCCCAAATAGCTAGTCCCAAGAAACTGACACTTAAAACTTGCATTTTTATGTCTTAGCAGATATTACATGCTTCAGTTAATCACTTTTATTTTTAACACATTAAGAAATGAACAGGTTAAAAATATTACAACGAATGATTTTGCCAGATGCACCAATATTCAGCAGAACTAAACTTACTTTAAAAGCTTCCCATTAAGCAAGTTGCAAGGAAAAGTACCTCAGAAGCTGTCATTTTTTAGTTGACAAAAGATTCCATTTTTTTCCATAAAAAAACCCTTTTAGTTTCAAAAGATACCTTCAGTTTTACTACTTTCCTTTGAATATATTTTACTTCACTCAACAATATTAACCCAAGCGTAAAATGTTAAGTGCAATTGTGTAAGTGGCACTTGAGGAAAGATTCATCATCGTAAGTAACAGATTTGATTAAGTTCGCACACCTTCCCTATTCCCTGTGCCTGAAAATATTAAAACTTATGCAGATGTAAGGCAATGCATGTATCTATGTATGGCCAGGATTCCCAAATGCAGTTTTGGGCAGGGCTCTCCCCACGTGGGTGTGCCCTTCCAGCCTGCACAGTGGATTTTTTTAGGTGAGGCACAGCGTGCACAGAACTGGCCCCACCGTTTAAGTCCTCAGGTCCATCTGCCACGGCCAAGAGAGCTTGGACAGTGACAGGGAAGTCCTCGGGACTGTCCCAGCACCCGGTACTAACCGGGGCTGACCCTGCTGAGCATCCGAGATCTGACGGGATGGGATGGCAGGGAGGCATTGAACTACCAGGGGATGGTCCCCACTGAGACTCAAACTCAGGTCCTTGGGATTCAGAGTCCAGAGTGCTCCCCATTTGTAAGGTAATATTTCAAAACAAGTTCACAAACTAAGCAAGCTGAAATGGTTTTCAGACTAAGCCATGTGCAACTGTGTAAGACTAATGTTAGCACTAGACCCAGAACCAGACGTGCAAACTGCTGCCTGCTTGTGTACATCTCAGGTATACTTGCAGGTCAATGTATCTGTGCACTGCTGTAACATGCTGTTTCTGTCTTTTAAAAAGCATCAGTCCACAAGAAGCCCTGAACAGTACAAGGATAACAGGGCTTTCCCCTCCCCACTCGACCCCTTATAAATACTTTGACATCTGAAGAACAGTTTACCTTGTGTTCGTAGCGTACCAAAATCTAGCATTTCTGTTGATGAATAGATTCCTGGTGCTTTAAGAGGAAAAGGAAAAACACAACTTATTATTTTGACATTATACTAAGAGTTAATTAATTTCAATAGCTTCAAAAAATCACCCTAACCAAAATCACAAAACAAAACCAAAATCAACAAAAAAACAACCACTCTTCTACAGACCTGTTGTAACTTCTACTTCAACAGGGAGAATGATAAATTCTGTGTTGTCTGAGGCATTTGTTTTTATTCTAATGAAGGCTGTATGATTATCTGCTTCTCGTGAAGAAAAGCTGGCTCTCATAACTCCTTTTGTTTCATAGGGAGGTATTTCCTGGTAAATAATCAAAGCACATTTATGAGATTGCAGTAATTACAATAAAAGCTGTCACACCAAATAATTACAGCAGAAGTATTGAGTATAATTATCTTAAGAGAAAAACCTGCAAAAGGCGAAAGAGGTAGGTTGTATGGTATTAAAATTACCATCAAATATATAAAGGATAGTTGTAATCATCTAATATGACACTGATCAAAAGTAAGTATATGCAAGAGAACTTCCACATCCCATTTCATTAACAATCCTATGATTCCAGGTTTTATGTATTAATTTGCAGTAACAAGACAGTACACTAAATTAACAAAATCTACCAATAAATAATGTTCATAAAAATGTTTCTGAGTACAGTAACATCAAATATTGGGTTTGCATATTCTAACTGTTTTGTCTCCAAAGCAGACACAAGCCATACATTTTTACTGCTAAACACAAACTGAAACAGTGCAGAACACCAAACAGCCACAATTTCATGGAGCTCTATGTAACATGAATGTGATTTACTTTAATTAAAACTTTAATTCAATTTTTACTACCATAACATTAACAGATCCTGTTACAGTTTCCACTTTTATGGAATATTTTAATGATGACATAACAAGACATAAAGTTAGTAAAAAAACCCAAAGCCTAAACTCATTAAAATAAAACATGCCCAAACAAGTACAATGAGGGCTGCAAGACATGACTACTCACCCACAGCTTCCTTGTACCTCCCTGCTGACCTGTTGGAAGCTCTAAATGGAGATCACCTCCACTGGAATACATTTCTACTACCTGAGGTAGATAACAGGAAAACATTTAGCACTCAGCTTTAAAGGGATCCTGTTCTAGTTATGAGGTATTATCAGATGCAATGGCATAGCTTAGTGACTATTTGATCACTGGCATATCTTATAAATTCACTTTAGAGATAATACAGCTGTTTGCTAGTGCTGTGTCTTTCTATAGCATTTCGCAGTTTGTGGATCACTTACTTAGCAGAATCAGAATGTGGTTAGGTGAAGACATCAATCCTGCCTTAACCTAAGAACACTTGCTGACATTACATACGAGGCTACACCCTAACAAAACCTTTGGCTGTGCAAAACAGGCATCAGGAAGCTAAGAGGCATCACTGAATTAAAAGCACAAGTTCTATTTAACTTTTTCTGCTTCAGTATTCTTCCTAATTACCACTGCATTTTCAGAACTCTTCTTAATTACCAGTGAAGGCTAAATACGTATTTTGCAGTAATTGCAACCACTTTAAAAATTGAAATTTCATGGTAAAACCTCAATTTAGCAAATTAAGAGATCTGTGACTATAAGCTACAATTTCTAGAACTGACTTGTATTTGAACAGAAAAAAACTTACACAATATAAAAGACTTGACCTCAAATAGCTTTAAAATTCAAACAGAATTTTACAGTTTAATATCGTAAACAAGCATTGAATGGTTCTTCTCTTTGGCTCACCTGCAAAGGTTCACTGTGAGGGTTATGTATATTTATTATAGGAGAAAAACTGCTATTTACAGGAACTCGTGCCCCAATAAACGGGCGCAATCGATAGGGGTTCGGAACTCCAATGCCAAACACCTGGTTCAGAAAAGGAAACACAAGTTTAAGCAGCTCTATGTAATTGTTGCAGAGCCTAAAATATGTTCACCAGTTTAGCAGCCTTTAGTACTCTTTAGATTAATTCTGTAGTTACTTCTAACCAATCATTTTAAACCAGTATCATTTGCAGCTGAAGTGTATTTCTCATAACTACTAATACTTACACTGACAAACTGAGAAAACAGGAAGTTGAAATACCACCTTTTTTTCAGCCACTCTGAAACACTAGACAGCCTCTAAAGGTTAGAGAGATATGAAAAGTTCCTTTAATCATACCATTATGGAACTATCCATATGGGAAGCATTTTTGTTGTTGTTTACAAAACACTGCCATGATAAGAGTCATATTTTTTCAACAAGGGGATTTCTTTCATTTTTTTGCTTTTCATTCTCTCTCATCTTGTCTGGTTTATCTTTCTGAATCTCAAGGGAGTAATTTTTTGCTAGCTTAATGAATAACTTTGTCTTGTCACAGATCAGATAAATGTAGAGCTACAGAATGAGCCACTACAATGTGCCACAAGAATAACACAAAAAAGGTGTTGGGAGGATTTTAAATCCTACGTAAGTTTCATAGATCTGGCTTATAGTACAACCTTATGGATATTTGCAATGGTGTATCTTTGTGCTACAACAAGCAGCAGCGATGGAAATTTCTTCAACTGGACTGATGAAAGAAAAACCCAAACAACAACCCGCCACTTTTGTGCAGAGTCTTTGATGGTTAAGCATTGCATAATAGATTTGATTCACACTTCATGACTTCTCCCCAAACAGTAATTCTCTTACCTGATAAGTAAATACGCCATGATTAGAAGTGTTAATAAATAAAGTGTTCTCTACATTTCCCACTACTCTTGCAAGGAAAACTACGTCGAAGGATGTGTTCCCTCCTGGAAGAATTTTCTGCAAAAAATAAAAGCAAGCAAGCAGATAAGCAAAACTGTTTACTGAAGACATTATACTGTGCAGATGAACAATGGGTTTTGAGCTACAGAAGATCTCTCTGTGTTCTTTATGGAAATACTGAAGTCAAAAAGTCTACTGCAGATTTGGAAAAAAAATAGTAGAAGTTTCAAACAAATAAAATGTGTAACAAAATATTAGTATTTTTAATACTAATAGTTTACAACTATTATCTAGTGCAGGATCATACTTAATTGATTTTTTTGTTTAATTCTGAGTTCAGCTTACCACAAATACTTTAGACTGACAGTTCAGATTCCTGGAGAAGGGCAATTACAACAAGACTTCCATAAATGAGAAAGGTTGTTTACAGACAGGTTTTCTGAAGTTTTTAATATTTACATGGCCCCTGTTAAGCCACAGGCCCTGCAGACAATACTGAAAGCAGAAGATTATATCTGACAGCAACGTGGTTAAAAGTTAACCTTGCTGACACCGTGATTTTGAACATGCAATTTCCTGTAACATGATCACTTAACAGCTGCAAGTGCATTAGAGTGACTACTTTACACTAACACTGCATTTCACATGACTTACAATTTTCAGAAAAATTATAGGAACAGTTAGTTCCTGTCAGTGCTGTAAGGCAATGTAGTCACTTCACCAACACAGGAGATCTGCTGTTGAACCATCAATTACGGTATACGGTTCCAACAGAGTCAGAAGTCCTTGTGTTTCTGTGCTCCATTCAAATCTGCTCTGATGTAAGATCAAGAACTGCAGTATCTTATTACTTTTAGGTATGTAATTATTGCAGTAAGTCACTCTTTTAAAGAAACTCCCATTCAAACTGGAGTGTGGGAAGAAAAGCTTGGTTTGGAAAGCAAAATAACTTACCCGATTCTGGAAAAATGATGCATGAAAATGTGATGTTGTAGCAGATATTGATACTAATGTAATTGTTTCTTCTGAGCTAGGGTTATGTAGGTAAACTTTTTCCATTTTTGGCATTCCAACTGGCCTGTCAAAACACAAGAGTACATTTTCAGTGTCAGAAATCTGGACAACAGAGCACTGGGCTTTTTCCCAGCAAACCAGGTAGGAGCATAAAACTGATGCACACTGACAACAGAACTTTGCATTTTGCGCTTTTTTCAAGTAATGTGCAAATTGTACTTAGAATTACTCAGTCGACATCTTGTCCATTATTTCATTGATTGCTTTTTTTGAATGCTTACTCAATGTCACAGCATCCTCACGGAATTCTACTGCCAGGTTTTTACTTCAGAATCACAAGAGGTAAAGTTTTCTATTCCTATGCTAGAACCCCTAAATCGTTATCTTAAGACAGGGTGTACACAGCAACTTAAAATAAACAGAACAGGCCCTGGACAAAATTTAAAATGCCATTTTTTCTGTGATAGATTTTTAGTAGTCTTACCCAGAATCCAGATTTTGTCTGGCATTATATTTTATAATATGCTCTCCAGAATTAAGTAGGCAGACAAGTGCAGCAACAGCATTTTTATATGTATATTGTATCTGAATTCATACCTTAAGGAAAAAAATATATCCTTGACATAAATTCTGGAATTTAAGAACCCTAAAACACGGAAGTCACACAAGTTAGACAACAGCACAACTTGTCAGTAACAAGACATGCTAACAATTTATTAGACAAGCTTTAGGCTTGTTTCTCTTTTGCTTACAACAGCTGAGGTGACAATAGATGCCCCAGTTTCACCAAATATTTTTCAGACTTTACTGGGTTTTTTCCCGATTTTTTTTCATGCCTTTTAACACATACATGCTAAGCATCAGCACCAAAGCACTAATAACGTGTGCAGATTACTAACTGCTCAATTTTGAATTCTGGCATTCAAAATAGCTTTCAGGCTACATGTACTCCATGTAGCACTCTATCCCATGTCACTTGCTCCAAACTTTGCAAGGGCAGCAAAACTATAGATTAAAATTACTACCTGTAGTACCTGAAGTGATGATGACCACGAACAGGCAGCTGTTTTGCCCTCCTCAATTTAACAGGCCACATTAATAAGTGCTATTGCAGTCACAGTTTTTCACCTTGGAGGGGGGTGTGGGTTACATGTCAATAGACAAGGCAATGTAATTTGCTGTAAATTAAAAGTTCCATTGAATGGAGAATTTAGTCACAATAATCAAACTACAATTTACAAAGTGATTGTCATCACAGAAGCTCCTACTTCTGAAACAAGGGCTAAAAAGCAGATGCTAAAAAGACACCATTAATTCAAAGACACAATTATTACCAGCATTA
The DNA here is from genome assembly GCF_047495875.1 of Pithys albifrons albifrons. Classification (NCBI taxonomy): domain Eukaryota; kingdom Metazoa; phylum Chordata; class Aves; order Passeriformes; family Thamnophilidae; genus Pithys; species Pithys albifrons. The sequence goes on from NC_092458.1 coordinate 24,531,822, forward strand.
TCACTAACAGAAAAATGTATCTGCACTGTACTACTGTAATTCTCTTTGCTTTGCTTGCTAAGTCCACCAAACTTCATGTTTCCAACAGCAACCACTTGTTCTTGATCATTCTTCCACTGTCAAGAACAGTCATTTTGACTTCTCTAACTTAACCAGTAACTCAAACCACAATTTCAACTCCTCACCTTTTAAAACCTGTACGAACCCGAACATCCGGGCTAAGCCCTAAGAGAAAATATGTTTACCTGTTGCCAGCACACACTAGGATGTTAGAAAGGGAACAGTTTATCAGTGGTGACAATGGCATTAACTGCTGTCACTGCTGCACTGTTGGTCAGTGCAATCAAACAGTTAACCTGTACACCTGCTCTCCCTTTGCTGGGGAAAAGCTCACCAAAACTGGAGGAATGCAACCGAGAGCCAGCCCTCCGAATTTCCCCATCTCTATCCCCACCCCCAGCAAACCCCACCACTGCAACACCAAACACGTGCAAAACCACAACAGAAAAAAAGTGTCTGCTGACAGGGAGTTATACAGCACCCCCTGAATTCGGAACCCACGCGGCACTTTTGCAGCAAATTCCTTGTTTAGGCAAAGTGGTCAAGCCTTAAATAAGTACTCTTTGATTTCACCAACACAAAAACAAAGAAAAAAAGGGGGGGGGGGGGGGGAGGGGGGAAGAAATAAAATAGTAGTATGCTCTGGCTCTGAAGAAAGCTCTTTCAGTCTTTCCTGAGGACCACTTGTCTGTTCCCTAGTTCTCACTGCAATTTCTCGTTCTCCTAAGTGGAAGACATGCTCCCAACACCTTGGTGCAACTCTGCTGCTTGCCAAACTGCAGTTCTGGATACTTCTCTTCCCCACAGCACATTCAGCAGCTCCTCAGGAAGGGGAAATCATCCTTTTCCTCTATTACAAAATACTCCAACCAGTCTTCACAAGAAAAGCTTAAGAGCTGAAAACAAGAATCAAGCAGGACAGTTCCTTCCACCATGACAGCAGTGAGAGATGAGACTTTAAGCACTGTATTACATGTTAATAAATGACATGTCTGCTCTATCACTCACTGTCTGTACAGAGAACCAGCCATGAACTGAAAATCCAAGATCAGAGCTGATTTCAGCAACACTTTTTCTGATGCATCATGTGTGAAACACCACAAAGCCAAGTGTTGAATCAACAGGCAATACTGAAGCACCAGTCTGTTCCTGTCAGAAAGTAAAACTCATTACCCAGGAAATATTCCAAATATTTACAATCTTTTTAAGGCCTTCATACTTTTCCAGTTCTGAAAAGAAGGGACTGTAAGACAGTATTGAAAGGCTACTAAAATCTCTAAGAACAGCCATTATTGACACCACAATGCACGAGCTTCCCATTCCAGACTAAACTCCCATGGCATACTTAGTGGTGACAGAGGCAGAAGACACTAAAATTCTGTTGTTCTGTTCTGTTATGTTCTATTTCATTATTTTGCTGATAATTTTGATTTTGAATCACAGTCCAGTATTACATCTGGCTGAGATACAGCTTCCCCTATTTTCTTTAAGTTTGATGTCAAACCAATCTACAGAAATAGAACTTCATGAATCTCACCTGTTTTTCTGCTACCAGACATGGTAAAATGCAGGAAGAACAGAGTGCACCACACACCTTTCATGAACATACATTCCAAGCAATAATCTGTTAAGGGATGCTTTCCAAGCTCAGATTATCAAGCCACAATGATCTGCACAGGTATAGTGTTACCTTATGCCAAATTTTACAGCAGAATTTCCTGGGGCAGTCACAGCTAATACTTTTCATTGTGAAAAGCTGGTCCAGACACACACCTTCAAGCAAACACAAACTGTCAAAGTATGCAAGATTTTGCCCCTGATCCTTTGTCCCTGCATAATGCTATGTCCACCTACACTGATAAAAAACCTGATACCACAACCTAGATGAGAAGATGGTAATTAACAAGGGTGGGGTGCCTGTTCAAATGAGAAGAGAAGCCTCTGTTCATGTTCTTTAACTGCTGCAACTCTTTCCAAAGACTGAGCTGGTACCTGCAGTTATTGTAAGCATGTCCTTGTAATGGAATTAATTGCAGCTCCAGGGATCAAAAGGTAGATTCTTTTAACAATGGAAGTCAGCTCTTGCAAATTCTGGGGACATGAGTGATTGAGTTACTGGCAACAATAACAAAAATTTTAAGATTGCAAAAATACCCAGTACTCATTGTGAAGTAAATACAGATTGAGAAAATGCCCTTTTAGAAAAGCAATTGATTTTTTTCTTACAGTATATGGTTTAAACACCTCTGTAAAATGCTCACTTGATTTATGAAAACATACAAATCTATTACTGAAAAGCAAAGGATATAAATTCAGCAGATACATTCTTACTGTTCCATCTTAAATTCTTTGTGACGAGACTGGAGAGAGAACTGAAGTCAACCAAAAGCTTTCCAGTTACAGTTTGAAATGCAGGAAATATATGTAAATATACTCAAGATCCAATTCTGATGAATTCCTCATGAATTTGAGAGTTTTACATATGGTTTTCCCCAAGTATTTTTTTCATTTAACATCTTTGGAAACTGCGGAAACAACTGTAAGACCAGTTGCCTGGTACACACAATGTATCGGGGTTAAATCAGTATCCTGTCCATACAGTGTCCTATGCAGGCACTCAGCAATAGGACAAGGGGGGGGCACGTGCTCAAGCTCTGCCAGGGGAAATTGAAGTTGGAGATCAGAGAGAGTAATCGGGCATTGGAATGGGCTGCCCAGAGAGGTGGTGGTTTCACCATCCCTGGAGGTTTTTAAACTGAGATTGGACGTGGCACTGAGTGCCATGATCTGGTAAAGGGACAGGAGTTGGACCAAGGGTTGGACTTGATGATCTTGGAGGTCTTTTCCAACCCAATCGATTCTATGATTCTGTCAGACAGGGGTGTACAGCAGATGCCCAGAAGGCATTAATATGTGGCTTGGGAACTTCCTGAACCAAGGAAGATGGTTCTCTCCAGTCAGAAGAACAGAGTGAGTGAACTCCAACAATAAGAACTTGGGTGTCGACTTGAAACATATCCAACTACTTTTACTTAAAGAAACAAAACAAGCTGGTCCTACAAGGTTACCTCTAGAGACTGAAAGGGAATGCCTATTGTACACCATTATGAAGAAAATGGTAGTTCCTTACACAAAGGAAGCCTGCATGATGCACACAACCAGAGAATCAGCAACTCGTGCATTCTTCCTGTCTCATGTGAAACTGCATGCACTGCTAGAAGAGTGACACAGGCAAGCAGCTTCTGTAACTGAAGTCAGAGTAACTGGAGCACATATGTTTGAGAATGCAAATGCATCTCCAATTCAGAAGAGCAAAAGAAAACAGAAGGGGGTGGGGTTTGGGTTTACATATTCACTAGCCTATAAATCACTTGTTTCGTAGCTTTCTGATTTACTTGGCTTGTAACAGAGAGAGGAAGTTCTTTCACATTATACTTGACAAAAAGTTAGTGTCCATGTAACATACTAAACAGAACAAATGCTCCATTTTATGTTAGGAATCCAACTTAAGAGTCCACATCATAAAAACATACCCTTTCCAAACAGTATGCAAACCCCTATATATAAAATGCCACCAAGCAGATGTTATCCAACCACACCACCAAGTGTGATCAGAATGAATGTAAAGGTGTAATGAACTATTACTTGTTTGGCACCATTTTGCATTCTAGTGAACAAAACTTGCAGCAAATCTGGACAAGGTGTCAATTTACTGTCAACAGTTTCTCACATTTAAAGAAGTCCAAGGGAAATGAAAGTTTTATTTTGCAACATTTCTGTAAAATTCCAACAATCTCAAACTCTCACACATTACAAGTGTATCAAATGTACTGTGTAAACATGTGGCTCTACATTATAGGCAACTCACAAGTCCTTTCACAAGTTGTAAATATACTAATTTAAAATGTAAGAAAACTAGTGATTTGAATAAACTCTCTGGCTGCTAAAATTCTACACTATTACCATTAATCAATTTGCTAAACTTGTACTAATCTTATGTTATTTAAAGTAACTTCCATGGCTATAGGGGCATTTATATCTACCATATCTAGTACATACAAACATTTCTTCTATAGCTCAGGAAAACTTCAAATAGTTAAACTGTTCACAATATTATTCTCTGTTCTCTTACCATGCTACTCCTACCCTAAGTTTTACATCACAAAAGCCTTACAAGACTGGAAATCAGTTTTCACTGCAATATAACACATTCATTATATGCCTTGACTATTCAAATGCCCCCTTGCCTTGGTCTTCTTGTTTCTGGTTCATGCAATTAGCAGTGTAATTGAAAGCAGCGCAGTCCATATTCAAAGGGAAGCATATCAAGACAGATGTAGCATGGCTGTGTTCTCCAGAACTTTACCCATTCAGACACTACCCTGTCCTTAAAGCTACAGGAGTAAAGTGCACCCCTTTTGTTACCTAAAGCAACATAAGGTCTCCAGACCTGCAAGAAGCTCTCAAATATTTGAAAATTACCAAGCAATTGCTTTCAAGGCCAGCACAAGCTTTCATAAAATATCCTGCTAAATACTACAGCTCACAAACAAAAAACACAAAACCATTACAAAAATTCCCTAATAAAAACACTTCATGGGAAATGTAGTGAGATTGTTTATCAATAGAAAACTGAAACACAGAACTTCAGAATACTGTGCTACCAATGAGGAAATTTTGTCTTAGAATGGTACCTTGCTCAGATTGAGTGAAGCAAGAACCTCCATTCACCACAGCAGCCTATGTGGATCAAGAATTAAAATACTACTGTTGCCAAAAGTATAATTTCATACATTACCAATCATTTCTATGTAAACTTCATCTTTACAATAATTCCACATTTTAAAATTTTGATGGTAAGCAGTTCTTGCTTATACTGTGTTAGTGTTCTAAAAGTACCCAAAGTACCTTAGTGCTCCATTATCAAAAGCTACTTCTACCAAAAATCCTAGTTATGAAGAACTTAAACTTTACTTTTGATACAGAGCTGATTAACAAAGGGAATGTATCGAGTCCTGTTAAGATCCACCTTCTCCCACAAAGCAGGTGCAAGAACTGAATATAAACTGCTCTGCCAACAGTCTTCACTCACAGGCCCTGTGAGTCCTGCCACCTCTAATGTGAAGACCTCTTAGACATAGAAAGCCATACAGGTAATGATTGTTCTTCCCAAACAGCCTCTGAACAACCAAGTTCCAAAGCTATGGAAGATGTTTACTGTTTGTACATGAGAACACCTCAGTTACTCGGTTTCCATTTAACAACTGAGGAAGAGAGTAACAGTTTAAAAGGGAGAAAACAAGAAACAGGATGCAGGTAAGACTAGTCAACTAGTTATGGAGCTGTTTTAGGTGGAGGGTTTTTCACTTGTTTACTTTAAAGCCCTGAACCTCCAATACCCAAGATGTTGCAGAATTTGTTCCAGAAAGACTGGTGTTGCTTCAGAAACACAAGCAAGAGGTTTACACATTAAATAACCAAATGAGTATTCCACACGTAGTCCAAGCAGTCCCCTGGCACAGGGATATGGGAGAATGTGCCACAGTTCTATCTCATTCCCAGAGGCTTAATGTATACAGAGAGCATTTGGGTTTCTTCAAGTGAGCTGAAGATTTGCATATCCTAACATACAGAATACATTTCCTTTGATAAATGTGAGATTACCTGGACTGCCTTCAAAGTAGTAGGACATGGCAGTGTTTGTTTTAAATTAAAACAGCATTAAGAAACCCCAACTGTTACAAACCAGAAGTATAAGGCCATTGTAATCTCATCTCCAGGTGGAACACAGGAAGTGTGTCCACAGCACCTATGTAGCAAATTAATACTGATTTTGATTTTCTGAGATCTCTGTATAAAATAACTTCAGTTAAATATTATTCCTGCTCGAGTTGGCATGTTTTTTGATCATCTGAGTAAACCTACATTCTCAGCAGACCAAAATGTCACAGGAATAATGGCTTAACTTCCAAATGAAATTAAATATTAAGACTCTCTTTGGCCTAGGAATGATACGTGTTGATAGCTCAGCATAAACATGAACTTTGAACAAGTTTGCTCTATTAAATGCTACCTATTAACAAAACATCCTTTAGGTATAGTATCTACTCAGAAACTAAATATGAACTTTATGCCTTTCCTAAAATCCACAAATAACAAAGACAGAAGAGCCAGAATTTGTATGTGAAAACTGTCTGTTTTAAAAGGCAAAAACTCAAAAGCTTAAATATGCATAATTTGACTTCCAAGATGCTTGGCACCTGTAGCTTGTTCTTGCCACAAGGCTGAGTTACTCACTATTTCTGAGAGTTGGTTCACAAATTTTGAACTGAACTTTGGGGCTCCATATCTAAACCTTTTCTAAAACTGCTTTTGGCATCTTATTGAAGTTTTAATAAAATCAGAAGAGGACTTCTGCCTAACACTATGACATAAATGGCAACAGATAAATTAATTATCATATACCTTTAAAAAAACTAAATGGAACACAGAGGGAATCAAGATCTAACACAGAGATGCCTTATTTTGATTGACAGAAGGCACCAATTATTTTAATTATTGTACAGAGCCATTCCCAAGTAAGAAATTTGTGCTGCTTTAACACTGTAGTAGATCTACACTATGTCTCCAATGCTTTTAGCTCTGGTATGAACAGCTTTCATAAAAAGCCAAAATATAATGAAGAACAACTTAAAGTATTTATGATACTGTCTTGGATCTTTTAGCAAGGGGAAAAAAATTGTCTTTGGCAATCCACAAAGTAAAGAAGCACATGCGGCTTTTTTCAGACAGCCACACCAGCTCTAGATAACCTTTAAAGGCACGGTATTTCAGAGCACATCAACACCTCATTCATAGTAGAAAAAGGTGCATAAAATACACTTCAAATGTCAAATTCTGGATTTACTATGAACTGAAAAGTTCTATCATTCTGAAGAGAAAATAATTTGAAACCAAACCAATAGTGAAAGTTACGGTAACTCTAACAAAACACACGCTGCTCTCCAAGTTTGAATTTGCACTGCACTCACCAGTGTGATTTGCTGACCATAACCTCATTTTGTTATAGCAGAAATGCAGTAGAGCAGGGCTCACCACGAGGCATTTTGCTGTTCAATTTAGAAACTCAGTATCCTCTTACTTAGACCAGTTACTGACATTAGAGAAAAACCCCAAACCAACATAACAGAAAATACAGAACATAAAAAGCTAGACGAAATTCTGAAGGAAGAAGAATGAGGGGATAGAGTGACTTATTTGTCTTTAATCAGAAGGTTACAGCTTTTCTAGACTGAGCACAAATAAATTATGTAAAATTAGGCATTTCCATATAGCTTTGTTATTTAGTGACATTACAAGGGGTTGGGGATTTTTTGTGTAGAGGTCATTTTTAGAAAGCTGCTCTATGCAAACATCATCAAGTTAAAGCTTCCCTTCTTTAAGAAGGACAGAAATATACAACACCTCAATACACAGGAGCTTCCTTGCACATCCCTGAGTCACCACACTGTACAACAGTTTTTCCAACAGAAAAGGGGTACTATGTTCTTATTGTTAATCTGTGGCTTATCTGTAAATAAAGCAGCCCTTCACCCAGCAGCTGTACTGGCTGAGGATGGGGCAACCAAGGCTGTGCTAAGGCACACCTGGGCTGTTTCCATTCTTCCAGGCTGAACTGTTAACAAAGTGTCTGAAATAACCCTCACTGCAGTTTACACTGGTCAAAGTATCAATGATGTATGGAGGCTGCATCCATGAACACCAATTTCAGAATCAATTTTGACTGTTAAAAAGAAGAGGGATTGCAGCTACCTATACACAGTAACCAATAACTGGTAGGAAAAGTTAAGACTGGAATACTTCCCAGAGGAACTGATTACAAATGGGTACATTGATGAAATTTTTAAGTTCCCTTCCTCCTCCCTTTCATTTCTGTTTTAGAGAAGTCAGAATTGAAACAGGAAGCAGCTGCAAGGTACAGAGTATGGAGCTAACTAAGCTCCTGCAGGCTGTTTGCTTTCCTTGAGGCTGTATTTTCACAACTTGACATTACTGTTCCAATAAGTGCAGATTCACTGCCAGGTTGTTTGCCACCAAAGCAATAGTAAAATGGGCCTGTTATGTACAAGCAGGAAGGTCACCTCACCTCAGTACATCAAGTTCTAGACTTAAAACCAACTGCTCCACAGTGCAGCTGTGCAAGTACCTACACCACCAAAGCCATGGCAGCCAACAAGTCACTATACAGTGTTTAAAACTGAGTACACCAGCTCTCTGGAACATGAAGGACAATTACCTTTACAACCTATTAATGCAAACTATGTATACAACTTTCTCCATCAGCTTTAAATGCTCTTGTTGCTTGCTTTTGTTTCTTTGTTTGGGGGTCTGACCTGTCCCCCCTGTCCCCTGTTGGGTTTGGGTGGGTTTTTTTTATTATTATTTTTATTTGTCTAATTAAACAGATCAAAAGACTTCTCAACTTACTGTTCATGGAAATCCAGCATTGGTGGCTCAAACCGGAGGGGTCGGCAATTTCCCCGATACAGGGATACACTGCAAGAAAAATTGAAATGCTGTAAAAGATACTATTACATTACACATATTTGCTCCCTTTGCATTTCAAACAGCCTTTCCTTAGCAAAACATGCATTAATACTTATAGGGCAACTAATTCAAAAGATGAAACAGACAAAACAAACTTGTCCAGTCAGAATATTGTGATTTTACCATCCACTTACATGATTATGTGGTGTCTCCAGAAAATACTACGCAAGAGTACATATCTTGAAAATGGACATAATTGAAGTGTAAACTTTTCCTCCATGTAAGGATGGCTATGTGAAACAGTATGTTAAACAGGTTTACATCCTCTCGTGTAGAAATGACCAAACATCGCTAGGAAAGATGTTCTGGATATTGTCCAATGCATAACAGTAATTTATGTACACATAATGAGTTTCTCTAACTACAGCTATACTAGTACATAAACAATCTCAGACCCATTTGATGGTACTGAGGCCACACAGGAGAAAATAGCCCATATATATACTGTTCAAAACTTGTAATATCCTGAAGATGACAACTCGGCTCTGGAAACATTCTTTAGCTTTGCCTATACCAACCTCCCACTAGGAACTCTTCAGGAGACTTCTAGTAGATGAAGACCAAAACTTAAAAAGTATTCAAACAATCCAGCAGGAAAGACAGCAAAGTACCTAGAAGCAACTCCTACCACTTATTTTACCCGCACAGTTATACAGACACAATCAATAACCCACAACAGAAATACTAAGAAGAAAAAAAGCAAAGCAGTTTCATTGCCTGAAATGTTTGGTTTTTGTTGTGTTTTTTTTTTTATTCAGAATGATGTGATTGTGACCACACTCAGTATCTCTGTAATTCTGTAACACTTTATTTTGGGCTCAGTAAAAAATGTATTCATATACAATAACTTTAAAAAGTAAACAGGAAAGGCTAAAGAATAGCTCAAGATCAATGGCTTCTGAATGGCTCAAGAAGAATAGGTTTCTTTTTATTTCAAATGCTTGTGTTACTGATATTAAAACAGCAGTCTTGTTTTAGATCCTTGACTCTGAATCAATCCCAAATGCCCAAAGCCAGAGCTGCAGCCACTAGTCCTGGGTAAGCAAAGCTGCTCCACAAACCCCGTCAGGGCAGCAGAACCCACTCAGTTGTGCCTCAACAGGGGAAGAACAGGTGTGTGGCCTGACTTAGGAAAGCTGAGCCCTTGAACTCAATCAATCCAATTCCATCCAGTGTAATTCAAGGAAAACTAATTTTTGTTTAAATTCAGTTGCCTTTCTATACTCCAGAAGCAGGTCAACAGGAAAGCTACTTACAGGAGTAAAAATTTAGAATAGGGTATGAAATCTTAACTGTATCCTCTAATAGCACAGAACTGGGAAATGATAACAGTATAACAAATCAGAAGCTTTTAAAATAAAGATACAATGTCTAAATGATGCACTCTGAAATTCCACAACTGAATCTCCACACTTAAAGCATAATGCACAGAGAGCTATGCATGCTGATCAATTTACACCTCTCTAAGTCTGGATGTTGAAGCATCTTCAATCCTATTTAGAGTTATCAAAAATAGCTTTATACACATAAAAGAAGTAAAACACTACCAGGGCAAGAACAGGCATAGTCAGTCAGCCTTGGTATATAGTTATCTATGTGTGTGCAGGCACACACACGTGTCATATGTATGCAGATCACAGTAAAACAGAAGTGAAGGTGTTAAGACACATTAAAAGGAAAAACTGTCCAGATCCACAAAAAATTAAGTGCTGCTGTGACTCATTACAATTGCCAAGTAAGAGAGCTCAGGTATACCTCCTCAGGCTAAAATTAACCTCACAACAAATGCTCCACCAAAATGAAGTTTACAAAGACATAGGACATAAGAGAATACAATTGGAAATTTATATAGACAGTGATATTTTGAAAGGACAAAACAAGTGGACAGTATGTCTTCAGAGTTTACAGTCCTGTTAAAGGGTCAAACACAGGAAGGTGGTGTTGGGAGAAGCCCCCTCAGAGAATTTTTCTCACCATACCAACACAAAAAGTTTAGGTTTGGAGTCCCAGGAGTGAGGACAAAAGATAGCTAATGGCTTGCAGATTCAAGCTTAATGGTAGGTGGAGGTGAGAAAACAGAACCCCAGCATCTGGGGGTGGGGAGAAGTTTTTTCTTTCTTTGTTCCCTGTGTGCTGTTTTGACTTTTTGGGGGTTTTCTTTGGGCAGCAGCAGAAAAGGAGCCACTGCTTGCTGGTGAGCTCTCTTTTTCTGGCTCTGCTCTTTGCTTTTCCCCCTCCATCTCTGGGCACCCTGAGCTTCAAAGAGAGAGAGGAGAGAGGAGAGACACAGCTGCTTCAGGACACTGCAGACCTATCTTTTCCCTCTTCCTGGGGACCCATTTGGACTGCAAGGAGATTCCTGGGAATTATCACCATTTCCTCCACTCCCACTTTTTTTTTTCATTCATTTGGAACAGAGGACGATGAGAGAGTGAGAGAGAGAGTCCACGTGAGTTCATCCCTTATCTCTGCCTCACTGGGAAAAGACTGAGAATTCACCGTGCAGCCAGCCGAGGTGTGACACTGACACTGTCCATAAATACAACTGCTCCAGAAGAAACCTGTATCTGGGGGTTGTTCTCTTTTGTTTTTTTACCTTTGGTGCTGGGGGAGTAGTTTGCTCTGGTCTGCTTACAGTTATATCTATATCTACATATATATGTATATATATAGTAGTTAAGAACAGTTATCCTTCTTATATCCATTTTCTAATTAAAGATCTTTTTCTTAAATTTAATAAAGAGTGACGTGATTATTGTGGAGGAATCCTCTCCTCTGCTTTTTGGTAAACATTTTGGTTTTTTCCTCAAACTAAGACAAGTCCAATTTTAAAAACCATTTAGAGCTCACTGTTAAATGAAAATGGAAAAAAAAAAAGCTCCTGTACTTCCATTGTCAAGATTCACATTCAACAGAAACCATTCTTCAATTGTGATTTTAACAATAATTCTGTCAATTTCTTCCTAATTTAAAACTCTGAACAATCAGACAGCACCTCTTTTTATTGGTTATTATTGGTGAAAGAACATATAAATTCCTTTTATGGACAAGTTATTAGAAAAAAATTACAGTATTTACAAAAGCAGTAATTAATAATGCATTGCAAATACTATAAAGAGCAACTTGACCTAACTTGACCAATCAGGACATACACAATACTCCACATACATGAAAAGCTTAGGCAACATTTTCTCAGACACAGAGCTACATTATCCTGGACAGCCAGTTAGGCAGCACAGAATGTTTAAATGGTTAAAGTTTGGTTCAGGCAGTGACATCATCACAAATGCCAACTATTATAACAAAACCAACAGCTGAATATAAGATTCAAATGGGAACCAGCAATATTGGAATTCCCAAACTTTGCATACTAAGAGGCCCAACATGAGTCAACTTGCAGCAGACTAGAAAATGATGATCATGTCTGCTCTGCCAGGCACTTGCTCACCGAGGGCTAGATACACCCATGGGTAGGGCAATTTTACAGCATAATGACATTCAGTTAATTGCTCTTGTATGCATGTAGAATTATGGCTCCCGGTCTTATATCACAGTTTAAACATTTTCCCTCCCCTACCCCTCCAAGTTCTCTTAACTTTTAAAATCAAGAACAACACGAAAATGGGAAGACAGGAGTACTGGCACCTGCCAACAAGCTCCAGCAGACACAGAACTAACCAGGAGTCATCTAACCTGTAATTTAAATGGTCTCAACACCTTTTTCCCTCTGCAAGAATTTTGATTTTAAGATTGAGAGTTGGGAGTGAACTACACACAGTTTCCAACCTGATCATTATCCTCACTGTTCCATCCACACTGTCATCCAAGTGAGGGGGCATTTACCTCAACTGCTAACTACAGTATTGCTGCTACCCAGAAGCGACTCACTACGAGATGCAATTCACTGAAGTACAACTTCATGTCCCAGTAAGGTTAGTCACAGGTGCAGTTATAAAAATGGCCAAAACAGCAATGCCTGAAAAGACTGTAGGTGATATGGTTGTCCATCTGTGCTGAGCCACAATATTCTTCTGTATTAAGGACATTCTGCAGCACTTCTATAATGCTTTGCAGGTCATCAGGCATTACTGGGTGCTCATAATTTTAGATTATCCATGCACATTTTTCCATTTAGAGATGCAGCATTTAAAGATTTCTGCAAAGATTTAAATACAGTATTTAAAGATTACTGCAAAGTTGGGCAGCAACTGTTTCTCAGTATCCTCACTTTACCTTTCTAGCTGTTCTGGGATTTCTGGAGGAGGTCTGTGCTCTGTGGAATCTTATCTGTAACATCTTTAATTGCTACAGTAGAAGATTCAAATCTCAGCATACTCCACATATATTTTTCCCCACATTATTTTACCATTTGTTTAAAGGGTTTCATTTCTTCTCCTGTATCATAAATTGTCAAGAAATATAGACAACAGCATTAAACTGTGAAACAGAAAGAGATCTCATGGTTTTATTTAGCAACACATCTCTTACAAAGCTGCTACTTTATTTCTAGTACCACAAATTCAAAGAAAAGTGTTTCTAAAAATAATCATTTGACCTTTTAAAATGACAAATAGGCAAATGCCTCACAGTGGTGCTTTTTGTGCCAGAATATACTCAAAAGCACCATCACACCAAGCCTTTTTTAGCTAAGAATGTTCTGTAAGTAACCTGAGTGCATCCAAAATTCATTAATATTTAAAAATAAGGCTGAGTTGGTACATACCAGAAAACTTATTTTAAATAATTGAAATTATTTTAAAACTATGGGTGTTAATCACTGGGTTGGTGAGACACTGAATTACCACAAAACAACAGACCACTTCAGTATCTGGCAGTAGCCACTGCTACAAAAGCAGATGGATAAAGACAAGCAACAATTTTTTTCCATAAACTACCTGTTTATGGCTCAGTTACGCCAACATTAACCCTGTATCAGGAAAACATACTCATGATATCAGGCATTCAACTTCAAAGCTAACAATTGCCATGGGACAACTGCGTGGGGAAAGGATAGGGAAAGAACAGGGAGAAACTTGAATGGATGCACTGTAACCTGACCATGGGCAAGAACAAAACAAATTAAATGCTAGTTCATTTCCCTCCTTCCAATTAGTGCTAAAAAAGCAGATCAAAGAACTGAATAATCTGTCTGAATAGGGAAGAAACATCTGCAAACTCTACCAAGACGATGATATTATAATCTGTACTAAGGACAAAGAAAGACAAGTCATGGAGACATGCATTGGTTTTAGCAATGCCATTGAAAACAATTACTTAGAAAAATGCATAAAGGAAAGAAAGGTTCATGCAAAACCAGGAAGAGACAGACAGTAAATTGGGTATTTTCTACATAACATAGCATTGAAAAAGTATCATTATCATATTGTGACTGAACCCCAAACAGATCAGTGCTCTGAAGCAGACTACTTTCTTGGCAGACCTATTTTCAAATATCTAAATCAGTGTTTTAATAGAACATATTCTAGAAAACTGAAATTTCCAACACAGAAAGCAATTTTCTTAGTTGAGAAATAAAAAATCCTGGAGGCAAATCTAATCCATGGCCTTAATTGCAAGAACCACCATATTCAGTTGTTTCTGGGAGACAAAAACATGGCATAAATTGCACTAGAAGCCAATATAGGCACTTTCTTTCTGCCATTGAGACTTGATGATTTGAAGAAAGCTGGGGAGGGAGTTGTCACAAGGGCATTTAGTTGTAGGACAGGCAGGAATCACTTTAAACTGAAAGAGGACAGCTTCAGATTAGACATCAGTAAGAAATTCTTTGCGGTGAAGGGGAGGCCAAGGTGGGGAGGCACCAAACAGGTTGCCCAGAGAAGCTGTGAATGCCCCACCCATGCAAACGTCCAAGGCCAGGTAGGATGAGGCTTTGAGCACCCTGGCCTAGTGGAAGGTGCCCCTGCACACAGCAGGGGAGTGGAACTAGATGGTCTTTAAGGTCCTTTTCCACCCAAACCGGTCAGTGATTCTATGATTTAGCTGTTCAGTATTAAAAAATGTTCTACATTTTATTTTCTGTATGAGAAATAATTTTTAAAAATCATAGGATTTATATTTGATCTTTTTACACTAGAACTTTATTATCTTATGAAAAATATCACAAATCTTGCAACTGAAGTCTGCATTAAAATTTTAGGAATAACCTTACCTTTTCTGTTGATATGAACTGAGGCCTAAAGTTGTCTCAGTCTGTAAAAGAAAAAAAAATAAATTTAAGACTGACAGCACTAAATTTCCTAGAGGAAGAAAAAACCAAAACACAACTGCGACAAGCTAGTAGATCAGACCCTGAAAGACAAAGGAAGAAATTTTGATCTGGAGCATAAGATGCAAATTGGCTTTTTCCAATTAAAGAAATCAAGCCTCTCCTGAAAGGCTGTCTGGCCCAAGGCAAGAACTGTGGTCAGTTCCAGTGGTAGGAATTCCTATAAACTGTAAAACCAGCAAATTAACAACTTAAAAACTGAGAGAAGGAAAAATGTCCAGGAAATCCAACATTTTCTGGAAGAAAAACCCAGCTAGCTGTGAGAAATTAATTAAAAAGAAAAACATATAAACCAAGTTAACAGTCAAGCAATTATCTCAATGATGTAATTTAACACCTAGAAAACAAAGAAGGCTGTAATCTCCATTTGACTAGGAAACTTCATCCCCTTCTCTCCTAATAATCCTTCTAGCCTCTGTTATTCATACCTTTCTATCCACTCTGCTGGACATCACAGTTAATTACCCGCAAACAAGGAGGTGATGTTGTCTAGGGATTTCCAATTAGTTTACCCTTGTCTAAGACACACCAACTGGCTTAGAAGGCTGCATATGGAATGTCCTCCTGATACAGCTGATGCTATAAGATACCTAAAACTTGTGCCTTCCCACAGGATTTGGAGATCAAATTGAGGAATTTTGTCCCGCTCTAAAACACATTTCGTGGCCAAGCTGAATATTTATCTCCTGAGAGTGGGAAGAAACGTTTCAAGTCTGATAAAGCCTGGGATGCACCTCTTCTGACACAGTTCAGCTCTTGTATAGGGATGATGCTTCTTTGCAAGGGGAATGAAAATTTGTTGCATCTCATTTCAGAAGTTAAAATCAAGTCCCTGAGTTAGGCACTTCCCAGATTTCTATTTCAGCTACAAACCATACTTTCTTTTTTTTGGTCTTTCCTTAGAAAAACTATTTTTAAACATTAAAAAAATATCTTTACTGAAAATATAGAAAATATTGATTCTTTTGTTAGAGGAATTTTTGTTTTGCTTTTTGGAGACACTTTTTGGAAATTTTATTACTACTATTAAATCACTTAGTCTACAAACATTAGCGTTTGATTCACGCCAAGGGTCAATTCTGGACTGTAAATCTAAGCACTGTTCCAGTTTTAAAATAACATTATTTCATTTATCCATCCTCCAAATTGTATCAAAGAAAGCTGGAAATGTATTGTTTACTCTTGTAACTTAAAGCTAATCTGTTTGTAACTTGAGGATTTGATTGCAACTTTGAAAATCTAGGCAGAGCATAAATTAGACTTTTGTGGCCTAAAACCTCTGAAATAGTCAGACTGCCTTGCTAAAGGGACACTGCAGGAAGGGGTTTACATGAAATTATGCTTTGCAGTACAGAATAGTCAGTGCAGTTTTCCCTCCCTGAAGAGAACGCTAAAAGACAAGGCAAGTTGTTTTATACTGTCAATTTTATTGTAATTTAGAAGTCAGCAAGCTTTCCTTTAAATTTACCTGTTACATTTGTACTGTAATCAAGAAAGCAGGACACTTCTTACTCTTCATTAAAATACACTGGCTTGCAAATGTTTCCATGTTTTCTTAGCTAAGGTATACTATTCACATACTCATAATCTTTTAGTTCAGCTCCTTAATTTCTGATGTCACACTCCATTTTCTGTTTCCAGTAACATATAAGTAAATACTATTCTGAAACAGTTTACAACAGGTGGTAAGAGAAATTCAACTGAAATGAAGGAAGAAGAAATTTAAAATCTGTTTTAGTTAACTGATGAATGCTTAAGATAGAAAACATTTTGTATCTAAAACTTCCTAGGAAGTACTGCCTAACAAGTTTGTTTATTAGCTCTAAAATCTAAAGCAGTTAATCAGAAAAAAAACAGATTCTGCTTTCCCTATCTTCTGTTTTCCTTAGTCTGGCAAGGTAAAAGCAACTCTTCCAGTTTTAAGCTGCCACACAGTATTTTCTCAATGCAACCACAAGAAATCTTGTGGGTTGAGATAAAGACAGTGGCTGCATGACTTCTGAGACAGCATGTGTGGCTGGGGCAGTTTAGGTTGGGTATTAGGAAAAGGCTCTTCACCCAGATGGTGGTTTGGCACCGGAAAAGGCATCCAAGAAGTGTTTGGACAACACTGTCCAGCTGTGAATCTTGGGCCTGTCCTGTGCAGGACCACGACTGGGACTCAATGATCCCAGTGAGTCCCTTCCAACTCAGGATATCCTGTGATTATGCTCTTGTGAATTCCTTGTTTTGCTTTACCTATTAAACTGTCTTTATCTCAGCCCAAGACCTTTCTCACTTCTACTGTTCAGATTCTCCCTCCCATGCACAGGGGAAAGAGGGCAAGGATCAGTGTGGGGATCAGCTGCTGGCTGAGGTTATGCCACAGCAACAACCAAACTTACTCTATGAGGTTAACAGATACATAAACCACTCTGTAATCCTCACCAATGCCCTTGAGAGTGCATTATTCACTACAATTAAATAAAAGCTTCCTTTCAATAATTGTTTTCTTCCGTTTCAAAACATAACTAAAACACATAATTAAATTACCAGCAATTACCTGACAGTCAGATGATGGAGCTAACAGGTTTAGATCCGATGACAGGGCAACTAAAACAGCCATAACCAACACTGTCCCACAGTAGTCAACTAGCTGTGCCTCTAACAAGACAGCATGTTCTGTTAAGTTGTAAATTGTTTCATACAGAAAGTTGTCATCTCTGCTCTCAAGCATCGTAACTGACAGTCAATATCTCAGTCTAAGATCCCACCCAGGCCAAATTTTAGACCACAGGAGAGATCCCATGTAACTCCAGGAAAACGCAGAAAAAATGGAAATACATAAAATGGACAAACATGAAAATACTACACAGCTCTGGATGTCATTAACTGTTGGGAGTTAATTACTTGACTGAACATTCCAGGTTTTCCCCTCTGTATTCTGAAATTACAAATTTGCTATGAAAATATTAGGTCTAATATCTGTACATCAAGTTTAAACCCAAAAATCGCTCTGGTAAGGCTCATAAATCTTAGGTATATTTAGGAGCAAAAATCTATGAAAGATTCACGGTTAGAAGGAAATGCCTGGGTTCTGCTTTTAGATGTCCATTAAACACCAACAAAACTACAAATTCATTTTAATGACACTGAGTTTGAGCAGAAGTTGTTTGCTTTTTGTGTTATGTTTTTGTGGGTGTTTTGTTGTGTGGATTTCGTTGGGGTTTTTTAAATTTGTTTGGGTTTTGGATCAGGGTCAATCAAGCACAAAGAAATAGCAGACCAACTTCAGCAGCCACAGCCTCATGGAACTAAACCAAAAATAAATCTCATGTGGCAGTTTCTATAAATATCACTCTTTTTTATTACACGTTAATCTTTTGAGTCGTGCAGTAAACAAACACACACAACTGTCTTCAGTTACAAGTCCTAAATACTTTATTTTTTAAAATTTGATCTTCCAGTATAATTGTGGACCTATTGTACTATAATCTGGCATGATGTTTTTCCTGTGTGACTGCACAAAACTGTCAAACAAATGTGCCAGGAACTAAAATCATCCACCTGATCAATCCACTGTTTAAAGTGTAGATTTTGTTTAATACTGTGTGTTTATCAGGTCAAGACAAATAACATTATGCTCTTTAATTAATACATCTTAGTCTCTTCTTCTGCAAAGGACACATTGTAGAAGAGCAGCATTGGCAGAATATCATTTATATGAAACATTTATTAAACCTTACCTGTACTGCAGAAGCATTGCCAATAAAATATTGCAATATACAGACCAGGAAATAGGCTGCATATGCAGATTATTAATGGTTCAAGATACATAATAAGTTAAGTAACAGGGAAAAAACCTTCAAGTGTATTAATTTCCCAATCTAAATGCCTTACACCAAAAAACTAGGGTCAGCACAAAAGAAACAGCAGAAATATACAATTGAGTGGGAAAAAGAAGCAGGAAAGGCAAAAAACATCCCTCTTAGTGGTACTGGGCATTTATAATCTTTCCACCCTAAAGGCTGTGTTCAAGTTTTGAAGACATGATTTTTTTTAATTTTATTTTTATTTAAAGGTAGTAGCAACAGCCTAAATGTTATATGCTAACAGTTCATGCTTTAATTTATCTCTTATATAACCACAGAAGGATTAAACTCTAAATCAAAGGGATTTCAGGATAAAGATCTTGAGAAACCTTGTACACAGCAAGTTAGAAAATTTGAAGGCAGTCAGCCAGCTTCAAGACTTAGAATAGTTTCCCTCCAGAGGCTCATGTCCTCATGATTTCACAGAGAATTTGTACCTCAAAGCTCACTTTACATACTCAGTATAGTTCTGGAAGACACCAGGCAATTATCTTGCACCAATGGAGAATCAAAACACAAACCTTTATGGCCCAAAGGCTGTCTCTAAAGAAGTTGTTAACTTTAGCCAAAACATAAAAAACCAAAAAATCCCCCCCAAAACAAACAAAAAAACTCAGTTACAACCAACAAGTTAATTTTAATGTCTCACCAATTTGTTATAATAGCTATTCTTCACTTATCGGTAAGAGATCGTATCAGCTGTCACTACATTCAGTCATCCAAACATAGGTATCTGCTGCCACTTTAGATAAATGTCCCAGGGCAACCTGCCTGGGCTCAGACTGACACCAAGAAGGACACAAACACTCCTCTGCCCTGTGCCCTATCTGCCAGTCCATGCAGATGTCCAGGACAGCTCAGGACATCTCAAATACCACTGGTAACATATGTTTAGACAACTAAATTAGAGCTCAAAAGTCTTAAACAAGGACAGTGGGGGCAAAGCAGGGAGGCCCTCAGTCAAAACGGGGGTTTCTGGACACCAGATATTTTTCATTAATGTTAACCAAAGCTTTCTGTATCTCTACACAAGAGTATCCACACTAATTTTAATGACTGTTACCCTCTGAAAGACTCATTCATAACATTTTACATCTTGCTGTTTTATAGGAAGGCTGGTTCCTTCTTGTACCAAAGCTACAAGCTGGTTGCAACTAAATGTTGAGAGACACTGGTACGTACATGGCACTTCAATCTTCACTGCTGCACTCATGAGCTCTATGCTAATAAGTAGTATAATTAACAGAAGCATAATTAATGATGAAGATCTTGCTTAAGGTAATGAAAAAAATTAAT
This sequence comes from Pithys albifrons albifrons, assembly GCF_047495875.1. Classification (NCBI taxonomy): domain Eukaryota; kingdom Metazoa; phylum Chordata; class Aves; order Passeriformes; family Thamnophilidae; genus Pithys; species Pithys albifrons. The sequence continues at coordinate 24,551,925 of NC_092458.1, forward strand.
GCTACAATCTGAAAGGTAGCTGAAAGTGGACTAAACTGAGTCACTCCTGCCATTCTCTTTCATGACCCAAACTCGCATAAGGACACAAAAACATCCAAGGACTTCAGCTGATGGAACACACACTACTGACATTGGCTTGGCAACAGTAACTCCTGGGCACCAGTTAGATTACATTTAAACTAAAGCCTGGGGATGGCAATTCCTCTGGTATAAGAAGCAGAAGGACTTCAGCTACTCACAAGCAATGACAATGAATTTTTATTCCTTTATAAAATCATACACGTGGGAAAGAAGGCTCCGGAGGCCATTGAGTCAACCCTTGCCGAGAGGAGGTCCAGTGCAGGTTGCTCACTGCTTTGGGCCATTCTGTTTTGGGTAGCTCAAAAGATAGAAATTCCACAACTTCTTTGAGTAACCTGGCTCAGTGTTTGACTACCCTCAAGCTTAAAAGGTTTTTTCTTACATGGATTTGGAGTGTCCCACGCTGAAATCTACATCCAAAGCCTCTTTTCCTTCCACTGAGCACAATGAAAAATCTGGCTCTGATCAATTCTACACTGCCCACAGCAATCAGTTTTCCTTTTAGTCTTCTCTTCTAAAGGCTGAAGAAATACATCCTAACACGAGAAGTCTTCTAGCCCCTGATCATTCTGGTATCCCCCTGCTGTGCCTGTTCAATATGTCTGTGCTTTCCTTGTACTGGGTAGCTCAGACTGGACACAACGCCGCAGCTGCAGCCACACAGGTTGGGGGTAAATCACACCCCTTATCTTCCAGCTCCACCTTTGTACATACAACTCCGCAGGCAGGCAGTTGTCTTTGCTACAGCAGCACACGGAAAACTTGGGCTCAAACTGTCACGTACCAGAACCCCGCGCGTCCTTCATGCAGTGCTGCTGCCACTGCCCAGCCTGAGCTGTCGCACAGGGTTGTCCTCTCCCAGGTGCAGGCTTTGCACTTGCCATAGCTGAATGTCATGAGGCTCCTGTCAGCCTGCCAAGGGCCCTCTGAATAGCAGCCTTACCTTCCAGTGCAATGACCACTTTGTCCAGCTTGGTACCATCTCCATGCTCACTGAGAATACTCTTGTGTCATCATCCAGGCAGCTAATGAAGACATTAAGCAGCACTGTCCCCAGCTCCGAGCTCCACTGTGGGTACCTGAACACCACCTAAACTTTGTACTGTATGTACATATGGCCAGACTTTGTAAACGAAGATTTGGGCAGGGCTCTCCCCACCTGGGTGTGCCCTTCCAGCCTGCACAGTGGATTTTTTAGGTAAGGCACAGCGTGCACAGAACTGGCCCCACCGTTTAAGTCCTCAGGTCCATCTGCCACGGCCGAGCGAGCTTGGACAGTGACAGGGAAGTCCTCGGGACTGTCCCAGCACCCGGTACTAACCGGGGCTGACCCTGCTGAGCATCCGAGATCTGACGGGATGGGATGGCAGGGAGGCATTGAACTGCCAGGGGACGGTTCCACTGATACTCGAACTCAGGACCTTGGGATTCGGAGTCCAGAGTGCTCTCCGTTACACCACTGGATCGCCCCACAACTTTGTACTGCACAATACACCCATTGGGGTCAGGGGTCCAGTTATTGCTCACTGACATAGTCTGTATCTTACCAGTTTGGCCACACAGATACCTATGGATACCAGATCAAAACCCTTCAAAAAGTCAATATACAATATACAAATTGGAGTTAATTAAAAATACATTTAGACTTTACTCCCTGAAAACACTATTGTTGATACACCAGATCTGAAAGGTTGTCATTTATCTTGGGATGCTTCTTTACTCTGCTATTGAGAATAAAGTATAAGTCATGTGGAAAATACTGAATTTCTTCCAATCAACATTGACAATTCCCACACATGTAACTCGGTTCCACAGCTTCTGTGCTACAAAGCCACTCCAAACCATAGGAAGGTCCTGTATATTTGACATTTAGGACCATTTCAATTCTCATTACCAACTTTTGTGACTAGCAGTTTATGAACAAGGACAGCAAATGTGTATTAAGTATATATATAACCACAGGTGGGGTTTTTTCCCTCTTTCAGTTATTCTGCAAACCATTAAGTACTAATAAAATAATCTCTGGGAGTCCACCTGAAAAAAAATAATTTCATACACTGAATTATTGCAGCAGATTCATGCTAAAAAAATTGACTGAAAAGTCTTACCACTTTCCTTTCTCATTTTAAGAATTTAAAGATACTATTACATAAGCAGAAGTCTGAATAAAAGACCACTCAACCTAGAAAATAGTGGCCCCAACTACATTGTGCCAAAGATGAGATACCCAGGGCAAAAGCTCTAACAACATATATAATTAACTAAGAAACAGCTCTTTATGAACTAAAACCAAATGAAAACTTTGCTCTGAAAAAAAATTCCTTTACTGTTCACTTCTCAAAATAAAGTCCCCCAAAAGTGAGGCAATATGTTGGCTTAACATGAAAGGACAAATTATTTAAAGCAAAAATTGTACTTTATTTCAGCCCTCCTGATATTTGCAGATGACATCATCAAGAGCTTGAAGCATCTCTCAGGTCTGGACAAGAGTCCAAATAATTAGGACTTGGAGGAGATGGCCTGACACTGACAAAGAGAAGTTCAGCTGAAGGAGAGCTCAAATCTAAAACTGGAAATGGAATAACGAACTGGCAGCACACTGAAGAAAACCATGTGTCTGGAGAGCACAGTGAAATACAAACTATATAAGCAAATAAAATGCTGTCAAAACCTTACAACTCACTTTGGAATTACCAAAATAAGTGCAACCACACAGGGAAGGAACTACTCTGTCCTCTCTCAGAGCACTAATGTCCCAAACAAATGCTACACTTTAAATAGCATATAGACAAATAAAAATCCAGTAAAGAAAATTAAGAAGTGTTTTTATAAACTTGTGTGAAGAAGCTGTAGGTGGGTTTTAGTACAAAATTATCATGATGGAGAGTTAAAAAAAACCCACACCAAAAAACCCAACTTAATATGTATTTGAGAAAAAAGCAGCAGCAAAATTAGCTTAGGCATGATACAAACATGTACTTCAGGAAACATCTGAAAGCCACCTCTCTAGAGGTTGTAATAATGAAAGAATCAAGCACCTGCCAAGGGCAGTCAATCCACACACAACACGACCTGAAAAATGTACGTGAACTCCCAGTGTCCATTCCCATCAACCAAATCTATGACTCAAGTGCCAACCAACTACACACACATCTACAAACCACCTGTTATGGAAGCAAAAAAAAAATCCTACATTGCATTTACATTAATACTTTGAGTCCTTAATCCTTAAAAGGACTGATTCATGTGAAGAATAGACAGACTAAGAAAATTCTCTCATTATTGTCATTTAATCTATGTGCAGAAGTTGCGCATATTTATTTAGATATAAACCTTTAATCTGAACATGTTCACTGAAGAGCAGAATTTTCACTTTTGCTCTGGGAACAGAAAAGGTAAAAGCACACAGTGTAGCACTTTCTGAACCACAAACGGTGAGTCCACACCCAAAAAGTACAGTCTCTACTTTGCTACTGTCAGCCACTCGCATGAACTTATCAAAGTTCCATTGTCAGTTTATTTTTACCAAACACAATGCTTTTCTACTTAAATATTTAAAGATTTCTGCTTTTTCATAAATAACTGTTTTCAGTCAGTCTGGTCAAACCTAATTTTTCAATACAATTCATTTATTTTTTACAACAAAAGTCCTAAAATATGACTGAAACACATAAGGAGTGTTTCACCAACAGTATGCATTCCAAATAAGCACAAAAAACCCCCAGCATCAAGAGGGATGACACAAACTATAAGACGGTGGCAGGAATCCCTAAGGATAAAATTAGTCAAGGCTTGGCATTTGATTTGCCTTATTTGGAAAGCAACTCTTTAAAACAAGGAAAAAGCTTTCATACTTCTGAAAACTTAAGGAAAGCCCAAGTAACTGCTGTTCACAAGACATAAGTGTTTTTACAACAGTGTATTTGCTTTGATTGTTTTTTTAATTACAGTAAGTAGTCACAAGAGGTCACCATATTAAAATCTCCATAAAAAAACCCAAATAATTTGTAAGCCAGAAAAAACAGTGTATGCTATCATTCTGATTAAAACGAACTAGTTTTACTCAGATAGGTATTTTTGGCTTAAAAGATTAGTTTGAATTCATTAAAAAAATAGATAAGTGAATTTGGCTACATTATCTTCATCTTAAACACTGAGCTAGTGATGTGTCGGTCATTTTTATTAAACCACTTCTGTTGAACAAAATGTGGTCTAATACAGACTGTAAAAGAAAATAAACTAAGCCTTGTGGCTTTTCTCCTTGTATTTACAGTGATATGTGCAAGTTAAAGAAATATTGAAAGAGCCAAGAGCTTCAAAAATTGAGAGTGTAACCACTACATGGCAACTTCCACGGCTCTCCATGTCCAAACATCAGCCCACATTCGATATCCACGGTGAGAATGCATTTAGCACATGACAGCTAAAAACTGGTTAAGGAGGGACCCAGGACTTTTTTGTTTGCTTGTTGGGTTTGGGGGGTTTTGTTTGTGTGGGTGGGGGATTGTTTCAATTTTTTTCTCTTTGGGGGGGTGGGGCAGGTGGTTTGGTTGGTTGTTTTTAACTGAAACTTTTTCTGCCACCAGTTTACATCACTTTGATGGATCTTATTCTTGTAAATTATAATATTAACATCTAAATAAGATATGCTTGATTTAAGCACCACAAAGTGAAGAGCAAAAACCAACCCTAAACAACTGAACAAAAACCCCAAACATCTTAAGTAGGTGGGGGAAAAAAAAAGACACCTCCATCAATCTGAAACAATTTATACTATCACAAGCCCAGAACTACAGAACTTTTACATATGTTGATTCTTCTGGACTAGATGGAGGTCGGAATTGTAGATCAAGCACTGTGAACTAATGAAGTTAAACATGGTCACGTGCCATGTGTTCTTAATGACTTAAACAGTTAATTCCTTTCTTCTTTCTCCTCTCCTCCCTTTCAACTACTAGGACTGAAACCATTGAGTAATTTTAATAACAGGTATTATAAACATAAATACAATCCACAAGATGTATATGAAATCCTAGTCAGTAGAACTTCAGAATTATGTAGCTTTGGTGTCAAGCCACACTGCTACGTATTTCATCCCAACTACTACAACCATTTCAAAGTATCAGCACATATTCTCAAATCTTCATTTCTGCCTGGTTTGACTCACACCAAAAGAAGGCTGACAGAAATGGCGACATTATACCTGAAAAACACGTATTTGCAACAGCAATTTCCTCACTGCAGTGATTAGAATTTCTTTAAATCTAGGGGCGACTTGATGCCAAGAAATGCCTTTAGGTTTGGGAATCTTGAAACACTTGCAACTCCTCCAAATGAGTCATCCAAATGCATCCCAACTCTACATCAAGGTAAGTCTTGAACACAAAGTATCCCTACGTTTTTCTGAGAAAAAGGAACTGGACAAACTGTCCAGAGAGAACCTGTGGTAAACTCAACCAGCTTCCCAACATAAAAGATCAGGGAACGAGAACCTCAGGGCACACCAAAGAATACTGTTGACAATAACTCTAAAAGATCCAAAGGGTTTATGGACTTAAACTTGGTGCGTGTTTATTTTCAAAAATCCACTTACCCAAAAGTTTCAAAAAGCAACTATCCCAAAGCTCAGACATGGCTAGTTCAGAGGGTTTGGGTTCCTCAGACTACGTACCTGCAATAGGTCTCCTTCATCAAAATGGAGCATTTCTATGATGCCATCCGATTGGATGAAAGCTGCAAAGGAAAACAAAAAACTCAGTAATGTAACAAAAAGCATTTTGTTATTACAAAGAGCAACTTGAAACATCCAAAACACACTGTACCTTGTTCTGCAGACAGAGATATAACAAACCAAAATAACTGTGCGGAGTAACAAAATACAAAACAAAAATCTACTACACTAATTTTCCTCTAAGAACTACCACACTTGGCAAATCAGTCTTTTGGTATAAAAGTGGTTAACTCCAAAGGGGACAATCACTCCTAGAGTTCCTATAAAGTCTGGCAGTACCAAAATTACTCCATACTTCAACAAATATGACAGGCTGCCTATCTGAACATTTGAGTTTAATACATCCAAGCCCACACAGAGTTCAGACATTTGCAAATAAAATTTCTGTTTCATTTATACACTAAAGATCTTAACTGTACATCTGGAAAGCCTTGTTGACATTGTTCTCTAATCCTCAGCATGTCAACAACTCTCCCCATCTTGCAAGTAACATACTATATTTTGAAAAGTTCAGAAGTATTTCAGAAGTACTAGTAAGACTAAACTCTATGAAAATTCAAGCCTCAGGCACATATAGGATCCTCAAATCCTCCACTTATTTGCTCTAAATGTTTGGCCAGTCAATTGTTTTTCAATTCCTCTCAAAATCTGGGAATGCTACTTTCTTTTAAAGGCAAAGAAATAAGGGCATTGCCCTTCCTGTAAAATATAATAATGTGTACAAGAATGAATATGATTTAAGGAAGACAGAAAAGTTCACAGTTCTACATCTTACTCCCCCCCAAAGCCTCTGAGACACACAAAAATCAGGTCCTTAGAATAAAATACAGCAATAAACTCAAACTAGAGAAGTGTATTTAAAAAAAAAAAGCCCTAAAAATAACTCCTCCTCCAGCCTACGTGTTTTTTCCATGACTGCCTTTACCATTCAGCCACACCAAGCTGAGTGACTGGGGACACGCCCCTCTTTCCACAGAGAGGAACAACTTCCACAGGGAAAGTTGGATTTCCCAGCACACAGAGGCACAGTGTGCACTTCTGGAAGATGGATTTGGAATTGCAGTCTGAAAAGGGAGTTTTAAACCTTCAGCTTTGAAGCTCATTGTTCTAACAAGAATAATTACAAAGGTTACCAATATTGCCACTCTATGATGTTTTAAAAGAAAAAGTGACATTACATCCAGAAAGCAAAAGTAAGGAAAAAAAACTTTTGGCAGACAGGAATAAAGGCACTTACCACACAGAGAAATGTTACTTTTGACACATATTTGTACCAAACACTCCCTCACTGTCTGCTTTAGTGACATCTCACTCAGCACCCAAAATTCAATATGCTACTTAATGTGTAAGTGTTTGTAAATTCCATTCTGCATCTCTGACTCCCCCAAATATTCTGATACCTTCTCCTCAAAGGTACAAGCTCCACAGCCCTGCTTGCACATGAGCAAAGTAAAAGTCAAGGTAAAACAAAGATTGCTGCTGTCATCTCCACGGTCTACTTTGGTGCACAAAAAACCCTGAAACAAAAAAATAAAACCCCTCAAAAAAGGAAATTTTATACAATTATTTTCCAAGCCACCATACCTCAGAATCCTGATGTTCAGTGACAGAGGCTGAGAAAGCCGCTCAGCTCAGGTGGATTGTGAAAACCACCCCAGAGGGGAAAGGGGGCATTCAGATTGTAAACAATGTGCATGTCCTGCAGTATCACACAGTGGCATGGGTAGTCCTACTCACTCATGTCAGCAATAACTCAGGGGGTTTCTTTTGCATTTTTATTGTTATTACCTTAATGTTTTCCAAAACAAACAAAACCCATCCTCGATCCAACAATCAGGAGTTTGGTCACTAATTTATACTGAAGAACTACACAGAACAAAGTGCAAGAGATTAAGAAAAAAACCCCAAACAAACCAAAACAGCATTTAAACAGTTGCTATAAAATCAAGTCCTACAGTTGATGAAAATTTGGGGTTTTAAACCTTAAATCACTGAAGTACATCTCCCAGCTTAAACTTTAATACTAGCAACAAAGAACAAGTGAATTCTCAATTCAACTGACAGTATGTACAATACAAGACATTCAAGTCACTGTTTAATTTCAGTTTTAAATCCACTCAAAAAAATGTGTAAGCAAACTGCAGTGCAAGACACAAGAAAGGGAAGCTTTGACATGTTAGGCTGAAACAGAGTAGGACAGTTAAAAACAATTTCACAGAAACGTCGTGTTTATCCTCTGTGCAAAAAATCCCAAACTACAGATTAGCTTATATGGAAGGAAAATTCTCAATTTTTAACCTGGGGACAAATACAGACAAGAGTATGTTTTCTCATGTATTTGATTTATTGCAAATTTAACAATCACAATTTAACCCCTCCCACCCCATTTTTTTCAATACAAGTGCACCTTCCTAAGAGGCAAAAGCAACTGCATTTCTGAGGTTGGGTTTCTGGCATTCTGTTGTTTTCCAGATCTCTGCTTTGCAAACAAAGAACACACAGCACTTGACTGTAGCATCAGGAAAAAACAAAAAAAATTATTTGAAAACAGCTGTTTATATTAACGACCTAACAACAACCAGCAAAGCATAAAAGGGTATTTTAGCTATGGACGAATTCTTAATATTTTCCTGAGCCTTTTTTCTCTGTTTTAAATATGATGCACTATCAGTACAAAGAGCAGAAAACAGCAACATCTCCTCCACAAGGATAACACACACAGAAGCTCACGGGAATCAGGCCAAGCTTTCTACCCAAGCAGTTTGAATTCAGGCAGCCCTTCTGTAAACCCCAAACACTTTCTCAGCCACTCCAGTTATTTCATCTTTGTGACAACTTATGAACAAAGGAACAGATGTTACAGAACGTTTTGAGCAGATGACACTGTTAAATAGAAGTGGCATTCATCACTACATCATTTAAGAGATGTTTTCAGAGAGCAGATGACAGTGAGTGCCAGGTGAAGTCAGAGGCACCACAGAGCTTGGCTGGTGGCCATTTCACAGCAGTTGCATCTCAGCTGAGATGGAGATGAAGCTGCTGTGGTTATACCTTTTCTTTTGGTTCAGACTAACTTTCAAACCTGTGTTTCTGCTTCATTGGTTATTTCATCAAAGCAAGGAAACGGCAAGTAAATACCTACACCTTTGTGAGATGAAAGCTTGTTTTTGCAACTGGCTTCTCAGACTCCCAATTCAGGATGAAGCAACGAGTCACCCCATTCAAATGAGGCAAAGCCAATTACATTTTCAAAAAGCTCCACCGACTAGTCATAAAGAATCACCCAAAACCCTGTAAGAGCAGCTCTCAGACTGCCCAATGTGGACCACAGGAAGGACAAAGTCTTTTTCAAAGTGAAATGCTGATGGTGCCCTTCTGGGTATTTATTTGCCCATTCCAGAATTAGAAGCAGTTGTTCATCTTTTGCATGTGTGCTATCTGACCAAAGCAAGTTCACAAAGTTCTGCAGAGCAAGTTCAAAAATAGCCTTTTCTATCTTTTTACATACAGAATATGTATGTCACCAACAGAGAAGAGGTTATTACCAATGCCCAAAGACTCTGCAAGCAATTAAGTATGAGGTCATTTGGGCATGCTTTATGAGGTGAACCATTCCCTGTGCTACAGAGGAAGATGACTGAAGAGATGGGCTGATTCCAATGGGATGAAGTTCAATAAGGCCAAGTGCCGGGTCCTGCACTTTGGCCACAACAACCCCCTGCAGCGCTACAGGCTGGGCACAGAGTGGCTGGAGAGCAGCCAGGCAGAAAGGGACCTGGGGGTACTAATTGACAGGAAGCTCAACATGAGCCAACAGTGTGCCCAGGTGGCCAAGAAGGCCAATGGGATCCTGGCCTGGATCAAAATCAGCGTGGCCAGCAGGACCAGGGCAGTGATCCTTTCCCTGTACTCTGCATTGGTGAGGCCACACCTTGAGTACTGTGTTCAGTTCTGGGCCCTTCAGTTCAGGAAAGATATTGAGATGCTGGAGCGGGTCCAGAGAAAAGCAACAAGGCTGGTGAAGGGACTGGAGCACAACCCCTATGGGGAGAGGCTGAGGGAGCTGGGGTTGTTTAGCCTGGAGAAGAGGAGGCTCAGAGGTGACCTCATCCCTGTCTAGAACTACCTGAAGGGAAGTTCTAGCCAGGTGGGGGTTGGTCTCTTCTCCCAGGCACTCAGCAATAGGACAAGGGGGACGGGCTCAAGCTCTGCCAGGGGAACTTTAAGTTGGAGATCAGAAAAAAATTCTTTCCAGAGACAGTAATCAGGCATTGGAATGGGCTGCCCAGAGAGGTGGTGGATTCCCCATCCCTGGAGGTTTTTAAACTGAGATTGGATGTGGCGCTGAGTGCCATGAACTGGTAAATGGACTGGAGTTGGACCAAGGGTTGGACTTGATGATCTCGGAGGTCTTTTCCAACCCAATCGATTCTATGATTCTATGTTTTCTGCTAAGGCCTTAATTTCACCTGGGAAAAACTTCTTCCCAAAGCTTAAGCTGATACCATCATGATCCATTACCAGACTAATTCTGTAGCAAATACTTTAATATCTGGAAGAGTAAGTTAAAGCAAAACAGCAACTGCTGCCCATACCACCACATTCACCCCTGCCACATGACTGGCACCTCCTACCTGAGGGGCACGATGCAACATTTGGGGTAGGCAGCATTTCAGCTGTCACAGCGTGATCTGCCACTGCACAAATCAGCAGCCAAGAAGCCAAATTACGCATTAGGAAAATAATTTCTTCCTGACCCTACAGGCAACTGAAGCCCTGAAGGGTGATTACTACAGCTATTAGTCAAACTTGAAATGTTGCTAGCATGTTCAGGAACCAAAGAAGGATAAATATTCATATCCGCAGATTTCAAGGCCAGAAGAATCACAGCCTCCTCTCCTCCTCACCTAGGCTGAACAGAAGACTTTCTTCCAAGAGGTAAACACAAATCCCTCTCGGCAGAAAATCTCTATCCTTTCAAGTTCCTACGAGAAGCAAATGTAACAGATTTGTGAGAATTTGTGAGACACAATTTCTGTGACTCTCGCTAGTAGTATAGTAAGTGATTTCAGGGTCAAATTTTTCCAGCTTCTAGCTTGTAAATACTTGGTTTCCTCTTTTCAGACAGTAGGTCACTATTAACAGAAGATATGTAAGCAAATGCTAAAAATATTGTAAGTTTCGTTTTCCACTTCTTTCAATTTACAGCCTTTAAAATGCAACTTCTTTGACTAAGTCAGCTTTACTATGAACAGCCCATAAAAGACATCAGAAAAAAACCACAAATGTAGGTCCAGCCACTTGCTCCAGAACATCCTGTTCCACTGGGAGCATTTTCCAAGCTTTCCAATCTCGTTAAAAATGGCAAAACAAACCCCACCATCACAGCCAAGCCTTTAGTCCCCAAACCACGGCTTTCTGGAACAGCAAAAGCACCATCTAGTCATTACCAGTAGATTCCTGAATGCTTCCCCCTGCCCTTTCCAACTGCATCACAGTGCCTGACACCACAAAAATTAAACCAACAGCAGCCCAAAGAGATACTGAATTCACCCAAATCCCTCAAAGCTTAAGCAGCATCCTCTCACAAGGCTGCAGCCAAACCTTCCTCGAATACAGTTCCACTTAGATTGTCCAGGCCTTTTGCATTTGAGGTTAAAACAAGAGAAGTACAGACCTGTAAAACATCAAGTAACAAGAAGAAAGTTTTAAAATCCTACACATAGCCAGAGTAAATGGGAACTCTAACAAAATCACTTTAGCCAATGTCAGTCTTTAGATGTAACTGAATTACACACAACAGGATAAATCTGCATGTAATGCGAGACCAGTGACCATGCCAGGACTCCTGGTGCGTAACAATAAAGAAAATTCTCCATGGCTCACAGGTTAGGAGGTCTACTCTGACCAAGATCTGACTTTTAAGGTGGCTTTGCAAACTCCATTCATTTAGCCACTGTCCATTCCTTCATTTTAATAGGAATGTAGATTCTGGCATATATGCTTATAAAAACACTATTCTAAAATACAACTTAGGTCTGGGAACAGCTGCTCAGTGACAGTGCATTCAGTTATTTTTATGTTAATCATATATTCTCTTACATGCCTGTAAGAACTGTTTACTTCCCTAATTCTCGCCTAAACCAGTTTTCTAATTTTCTTGTAAGCTGCACTTACACAAACCTGTATCACCCAGTCTATGAATGTTCTACAAATTCTGAAAATAGAGCCCTAACTTACTAAAATAGGGCCAGATCGATTATTTAAATAATTCCTAATTTACAGTAAGGTTTTTTTAAAGTCCAGTTTCCAACCCTTTGTCTTAATGACTAAGCTCACTCCAAGGTATCAATAACCACATGAGCCAATTACAATGTGCTAAATGCCACTCGCTTCTGTCTGTGTAATTGTAATTACTGAATTTATACCACTACTGGCTAAACAGCACAGCTGGGTGAGTTATTTTTAAAGCTTTGACTATGAGTTAACTGCTTATGCACAGTCACACAATTTCAATCATCCTGAACAATGGAAATCTGAGCAGCATATGAAATACAGGCACGTGAATACAGAATGATAAAATAACATCATTATGGATGGAAAATTACACCATGAAAACCAAAATACCCCACAGATAAACAGAATTACACTGTAATGCAACCAAACATTTTAATTAGCTTCAGGAATACAGAATTCTGGCAAGCTCAAGAAACACACCCCAGTTCAGTATTCAACACAATAAATTTGTCTGAAGAAAGATCAGTTCTCCAAGATGGAAGAGCCAGTGCAGCTTCAGCCTGAATTTCTGCCCACATCCCAACAGGTGACTGCTCACTGGAAATGTAAAAGGTCATTCTCTTATGAGCCAGTGAATGTCAGGCAACAGAGAATCACCAGCCAGCAGGTTTGCTTTCCAGCTAAATCCTCTTGCACTTACACAGACTATTCACTTGTTTGTTCTCCAATACTCCAGAAAAAAAGAGAAATTAATAAATTTTCCCATGAGACCTCAGGAAGACCCATCACAACAAAGGCAGAAAATACACACAAAATACCAAAGATCCCATAGAAAAATATCTCACTTTGAAGTCTTTTTATGTAGAAACACATCTATTCTTTCTTCTTTATTAAAACCTCTAATGACCACCCCTCAAAAGTCAACTGGCCAAATTTTTATTTTCTCTTCACATACTAAATATTTGAAATAGAACCATTCCTAGACAATTCACTTTAATCAGCATGTGAAATGAAAAAGCAATACATTAAGCTAAATATCAAAAAGACAGAATTTTCATCAAAACCCTCATTTTGTACTACTGATTAAAAAAAATTCATCACTTTACACAATACCTACTCAAGTTCATATGCACCAGCCTAAGCCAAATTAATACAAGCTCAACAGACAGAGTACATCTTGCACTGCAACACCTGAGCACACTACCCTGTATTTCACAGTGGCCGGGGCGGGGGGGGGAAGTCAAATAATTTGTATTTTAATGCACACAACAGCACAAATTGAGTGTATACACTGACAGACAACTAAGTATGCACATGTATGGCCAGGCTTCGCAAATGCAGATTTGGGCAGGGCTCTCCCCACGTGGGTGTGCCCTTCCAGCCTGCACAGTGGATTTTTTACGTGAGGCACAGCATGCACAGAACTGGCCCCACCGTTTAAGTCCTGAGGTCCATCTGCCACGGCCGAGCGAGCTTGGACAGTGACAGGGAAGTCCTCGGGACTGTCACAGCACCCGGTACTAACCGGGGCTGACCCTGCTGAGCATCCGAGATCTGACGGGATGGGATGGCAGGGAGGCATTGAACTGCCAGGGGACGGTCCCACTGAGACTTAAACTCAGGTCCTTGGGATTCAGAGTCCAGAGTGCTCTCCTGTACACCACGGGACCACCACTATGCATATAATCTTTGGCTAACTTACTTGTGTGTCATTTCTGACTTAGAAAAAGACAAGCTTCCTTACACAGCAAGGGCCTTCCCCACTAAGAAGAGCCCTCACACGGTGTTCAGCCACCCACCCTCTTTCCCTCCAGTTAAGAATGACACAGATTTTTAGGAATTCAGCCACCAATTCATTTTTTAAGCAGACACGAAACAGAAAGTGACAGCACGATCCTGATTGAGAACACAGGCCCCAAACAATGAAGCCACTGCTTAGTATGAGAAAGGAAGAAGGCAGGTCTCCATCCTGAACCTCTGCTCCCTCCCACATCTGGCTCACAGAGTTTGTTTCACGCTTCAGAAGGCACTGCAGCCACCTGAAGGTTCCTTCTACAGAGTTAGCATTGATTGGATCTGTTCTATGATAGATACACCCTTGCAATTTATTACACAAACACACATAGAAACAGAAAAGCTCACTGAAAGTAACATGTACTACATCTGACAATCTGCTTTTTATTTAGTTATTTTCCTAACAAAATTGGGTTAGATCACTTTAGATTGACACACACACACACAAAAATCACATATTATTCAAATACCTTTATTTTCAGATGCTTATTCTGTACTCAGCCTGTATTTCCACCTCACAGAATTTGCATTTTCCCACGCTTCAGCTAAAGCGACTTTCATTTTCATCTAATTTTTTGTAATAAAAGTTTAAAATCTATATGCCGTTGACCAAAACAGTCTATTTCAGATAATAGCAACAAAGATTACAAAACTTCACTCGAAAATAAACAAAAATACTACTTTTAAAACTTGTCAAATGCTTTAAAATACCTTTGAAAAAACACTTGCTTGAAGTTGGTGCTTTACTTTTAAACATTTCAACAATTTCATTTGTTCCTCCATAGTCATTTATTTTCTGGCTCCAAAACACTTCTCAGGAAATAATAATCCATTACATTCACAGGGGGTATGAATGAGAAAACTTATTTTTAAATAAATTTAAAAAATAATTAAACAAGAAAGGAGAAGTAATTCATCTGGAGGAAAACTTCAGTGCATGCTATTTTTAAGCCAAAGAGAACAATACTTCTGACACTCATGGAAACTTCTCATAAATCACTGAAAGAGAGAGAAAAAAATCAAAAGGAAGTTAAAGAGAAAACAAGCATCTGCAAATAGCATCCTTTGTTCTGGCTTTGGGCCATACAAAGTATAGTTTTTGTATTCCTTCAGATAATGGCAGTTGCTAATATTTTAAATTTCAATGTGTTAAATTAGGTTATACTCCTATAAAGTTATTGTTATTGAGCTGATACAGTCATAGGGCTAATTGGAACTATCCTCAGAAACAAGACACCCTGTCCTGCAATGAGAAGAGGAAAAGAGCAGCCACTCTGAACTACTCAGAGCTTTATCTGACTTAAGTTCTGAAGTTGTAGATCAGAACTTTTCATTGTGGCAGTAAGTTTTACTGCTCTTGTAGCACTGCAAACTGATGTGTGCAAAGATAACACCCTTGCTGGGATTCTAACCTTTCTGGCATATTTACACACATTTAATACCTAACTTGCAAGAAATGGCAGTCAGCTTCTGCAGACTCAGGAGAACAATGCATTAAATGACAATAATTTTAACTATTACCACTAATGTCAGCCTTCCAAACTTACACTCTTATGAAGTGAACCACTGCACAGGCCCTCACTTGCAGAAAAAAATGGACTGTGCTGACACAGTGACAGGACCTACCTAAAAGGTACATCCAGGATGATTAATGACCTAATAGACATATACTGAGAGCAAGCATTGCTCTTCACACTGTAGAAAAGAGGAAGGAAGAAGAGATTTCCAGAGTTCCCAAAAAACAAGGGTACTTGGACAACACTTTAATTTAGATTTTGTTGCATAACACTTGCAACTTAGTTAATACTAAATTACTGGAGAGAAGAATCATTGGGAGGGATGAGCACAGGATCTCCACCCTCCCTGTGCCCATGTGGCAATACTCAAGAGTACACTGGAAACAGCTACTAAGCCTGGAGGACAAGTAAAAGAGTGACAAGATAATGCTTATTCAGCTCCCATAGCAAGTCTATAAATACAACAATCGAAGGCTGGGAAAAGACAGAAAAAGCCTGATGTTAAAGCCCTGGTGTTAATGATGTGGTAGCAATGCCACTTATTGATTGCTTAGCAAAGCAGCCTGGTGAGCTGCCATGTAGGAGCACAGACCAGCTGGGAAACGCAATGTCTGATAAAGACAGAGCAGAAAGAACAACTGCAGAAAGTTCTGAAAGATAAAATAGAGGGCAGGAAAAACGAAGCAAAACAGGGGAATTGCAGTTTGTTGGAAGAACTTCAAAAACATTAGTAAGAAATTAAAGGAGCAACTAGACACAGGAAAACTAAATGCTTGCAGAACTGAATTTAGCTACCTACAGTACCTTGGAAGCTGTTACCCCTCAGAAGTAAATAAACAATCTTTCCTGGTCAGACTTTTACAAACAGCTGTGATGATCTGGTTTAATACCCTGTGCAATACTGATCATGATTTCACCCAGTAATTCCAAACGCTTATGCTTAGTTACAGAATATGTTTTGCAGAGACATCCAACTCTACTCTGAAGATTGCAACCACTCTACATCACTAAGTTGACCTCTAACTACGACAATGGCCAAATACCTTCACTCAAAAATACCTCTCGCTTCTACTTTGACATGCCTAGTACTGTCTGAACCTAAACAGGTACATCTTTGCTAGATTAAAAGGCCCTTCAGCATTAGATTTTTTTTCACAATAAATAATGCTAAATAAATAAATTATACATTAAATCTGAGTTCCTTATTCTAATCTTTTTCTCTAAAGAAATCCAGTTTAATCAATGGAAAAATTCATGGGACTCATCAAGCACCGAAACGCTGACCAAATTTTCATTTCAGTCTTTTCTCCATGAGATAATGATATTGAGTAGTACTGATTGGAAGGGTGAATTCACCTGTGAAGATTCAGTCTCTGTCAATGACAATGACCATCAGGTTTTTCCAAGACTACAGAATTTATTCATCTTTTTTTTTTTTGGAAGATAGGGTTCAGCCAAAGCTATTTGGGCACATCATGATCTAGTTAAAGCTACACGAAGGGAACTGGCAAGGTCTATCACACCATAAAAGCATCTGTCTCATAACAGAAGTTCAACACATACACACCCTCCTTATCTTCTTATACTTAGGAGTGACAACTTAGAGGGCAAGAGCAGTCTCAGTGCTTTCAATTACACACTAGATAATGGTAACTTTTGGTACCCTTAGACTGCGCATTGCTGGTTCCACACACTGAAGTTACACACAAGTCCAGAACACCAAAGCAAACACACAAGAAGTAAATGGTTTCCAACAGGGACCAAGCACTCCATATGCCCTAACGCAAGAAAGGAATGGCCAAACTTCACAAGATTAAATATCCACATCCAGAGAAGAGCAACAAGGCTGGTGAAGGAACTGGAGCTCAAGTCCTGTGGGGAGAGGCAGAGGGAGATGGGGTTGTTTAGCCTGGAGAAGAGGAGGCTCAGGGGTGACCTCATCACTGTCTAGAACTACCTGAAGGGAAGTTCTAGCCAGGTGGGAGTTGGTCTCTTCTCCCAGGCACTCAGCAACAGGACAAGGGGGCACAGGCTCAAGCTCTGCCAGGGGAAATTTAAGCTGGAGATGAGAAAAAAATTCTTTCCAGAGACAGTAATCAGGCATTGGAATGGGCTGCCCAGAGGTGGTGGATTCACCATCCCTGGAGGTTTTTAAACTGGGATTGGCTGTGGCACTGAGTGCCATGATCTAGCAAATGGACTGGAGTTGGACCAAGGGTTGGACTTGATGATCTCGGAGGTCTTTTCCAACCCAATCAATTCTATGATTCTATTATCTCTCAGTATTTCCTCAGACATATGAGTTGCATAGATTGTTAAGTATTACTTTAATACATCTTGTGTAATACATGTCAACCACAACTCTATTTATTGTCATATTACCTACCAGCAGCTAGCAAAGATGGAAACTAACAGCTGTATTGCCCTTAGATGAAATACAGGATACAAGTAATCCTCTTACAAATTTTTCAGAAGAACAAAATACTAGGGAAAAACTAAAGCCTACATGATCCACAACCATACAATTAAGGAATGGTTGACACGGTCTGGTTTTTAGTCTATGATCACATTTCTTCAGTGATGTAGCAACACATGAAGCTTTCTGGATCCAATTACAATTCTGCTCCTCCCTAAACTATATCCAAATTACTATTATGACAGAATTGACTTCACCATGGAGTTACACAGGAACTCAGAATTTTCTTGTCTTACACATATTCCCATCAGTTGTGACAAAGTTACTGCAACCTCCAACCAAACTTTAAGACCAAAAGGGAGACACAAGATGCAGAGACAGAGCAACTGAGAGTGGAAAGGACCTTAGGATGTCATCCACCTCCACCTTCTGTTGAAGTACAGTGACTGCTGAATTTGAATGATGTTTAGGCTGTCATTCAGGTGGGCCTTGAAAATCTACAAGGTCAGAGATTCCACCACCTCTCTAGCGAACCTGCTTCAGTGCCTGACCGTCCTCATGGTGCAATGCAGTCTCATTTTGCCAAGCCAGAACATGACAGTGATCCTGACCAGAAGCCCCTAACAGCTGGGGGAGTCAGTGATCCATGCAAGAGCCGACCCAAGCAGCCCCACACCCATGCTGTGCTGCATGTCTGGGCTGGCTGTCAGGCCTGTGCTGCTCATACGCCCTGGCTGCAGGGTGAGCTCAGCCAGCTCTCTGGAACAGAGGAGCCTGCAGGCAGCTCCCACTCCGTACCAGCAATGCCACCTGGGTGGCCTTGTCTTTATCTAGAAGTGTGGATGGAAGTTCCCACATGAGCATCCTTCTGTTTTACAGCAAGTGTTATGAAGAGAGTTGTTTTCTTGCTAGAAAATCCAGCAATAGCTCTATGGATCAACATGGGGTAACCCGTTCTATGGACAGGGTCTGCACAGTATGTTCCACGTGGACTGAAGGGCTGTGTGATGCTGCACAACTCAAGGTTCCCAGCATCAAAACAGACCTGTTATCTATGCTATTCTCTCTTTATAGTGCTACTTCTAATAAATACAATTTTCAATGCTATTGTAGTGTCTGACTGCCTTTCTGACTTGGACCATCACAGAACAGCATCTCCTGGCACAAAATAAATTTTTCCTGTTTCACTTTACAGCCACTGTCTCTCCAGCTCCTGACATGCCTCTCTGTGAGCAGAGTGTGGCTCCATTTCCTCCATAAACTCGCTCGATACTGGCCGACTGCCACAGGATCCTCCAAAGCCTCCTCTCCGTAAGTCCCTCGGCCTCCATTCCCAGGTCACGCGCCTGCTGATCATCCTTGCGGCCTTCCAGTGGGATGGCAGAGAGCAAAACTGGACACAGTGGTTTAGGTGTGGTCTGTTAAGTGCTGAGTAAACAGGAATAATCACTTTGCTCAGTTCAGTGGCTACACTCCTGTATGTTGCCAGGGTACACTGCTGACTCATTTCCAGGTTGTATCCCTCAAAGGTGTTGGTTATTCTGTTCCGTGGGAAGAGCTTTCCATTTGTCCTTTTGGATTTCATGAAGGCCCTGTCAGCTCATTGTTCTGTCCTGCTTAGATCTCTCTGAAATGCAGACCTGTCCTTGAGCCTTAGAACATTCCAACTCCAGATCAGTGACAGATACAAAGCAGGACAGGTCCCAGAATAGAGCCAGGAGGAGCTCCTTGGGGCCAGCCCTCTGAGGGAGAGCACAAACCACTGCTGGGAATAAACCAAAACCAAACACCCTGCAGTTTATCTAGTTGCTTGGATAGTTTTTATCATTATCTAAAAACTCCACCTGTATATATTTGTACAGTAGTCTGGTGTAAATCATTGATTCTTTAAGACCTCCATATTTCCAGATTAGTTTGTATTTACTTACAAGCTTCAGATAACCAGTTTGTAAATTCATTTAACATTCATAATTCATTCAACATAGACATTCACTTAACATATCATTTCAAACAGGGGACCCAAAAATCCCCTAGTGGAAGCAGATGCCATGACAAATAGCTGGTTTCTTTACTATATCTCAATATCATTATCTTCTATCATCTTCAGCCTGAGCCAGACATTTTTAATCTGCAGCTTATCTGTTACAAAAATAAAGAAATTTCATAAGCCAGTGACATCAAATGATGCTGAAGCCAACCAATTTCACACTCAGGAAACTACTTGACATATTCCCAAGAAAGTATGCCTGCAAGGAAACGAGAAAGCTTTCAGTTTGCAAAAGTTAAAATTTTCTCTTTAAAAACCTTCTCTCTTAGAACTTCTCACCCATTTTTTCTTCACTACCACTCTCCTCTATAAGGACTCCATTCTATCAAGTTGATGAACAACAGATATATAAGAGATTTAGTGGAAATAAGTGCTTCAAATTATTTAAATTGGTACTATGCTTGTCTACAATTTTCCTCCTATCATCACTCCCTCAATGGTGATGTAATCTATTTAATATCACCATTAGCTGTGCTTCCTCATTTAAACAACTTTAAAGAAAAAAATCCTACAGCTAAGAGTTGTTTGGGATTTTTTTAAGTGCAAGTAACTTTTCAAAGTCAGTGCACAATCTATTACACCAAATACGTCCAGTCTGACATATATCTAAGTATTCAATCAAAAAACCCTCAGATACCACTTAAGATATGGCTAAGACAAACAGCTTTATGAAGAATAGTTAAAGGATCCACTGATCAAGTAACTTAAAGAAACCTAAGCATGTTGAATTACAGTCAGCTGAACAGTTCTATTAAATAATATTTTGGAACTTTACGTAGAGGACACAGAGAGAAGTACCCATTACATATAAAGTTTCATTTCCTGTACACCCCTTCCACTAAATTTCACTCAGGTACCTCGGCTCAATAAGGACAGCAAAACTCCTGTCCTCAGATGGTTCTCTGCTGCTGTGCATGCCAGACAGTAGGAGGAGAGATATCAAAAATGCATCTGTGATAGTCTTAGTGAGAAAATAATTCTGGTAAGTGTAGCAGGATCATCTCAAACTAGCGTAAAACTCCCCAATTTTTTGTCTCCTTTTCAGAGATTTCAATTACATTACAATCCTTCAGCTGTTTGCTATTTCCCCATTACATCCCAGACTGGTTTAGTCCCTTTAATATTCCAGAGCAAAAGTTATCCAAGGCTGTTTATCAGAAAATGTTAAAACCATATTTCAAAAATGCTAGAGGCAAATTCTGCATCACATCCTTGCTGCAGTCAGTAAATCACTAATTATTCCATGTAGACAGTTAAGTAAACAGAAATACACAACAATCCTGCATCACATGTTAAAATGTTCAGCCATGTCTAACAAACCCATATCTAACACAGGGTTATGCCTTGCCTGTATTATGACTAGAAAGATAAAAACATCTCCTGTTTAACTCTTAATTGTCACTGGTTCCTTTGGTTTCTCCCTATGCAGGAAGAAATTCTTGGTATTAATAATTAAAAAATAATTACCTATGCTAAAAGTGTGCCCAGGTGGCCAAGAAGGCCAATGGGATCCTGGCCTGGACCAAAAATAGCGTGGCCAGCAGGACCAGGGCAGTGATCCTTCCCCTGTACTCTGCGTTGGTGAGGCCACACCTTGAGTGTTGTGTTCAGTTCTGGGCCCCTCAGTTCAGAAAGGATATTGAGGAGCTGGAGTGAGTCCAGAGAAGAGCAACAAGGCTGGTGAAGGGACTTGAGCACAAGTCCTGTGGGGAGAGGCTGAGGGAGCTGGGGTTGTTTAGCCTGGAGAAGAGGAGGCTGAGAGGTGAGCTCATCACTGTCTAGAACTACCTGAAGGGAAGTTCTAGCCAGGTGGGGGTTGGTCTCTTCTCCCAGGCACTCAGCAATAGGACAAGGGGGCTCAGGCTCAAGCTCTGCCAGGGGAAATTTAAGTTGGAGATCAGAAAAAAACTCTTTCCAGACAGAGTAATTAGGCATTGGAATGGGCTGCCCAGAGAAGTGGTGGATCCACCATCCCTGGAGGTTTTTAAACTGAGATTGGGTGTGGCACTGAGTGCCATGATCTGGTAAATAGACTGGAGTTGGACCAAGGGTTGGACTTGATGATCTCTGAGGTCTTTTCCAACCCAATCGACTCTATGATTCTATGAAAATACTAACACATTTTTTTAAAAAAACAGACATTATTTTTGGAATAATGCAGTTTAAACTCAATTTTGGTGACTCCCCCAGGACGAATGGATCAGATCAGTTGCTTCCATCGTAAGGACCGACTGTGCTCAGCGTTTGGAACTGCAGGGTAATGCAGGCTGGAAATGACTCCAGAGGCTGCAGCCCAGCAGGCTGCTCATGGTATTGCCCAGTCCAGCTCTGAGTACCCCCATGTATAACCATGAAGAGTGCAAATTTAATTCCAATGCTGTGTTTTAGAGAAAAAAAGACACTTTCTTGATCTCATTATACCCAGGTAAGTTCATGCTGTAGACAGACAAAGTCAAAGGTGCTACACTGGACAGAAGGCACCAGCAAGAGAAATAAAATAGGTTATTATAGACTTCTATTCTTGCCGAACCCACAAACACAGGAACAAACCAAACTGGTTCCAGCCTGTGCTTCAGTCACACAACTTTTACTGCTGGTTATACATGAACCACAACATCCACCATTCACTGTAATAAGACTCACAGGTAATTTTCCAAGTGTACTGCTTGAAGAGATGCTTTGAACTCACAAGCTCAGTAAATCAAAGCATGGAACGATAACAAGCTTAACTTTAAGCAGAGCAAAACTGGGCAGGTTTTGAAATAAAGCAACACCCAGCAAGTGTCCAAATGGTACTGCAAAGAGGTAAAATTTTAAGATGCACAAATGCATCCAAGTGACTCAGAGCAATCCATCCTGCAATACTGGCAATTGTTCACAAAAATCTCAACTGAAAGCTTTAAAGAATGCAAAGCCTGCAGACTTCTGCAAACTCTGGAGGGGCTTCATCACGTTGGTGCTACACAAAATACACAGCAAGTTCCTTCAAGAGGTTACAGTTCAAAGCCCTGAAGGGATCACACCATCCTTCAATCGACCTCTGCAGGTGAGGGTACCCCAGTCTGCTGCACATGTGCAATATAACTGGACAGCAGAGAGAGAGAAAGAGGTGCAGAGGAGGGAACAGCACACACTTTGAGATTCCACTGAAGGTCATGGAGAGTATGTCTCAACTTCCTGTCCATTGCATGACAGTTTTTCCTTTAATTTAGTCCAACAATTTTGTAAACAAGTATGAGACCTTTCAATTCGAGCACATGGTTAATATTTTTCATTCACAAGAGCAAAGCCACAATGCAAACCTAATCAGCCCTCCCACATTTACATTTCAAAACCCCAGTGAGATGGCATGGTCAATCTTTATTCACTGTGTTTTCCTCAAACTGTTCATGATTTCATACACTACTTCAGCTGCTAGAGTGTTTTCAGTTTGATTGAGGTCATTCTTTCTGGATCACATTTTGATTTAAGTCAGGGTCAAAACATCAGCATTGAAGTAAATGGTGGTGTGCTATAGATCAGTTCTGACAGCAGGGTATGACAAACAAGCAGTACATGTGAAAATACTCTCTATAATGTTATTTTCAAGTAGTAAGCTTTCTCCCACATCACCTTCCAGCATTAGTCTTCTTCTGATACTCATGTGAAGTATCCTAGTTTGCTATTTTAGATATTAGTAAAAAGCAAAAAGGAAGTTGCTTGTCTAAGAGTAGAAAGAATGACAATGGAACCAGAACTCCAGCATCCTACTGCACTGCTCTAATGACATCTCCCTTCAAGTCTGTGATTATTTCACCCATCACTTACACCCTGAGTTTCTAGGATGCTAGCAGAGACTACATCAAGCTTTAGAAAAAACAGAATTCCTACTTTCACTGACCTATCTAACTTCCATGTTTAAAGAGAAATTTTCCCGACATCCAGCACTAAGACATAACTCCAAAAATTACAGCCAGGGATCGAACCCAGCCCAAGTCTTAACCTCACTTTATTTGCACCTATCTTGTGAGCAGATGGGTAGGTAAGAGAGGTATCAAAATAGTCTCAATAGGCTTTCAGTCAGCTGGCCAATTAAAAAGGGCTTTTATAAAAAGAATTAGTTGTAAAAAAACATCCTCATGTTAGACATTTATCTTCAAAACATTTTACTTTCCATGGGGTTATGGCATTACTATGGCTTCCTTCAACCTAAAACCCAGCAGGCTGTTGTTTGTATGTCATGTGCCTCCCCTCCTGCCCCCCAACACAAACCAACCAAATAAACACAACTCCAAACAAACCCCACACATGCTCAAATATAAACTGAAAGCTGTCCTCAATCCATGTGTCAATACAGAATGCAATAATTACACTGGGAAAGGATGAGCCTACAAAAAGCCTGAAAATCACACATACTTGCAAAAGAAACTCTGAAGTTATTTTTGCCCCTTCTCAACAGCAAGAGTCTCTTTGAGACTAAATGCAGATTTTTTTTTCCTGCCATGTCATTCTTTTGCTCTGGTTCACAGATTTCCTAAGTGAAAAATAAACCAACAAAAAAATTTGACAACCTTTTCAGTCTTACTCATTCCTCAGCAATACATGGGTGCTGAGGACCCAGCTAGGCACAAGAAAAGAGAAGTCACACATCAGTGTTTAGTCTGAAATCAATGTTTAAGTTTTTTTGGCTGGTCCATATGCAGTTTTCGCTGCTCTTGTATCTGTTCAGATACCAGATAGCTTTGACAAGTTCTATTTCTATAGCACAGAGACTGTACAGCAGTGTCACTGTTCCTCAAGACTTTGATTTACAGCTTGAACCCACAAAGGATTTCAGTTTTGCTTTTTGCTGTTAGGCAAAGCTGTTTATGATACATTTCCCCCCCCCCAAACTCCTTAACTAAGACTGGGTACAAAAGCAGTCATGTCTATCTGGAATACTCCAGCATCAATCTTCTTTCTCCTTGTGACAGGTCCATAAAGAACTGCTTGCTGCTCCTTCTCCACAGAAGCACAAAGCCAGAATACTCTTCAGTGCCTCAGCTCCATCCTTACCCCAGTTCCCCCTCACGTACATGCAAGGTAAGAGGAAAACAGTGTCCTCTACCTTCATCTTTCACTTTATTTTGTCATATGCTGATCTGTTCTCTTTGCACCACTGCCATTCACACAAGCTGCTGCTTATATCAAGTTTTTTTCTGCAGCAAACTCTCTGGAATATACACTGCACTGTCTTACTGCAGCCACCTTCAACTCAGCAGCAACAATGCACAACTTCAGCTCTAATCCCTCTCCACAACTTCCTTCCTGCAGCTGTAGTGAAACATCTATGCCCACATCTGGGACATGGAGAGGATATTCCCAGCTACTTCCCTGCTTCCTGATTATTATTTTTAAACTGTCTTACCATGTTTAACTTGACACAAACTGGTAGAAGGTAAGGCACTAAAGGACAGAGCTTGCAACATCCTCCCCTCCTTTCTTCTCAACTAATTGTTTAATTTTGAGCTGCCACCTTGGTCTAAAGGCCCACTATCTAAGCTGGTTGTTCCTCTCCTGTGCTCAGTTACTGTCTTCTGCAGACTGGCACTGGGACTGTAGCTTAAGATCAGTGGGACTGGATCTCACAAGCCCCTTTCATCCTTGTCTTGCTTTAAAGCAAGTTTGGTTTTTTGGTTTAGGTTGTTGCTTTTTTTTTAATCCAGGGTTTAAACAGGCATTGCACTCAGCAAAAGGAAGACTGCAAGACAACACTTTCCAACACGTTATCCATAAACACAAATGGCCAATGAACTCTTCTAGGGAGTCCACAAAAGAGGAATTAAAAAAAAAAACAAACCAAAACAAAACACCAAAGCAAGACTTGCTAGGGACCTTAAATGTACCTCTCACACTACACTCAAGCAGCAGAACGCATGGGAAGAAAAATGAGCATCAGAAATTTGAAAAGACAAAAAGAAATTCGTGTTCCATTTGAGAAAAATTCACTTTTAAAACGACAGAAGTGTTGCTGGGATAAGTTTAAGTAATAGACTGTACCAACAGAAGGAAATGTATCAGTATAAACTATTCAATTCTCTTGAAGGGCTTCAATCACATATCCGTTCAAACTCTGTGAATCTCAAACTGCCTTTATTTAGGAATGCCAAGGAAATCCATAGAGAAAAAAAACTCCTGTATCTTCTTCACGAATGAATCAAATCAGACCATGGCCACAGCTTTCACAACTTGTACAGCATGAATCAATCCTATCATACCAATATATGACATCACTGACAAAGCTTATAAACTCATATAACCTACTACCTGTGAGGGAATGCAACCACAATCAGAATTAAAAATAGAAATTCCTCAAGTATTCAAACTCTTCTAGTACCTCAAGATGCTGCAAGCCACACTGACAAACTTACACATTCTTACCACTCTAAGGATACAGCAACATATTCACACTGTGTTCTAAATGTTAAATTCTCTAAAGACAATGTCAAGTGAACAAGAGCGGCTGTGCAACAACTGATTGGAGCTTTTTAATTACCTTAACATCAACATCATCATATTTGTAAAAATAGGCTACTATGACTGAAATGACTGAAATTGAGCCCTTTATTAGAAAGGCATACCTACATTTATTCTTATACATGGATTATGAGGATGCATTTCTTCCCACAAGTCTGGTCTAGACACATGAGTAGTCTTCTCACTAAACTCCTATTCCATACCCTTCTTACTCATTCTTACTCTGTTTCTTTCTCTCACTACTCAATCTTCTCCCTCCTCCAGTGCAGCAACTTGCTCGAAAAGCAAATTCCCCTGTCCAGCCAAAGTAAATCTGTTTCCCTTACTTGTGCAATACATTAAATTTTCCTGCTGCTTTTTGCTGCTGCCACACAGCCACACTTTTAAGTAGACCACGACTCTGCACCTTGGAAATGGTTGAAAGCCGTTCCCAGCAACGCTGCAGAATATGCTTAGGTGTTTCGCTCGGGGCTTTTTTTCCTTGCTAAACCACAATTAAAAGACAGTGTGCCAAAATCACAGACACTGCAAGTCAGGGAAAGTCACACCGGGACTTCTTCATAAAGTTAGCAGAAGACGCCGCGAAGGTGTCGGACACCTGCCAAAAGCTCGGGGAGGCAAAGGGGGGTCCCGCTCTCACTTGCCGAGGGATCAAAATCCAACCCATGTGCAAAAGCGCCCATTTCTGCCCTTTCTCATGCCCGTCTGTTTGGCTTGGCTCGCTCTCCCGCTGGAAGCCTGCGGCAGGGAAACCAGCTCAACACGAGAAAGCCCTGCGTTTTGGATTTTTTTTATTTCTTTCTTCCCCTTTCCCCTGTTTAAAGGGCAGCTCCAGCTCCATCCCCGCCGCTGTCAGGGAGGAGAAACCCCCGCGAAACGCCCGCGATACGTTCTAGACACACACACACACACACACACACACACACGGACAGACGGACACACGGAGGCACGGACACCCGGACAGACGCACAGACACACACCCGGGCAGTCGGGCGGGAGAGGCAGCGCCGCGGCTCCCCAAAACCCCAGGGATGCGGGGAGCCGGGCAGGATGCGGAGAGTGCAGCGGGATGCGGGGAGCCGGGAGGGATGCGGGGAGCCGGGAAGGATGCGGGGAGCCGGGAAGGATGCGGGGAGCCGGGAAGGATGCGGGGAGCCGGGAAGGATGCGGGGAGCGCGGCGAGATGCGGGGAGCGCGGCGAGATGCGGGGAGCGCGGCGAGATGCGGGGAGCGCGGCGGGATGCGGGGAGCGCGGCGGGATGCGGGGAGCGCGGCGGGATGCGGGGAGCGCGGCGGGATGCGGGGAGCGCGGCGGGATGCGGGGAGCGCGGCGGGATGCGGGGAGCGCGGCGGGATGCGGGACAAGGGGCGGCGACCCCGGGGCGCCTCCCCCCCACGCCGCCGCCGTCGCCGCGGAGCAGGCGCGGGCCACGGCCGCTAACGGCCCCGCCGAGGCCGGAGGAAGAGGAGCAGGAACGGTGGGAAGGGGGACAAAAAAGGGAAAGGCAATCTGGGTCTCACCTTCCTTCTCGGCCCGCGCCGTGTGGAGCAGCAGCGCCAGCGCGAGGCGCAGCGCCGCGCCCCGCCAGGCGGGCGCCCAGCCGCGGGCGCGGGGGCAGGGGCAGGGGCCGGGGCCAGGGCCGCCGCCGGGGGAGCAGCGGGGGCAGCGCGGGGAGCAGCGGGGGCAGGCGGGCGCCGCCGTCATTGCGCTGCTGCTGTTGCTGCTGCTGCTGCTGCTGCTGCCGCCGCTGCCGCCGCTGCGGGTGCGCCGGGTCCGCGTCTGCTCCGGCTGGGCCGCGGCGCGCGCGGAGGAGCTCGGGGAGGGGCGGGGCGGGGCCGGGGGGCGGGGCGGGGCCGGGCGGGCACCCCCGCGAGCGCGCGCGCTGCGCTCCCGGCGCGCGTGTCACGGGCGGGCCGGAGCCGGCGCCGGCGCCGCCCCCGCCGGGACGCGGCGCAGAGCAGGTGCCATCTTAAGTGAGGGCAGGGCTCCCCTCCGCGCCGCCCCCCCTTCCACCTTTCTTCTCCACCCCTTCTCCTTATTCTACGCGGAGGGCTGGCGACTGGGTCGGTTTGGTTTAATTTTTTAAAAATTTTGTTTATATTTCTTAAACGCGACATCCGGTGTTTCGTAAGGGCTGGCTGTTCGCGGGGGGGTCACCCCAGCGCTCCCTTCTTTGCGTCCCTGGGAGGGCTCTGGTGACGCCGCCGTTCCCACGCCGAGGGCGCCCGGGGTCTCCTGCGCGCCCCCAAGATGGCGACGGGCGGGCCCCGAGGCCGCTCGTGGTGAGGCAGCGTTTGTGTGCCGTGTTCCTGCCCTTTTCCTGTGTCTCTGCCCTTTCCCCGTGTCTTTACATCCCTGCGGGAAGCCCGGGGTGCAGTGGAGCAGGGGTGTCCACAGTCTTCCCCGCGAGGAGACCCGCACCCCTCCCGCGCTGCTGGGCCGGGCCTGTCGGCGCGGCACCCTCGTCAGTAGTAAGGCTGGAAGGGAGGAGAGGGAGGTTTGCACGCCTGAGGCGCGGTGTGAGGCCTGTAGAATCATAGAATCGATTGGGTTGGAAAAGACCTCAGAGATCGTCAAGTCCAACCCTTGGTCCAACTCCAGTCCCTTTACCAGATCATGGCACTCAGTCCCACGGCCAATCTCAGTTTAAAAACGTCAAGGGAAGGTGAATCCACCACCTCTCTGGGCAGCCCATTCCAATGCCTGATTACTCTCTCTGGAAAGAGTTTTTTTCTGATCTCCAACTTAAATTTCCCCTGGCAGAGCTTGAGCCTGTGCCCCCTTGTCCTATTGCTGAGTGCCTGGGAGAAGAGACCAACCCCCACCTGGCTAGAACTTCCCTTCAGGTAGTTCTAGACAGTGATGAGCTCACCTCTCAGCCTCCTCTTCTCCAGGCTAAACAACCCCAGCTCCCTCAGCCTCTCCCCATAGGGCTTGTGCTCCAGTCCCTTCACCAGCCTTGTTGCTCTTCTCTGGACCTCCTCCAGTGCCAAAGTCATCCTGGATAAAGCATCCGAAGGAAAAATCTGTAGTACAAATAGTCTCTCTTCACTGAAGAACTGCCTTAGATTTTTAGAATAAAAAAACTATGCCCCTATGTGCCATTCCTTAACTCATTTCCCTGCCTGATCAACACGTGGCATTGGGTGTGAAGTGGTTGAACACGTCACTGAGTTTCAGCCATCACAACAGCGCAACAGTTTTGGTCAGTGTAATAGATCAGAGTCTCTGAGGGCCTGACTAACAGCTTCCCTGAAAATAGTAACATTTGTTATGGCTCTTGCACAATTGGAACACACACTGTTCTTTATTGTTAGGCAGCCCCAAGGCACCTTGAAAGTCTGGGTACGGCTGTTCTGTTGAACTATGGGCACAGCATCAACGAGGTTTACTTTTAAGGGTAAAATGGAAAGTTAGAAACATTGGGTCGAAACCTTCCCCGGCAACAGTGGTCATCTCCGGAAGACACGTGAGGAGGAATGAAGTTGAAGGCTTCTGTGTAATTAGTAATCTTTCAAAGTTGCCTAATCTTTTGCCTGCTGCATTGAAAATGGGTATATGCGAATCAGCGACTTACGAGCATAAGTCTGTTCACTGTTCTCAGCACCACCCAAACCACAGTAAATATAAAGCCTGATCACTGCTGTAAGCAGATGCCCACATGTTGATTTCTGTGGGGGATAGGTATGTACATTAAAGAGCACAATCAAGCCTAAGAACTCAGAAAGAGAAACAGCAGGTAGTGCTGTGTCTTTATTACAGTTGACCCGGTATGATCTTGATTTTACGTCCTAACTAGGCTTATGCTGTACACACATTACTCTTCTGGAAAAAGAAGTCAGCTATTTTCTATTTCTCGTCTTTGAAATGCAGTATTGCACAACCAAGCAGCCAGGCTTCTTGTTGTAATTCATGCTGTGGAGCATCCTACCCCTTAAAATGAATGGGAACTCTAATGAAACTAAGATGTGAGGATGACAAAGTCTGCCTTGGAGTAAAAATGGAAATGCAACTTTGCTATTAAAAAAAAAAAAAGGCTATGATGTAAATGAGAGAAGAGCCATAAGTGTTATCATTATGGTATCAATGAATGTTAAACCTTACAGCATTAAAATATTGGAAGTTTTTGTTTGTTCTAAACACACTATCTTTTGAAAAATATATGAGTAGAAAACAATCAGCTCACAGTACTTATTCTCCGTTTCATCTTTGTCCAGAACTCCCACTGATTTCTGTGCAGGAAAAACCAGTACAATATGGTCCAATGTCTGTAAATGATAAAGGAAAAAGCATTCCATTAAATTATTTCTGATTTAATCTGGCTTATATTATTACATACATATTTGAGACTCTTCAAGTTGATGGGTTTTTCATACAGTGCATGTGAATATTAACATTTGGATATTTCAGTATTGCTTGAACCTTTTGAACAGTTTTTAAAAAATAATTTCTATACTGAAAAAAGCTTCTTACAATAAACTATGACAAGGCATAGAATATAGTTCTTACGGAAATGTAATTGTGTTGATAAACAAATTGCATAAATACTTAGACACTAAAGTTCAACAGCTGAGTCCTCAGATGAAGAAATGCCCTGTTCTGCTGGAAAACACATCAGAAAGACTTTCAGGTGGGGAGGTGTACTCTGATTCCTGCAGCCATTGTCAGCTTTGTAACCGTGACTGCTAGAACAGAATAAATGCAACACCAGAAGAGCTATGGTCCATCCACCTTCAGTCTTGCTACCTTCAGAGAAAAGATGTGTACCTGAAAACTGCTAAATGTACTGAGGTGTGGTAGTTTAAAATATTCCTTCTCAGCACACC
Organism: Pithys albifrons albifrons; assembly: GCF_047495875.1. Lineage (NCBI taxonomy): Eukaryota > Metazoa > Chordata > Aves > Passeriformes > Thamnophilidae > Pithys > Pithys albifrons. Next base: position 24,583,070 of record NC_092458.1, read on the forward strand.
AAAGTGCCAGCATTCAATTATCATGGAAGTTACCATTGTTGATAGTTTACACTTGGTTCTTTTTTTTTTTTTTTTTTTTTAGCTGGGCAAGGAACCAGAACTGCTAAAATACAGATGTGTGTTTTCTACCACCTTTGATATGGAGACAGAAATTTCTGGGAGAGTGTCAGTCTGGTTAGTTAGAAGCTGTAACCTCTTGAGCTGCTGGTACTCATAGCAGTTATCTGCCTGACAGACTCCAAAAGCAATAATCGATTGTTTGAACCACCTTGTTTCTTCTGGAGGGAGTTGCCTCTTCTGTGGGACATGGATCAAATCCAGGTGATGTTGCACTTGAATAAATGAGGGGTCTGTTTCTTTGGTTCTGCTGGGGGCACATGAACTCACAGTGGGAAATAGACTCTTAAATCAACACTGAGATTTCTGTCATGTCTGTACCTCAGGTTACTTTCTCTTTGCCTTTATCAAATGTTGTACATGATTAAATGGTTGAAAATAAACCAAGCAAAGAAAGAAATGTGGAGAGAGGAGGCTGTTGGGTAATCCAATCACCTTTCCTGCTAGTACAAACTTACTTAGCTTGTTTACTAGTATTTTTCAAATTTTCTTTTAAATAACTGAAGGAATTCCTCTGAAAAATTTGCACAAGCTCTGCTCTTCACTGCCACCAAGATTTCCTGATATTCAGTCTTTCCCCACCCTCTTTTCACTTAGTCCTACTTATTCCCATATGTAGTATAAGCACAAGTATTTCCATCCTTAAGGTTTGCATTACTTAAGCATTTACTGGCTGGAGACATTCCTCCATCTACCTCTGCTTTAAGAAAACTGAATGTGTTAAGCTTTTAACCTTTCTCTATAAAACTGCTCTTCCAGGTAATTCTTTCTGCTCTTCCTTAGGTTGTTCCATTTGCCTTGATGTTACGATGGATGACACAGAAACAATGCGTATACCAGCTCTGAGTCTGCCAGGGAAAAATTGTCCTTTTGGAAATGTTTCAATAAGCGTGAGCTGCCAAAATGTCTTTGCATCAGATCAGTGCTCTGCATCACTTGGCTACGTTTTTGAGCACCCTAAAACAGAGTTTACAACCTGGTGGGATCTGGGGTGTGTCTTTTATTTGCCCACAGTGGAACTGTGTGCTGAGGGCAACCCTGCATTGAACATTAGTGGCTCAGGACCCCCTCACTGTTCTATTTTCCATGCCGGCTTCAAGCTATCGGAGGGCTTTGTTTCCAACATTTGTGTCATTGCAAAACTTGTGCATGAAGAAAGCAGAGGAGATATGATATATTGGGATTTTAATATTCAGGGTTATCTACAAGATTTATTTTCAGTGAACCCTTGTTAATTTTTACTCAGTGACTATTTTTTAGATAAGCAGTGGTGATTTTGGGGTTCATGTTTTTTGTTTTACTTTGGTTTTCTGTTTACTTTACCACTCACCTAAATTCCAAGATATGCCATATCATTTTTATTAACCCAGTGAGAAAATTCACAGAATCACACAGACTATTCTGAGTTGGAAGGGACCCACAAGGATCATTGAGTCCAACCCTTAAGTCAGTGGCCCACACAGGGGATTGAACCCATGACCTTGGCATTATTACAACCAAGTTTTAACCAACTGAGCTAATTTCAGGGTAAAATATCCTTCCTTTCTTTAAGAATTTTATATTTTAGGAATTAAATGTCATGATTCAGATGTTACTTTCTCAGAGAAAGGGACAATGACTTTCTGATTGAACTCGTAATTTATGATACACACTTGCCCAATGAGAGCCTGCTTTCAGCTTTGCTGTGATAAAAACCATGGCATTCTGTGTGATTTTGGTTTACCAGTTCCCTCTAACAAAAGTAAGGATGCAGCGTTTTGCTGGTAATAGTGCTAGGTGTAGTATCACTACTGTGAACTGCAGCATGAACTATTGCTGTGGATGTAAATGCATGTATGGCCAGGCTTCACGAACGCAGATTTGGGAAGGGCTCTCCCCATGTGCGCAGTGGATTGTTTAGGTGAGGCACAGCGTGCGCAGAACTGGCCCCACCGTTTAAATCCTGAGGTCCATCTGCCACAGCCGAGTGAGCTTGGACAGTGACAGGGAAGTCCTCAGGACTGTCACAGCACCCGGTACTAACCGGGGCTGACCCTGCTGAGCATCCGAGATCTGACAGGATGGGATGGCAGGGAGGCATTGAACTGCCAGGGGACGGTCCCCACTGAGACTCAAACTCAGGTCCTTGGGATTCGGAGTCCAGAGTGCTCTCCTTTTATACCACAGGACCACCCCCTTGCTATGGATACAGACTTGGGAAGATGCATGGAATAAGCACCAGCCTCATTCATTTGACCGCCACTTCCATTTCCCTACTGCTACATCAGTGTCACACAATTGCCATGTAATTGTCCCTCTCTCCTACTGTGGTCCTGGCAACAGGCAGAGTGGATTGGTCTGATCTTGGATGACCTAATTAGTTGTGACTGGCATACAGGTTTGATATATAAAAGGTGAAAGCATGATGGAGACTGCCTAGAAATGGGTGTGGTGTGGCTGTATTACAGTGACAGGAGGTGAACGACAGACCACTGTTACTTGACCTAATGCATTTTCAGTGTCAACATATCCTGTCCCATGCAGTGCTGGGCAGTGGGTCATAGTGAACTTGGGAGATAGAACACAGAGGGCTCAATCCCATCACAAAACCTGACATAGCAGAAGACTTCAACACCAAGTTGGCTTTGTGCATGAGAGTACTGTCAGTGAAGAGAACTGCTCCTGTTTGCCCATGTGTTTTTTAGATTCCTTGCTAATATGCTCCAGACTTTCCAGATTCATTCCCCGAGGGTGCAGCAATACAGGCCTATTTTGCTGTCAGCACAGTATTATTGCCTCCTCCATTGTTTGGCAACCTCGCAGTTTCTGGTGTAGTTGATAGGTATTTCGTGTGATGGCAAGGTGTGTGATATTTATTCCACCCATACTCCACACTGATTCAGCAAAGCTGGAACTTTCCAACAGAGCACTCCTCTCAGTCATGGTGTGGTGGAAATCCAAGAGTGCTGATACATTATCATAATGTGGTACCCACAGAATCATGCTGGGTATCTGCGTGTCTGCTGATTTTGCAGTAAATCCCGAGTGTTGAATTTTGTGCTATAAGAAGAGGCATCTCATGATAAAACATCCCTTACTGCAGAATTAATCCACTGATTTATTAGAAAGGCAGAGAAAGGAGGAAAAATAGGAAAGGAATAGGCCTGAACAGAGTGCTGATGAACTAATACCTTGATCAGACCAAAGATACACAGGTCTGCATCCCTAAGTTCCTAAAGCATTTCTGAGTGTTTAAATTTCATTGAAAACCTGTTCTTTTAGTTAAATGGGATTCTATCAAAGTAGTGATAAACTTGGCTATGTGTATCTTTTCTGTTGAGCACATCCAACCACATTGCAGTGATGTGCTAGAGCCAAAGGGTTTCCGTGTGTTGTAGTTTGGGATTATTATGTAAATTCTCTCCCCTGCCACTAACTGCCCAGGCCAGCTGTTAACAAAAGAAGCAGTTAACTGTTGATCGCTGGGGTGGGGGCAGGTTTGTCTCTTTTGGTTTTTTTTTTTTTGGATATTCTCCCCAGTCTTGGCTCAGCGGAACGGGGGAGTGGGGGCTCCAAGGAGGCAGGCTGCCCTGCTGGTTACTGCTGGGGTTTTCCTGGCTGTTTAGCCGCTGCCTACTTCGGACTACTTTTTCGTGCCGTGCTGCTGCTGCTGCCTGCCTTGGATTTGCTGCTGGTTGCTCGTACCTTTCTGCTTCTTGGACGGGGAACACAGGGGGAAGAGACTGAGTCCATCTGAAAGCTCACTGCTCGTCTGTCTCGCTGGAGAGGGACTGAAACTCACTCTGCAGCCAGCCAGGCTGTGATATGAACACTTGAGTATAACCTTTCCTCCCGGAGGAAAAAACCTGCTGGGTTTTGTTGTTGTTTTTTTTGGTTTTTTTTCCTCTCTTGTGGTGTTGGGGAAGTGGGTTGCACTAGTCTGTTTACATATATATATATATATATATATATAGCAGTTATCCTTCTTGTATTAAAATTCCTTTTCTTAAATTTGATAAAGACTGGTGTGATTATCGTGGAGGAGGCCCCTCCCCTGCTTGTGGGTAAAACATTTTGGTTTTTTCCCCTCAAACCGAGACACCGTGCTTGGCTGAAAAGATGTTAGTTAATACTCAGACTCAAGTGCAATTGATTTTCATGGAAATTTTAAAATCATTGACACACTTGATCTTTTATCCAGTTGTCTCCTTGCAGATTCGGCAGCTTTGCTGCAGACCCCTCCATCTGAAATTCTTGGCCTGAGTCTATTCAGTCCCAGATTACCTCCAATGCATGTAGAACCTATGTCATAAGGAGGCATTTTTTATGAGGTGCTGTTGATTTCAATTCACAAGCTGAACAGAGCAATAGATGAAGCATGAAAAGAGGGCACAGCACTGGGCCCCTGATCCTCAAAGAAGGAGACCAAAATCAGAGACATCTGCACATGCAGATCAACTGGCAGGATGAGGCAGGATGAAATTCTGGTGATAGAATTTGATTAAGTACCTTACCATCTGTTTCTTCCTGCTTTCTGTGCATGTGGCATGTCTTCTTCTTTGTCTTTTTGAAATATCTCTTCTGGAAGACCTTGAGGAGTTTGATGATTGGTTACTTCTTGCTGCCCTTCAGACAATTCTAGATATTTTCTCCATCTTAACTCAGTCATATGCTTTATGATATGAAGGATGAAAAAGGGGATGTCTGGATTTTCCTGTCCTTTCAGGTAGCCTATGTTATCATTCTGCGTACAGCCGCTCGGATATATACTTCTCTTTTGCTCTTCTGCTTTCATTTCTATTTCTAAGTTGGATTGTATGAATGATGGCTCTTCACTGTTGCCTGACTTCCCCTTTCCTGCTGTGGGTAAGCATCTCTTTCAGTTCTGCATATTAAAATAGACAAAAAAGATGAGACCAATACTCTTATGGTGCAGCTTTGTAGGTTTGGAAAGATCTTCCCTGGTATTTTATTGCTGTGGACTGATTGACATCACTTTAACATGTCTCCAAGTGCTTATTGTCTCATCTCTCACATTGGGAAACAAAGGCTCCCAAGAAGCACTACAGAGAAACTTATTGGTGAGGGTTAGCCCTAGTATGGACTGTACTAGTGTGATCATTCCAGGCTCTATTCCCTCAGGTTCCAAGTTTGTTTGTGATCACTGCACCTTCTTTTAAAATGTGCTGTGCAGTCTTTCTTAGTTCTATAAGGCTCTGTGGGAAACAGTGAGATCTGAGGAGATGAGGTGCAAAGCCCATGAGTGTTGTCTCTCCTCTCTTTCACTCTTCAGAGGAGGTACCAGATCTGTCAGGGCAGAAAAAATGAGAAGTGACACCAGGTGAGCAGGACAGGAGTAACACAGCTCCTGCCAAATGCTTAAGTAACAGCATGGGGCTGAGTAGTTCTAGAAATGGGACACAGCCTGTATTTCAGGAATTTGCTTGCAGTTCCCAAAGCTGGCTTGTGCTATCTGGGCTAGCATGTTTTCCTGTCCTGCAAAATTACATCTAGTGTCTGTCAAATCCCTCTGCATAAGCTGAAATATGGCTAAGTATGAGGCATCCCAGCCTTTTGTTATACACCAGAGTACAAAAAGATTCAAAAGATAAAGCACTGCCTTGGATGAAGAGCTGTGGTTGGTTGGAGGGCCAAGGAAGCCTGAGTTGAGGCTCCTGAGTAACTAGTCAATTCTCTTGGAGATACTTGTTTTTAATAAGAACCTGCTGCTCTTCCACGTGCTGCTTTCCCATCAGCAACACCAGAGCTGTCAGTCTTGCCTGTCCAGTCTGGGTTATAGATGCCTGGGCACACATCAGGGTGAGGGAGGAATTAACAGAGTGAACTGAGAACCCAGAGAAGACAGAGCATTTGGGAACTGATGCCCCCTCTGGAATATTAAAAGACTTTATACATACCTCAGGGGTTGTGTCTATATGGATGGGTGTGAAGAGTTGCTTGCCTGCTCTTATACTTTGAGCTACCAGGCTGCAGGCCAGCTCTGATATGAAAACTGAAACCACAACAATGTGACACTGTGCTTATATTTACCATAACTGTTCTCTCTGCAGAACTTGTCAACACAGCTCTGCGCTTTTGGTTAGTGCAGCTACCTGATACCCAGACCAGTCTGGATAACATCCATCTGGCTCAGACCAGAAGCACACACCACCCTGCATGGGCATTTGTGGTTAGTTATAGTAGGGAGATCCCACAGTGGCTACTGCAGCAGTCACACACAGATACAGGGAGTTGCTAGTCACTGTGCAGTGGAAGCAAACTGTTCCTGTGCCAACAACACTCTTAGGATATCATTTCATGTTTCATAGTATATCATTCCTTTGGATTGTTCCAGTAAAATGTGAAAATGGCAATATATTGAAACCAAAGGGAAAAAAATTAAAACCAGAGCAGCTCTGAACTGACATATTTAAAATTACTTTGACATGAAATTAAGCTTGTCAAAGACAAATGGGCTCCAAAACAAACAGTAAGCAATAAAATCCAGACTTATGTGTTCATAAATGATTTAGGTGACAAATGGGGAGGAGATGGTCATAGAAGGCTGAGCTGAAGCAAGTACATTTGCAAGTTCTTGAAAAATCCACGCAGGAGAGAGTTCCACAGGAAAACTGAATACTATGACTCAACTTGATCCAGATAAGGTTTTCATAGGGGAATAAAAGATTAAACCTTTGATCTTGGTTGCTGTGATAGAAAATTGAGCAATAAAATGGTTCTGTTAATGTCTTAATCATAGCTTATACAGGATTTTCTCTTGCCAACATTCCTTTGTTTCTCATTGTACTTTGACACAGAGTGATTGCATGAATGTCTCAAGGAAACTCAGAAATTCTTCCAGGAGGAGGCCTGACTTCTTGTAGCCACCAAAGCTGGATGTGTCAGAAGAAAGGGACTAGATGAAAAGCAGCCAAGGGGACTTCCTGGCTGAGGATTGTGAAGCCAGCCATCAGTCTGCTTTCATGGAAACACTAGTAAGAGAAACATCCCCAGGGAACCATTTTGGCAAATGACGACAGATGGATCTGGGGAGTTCAGCTTCTTTCGTAAGCAACATCTGCTGGTATTGAAGCATCCAGAAAGCCACACCACACTTAAAAATTAAACAAGCAAACAAAAAATCTGCAAAAGGAAGAGGAGCAACCCAAGATAAATTTGCTTCAATAACCTGCATTTTAACAAAAAACTGCATGAAAATGTTACATAGCAGCAGTCATGCCCGATAGACCAGAGATGATTCAGTATCATAATCAAGTCTGAGTCCAGTGAGGGCTGGTCATGTCCAGAACTTTGAAGTATTAAACTCTTGGTCCTGCTCAAAACATGGTTATTCACTATGCCTTTTGCTTTACCTGCAAATCACTCCTGAAGTATGGGGAAAGCAAAACACTTAAAAATTTTGCAAAGTGAAGCTTTGTTAGATTCTCATGTTAGAGTCTTGTGAACTATTTGAAGTCAGAAAACTGAGATATGAAATAGGTCCAGTGATCAAAAGGCAGAAGGAGGGAATAGCAAGGCTTTAAGTAGGAAACCTAAAAATTTATAAGAAAATACATGAGAAAGTATATTTTTGAAACTGCTATTCCTAATAAACAAGCAAACAGAAAAACAGAATATAGTGATACAGTGACATTCTGTGAAATTCTCAAACTTTTTACTACATTTCATGATTGATAAATAAGTTGGTACCTTAGTGGCTACCTGTATAGAAAGCTGTGCAAGCTTCTGGAGCAAAAGTGAAAACCAAGTTATTTATAGTTTAACATTTAATTTCTTTTCATGCTTTATATCTTTGAAACCTGTGTCATTTTTAGCTTGTCAAAATACAGAGGCACCAATTTCATTTTTGCAAACCTATGTATTTAAAGAAGGGTGTTTAAACAGTGCTGGCAACTTTGTATTTCTAAATGTTAGTGTTCTGGTTTTCATCTAAATAAAGCAAGCAGGATTTGCCATTGAAAAATAAGTTTGTAAGCTCAAAAAATACAGTTGGAAAAAATAGGTGGAGAAACAAAAATGCCAGTTGAAAATATGTGTGTTAAAATCAGACTGTAATGCCTGCTGCAATGATACCGTTACCAATGGACTTGCTGTAGAAAGCAGAGCACCAGGGCCAAGTACAGAAGCAAGAGGAATTAACTTTTAGCTACTCCAGCAGTGCAGAGCCCTGTGAATCATCACACTAGGAAGCACAGATCAAATCCTCTTATGTAAACATCATACGGGGCTGGCACTAATCTCCGCACACCCTGGGAGGACTGCTGATGTGGCAGTGCCCCAACACACACTGGCTTTGCGTAACTGTGGACACTCATTCCTGGGTGCAGGAGACCCAAGTGCGAGCCTTCGTATTGTCTGCTGAGGGAGAGCAAAAGTAGATAGGGAAGAACAAATTCTGAACATGGCCATGGTCTCTCAGAGCCACCTCATACACCTCTTGTCATCACTGCCCTTCCCAGAGACAGGATATCCTCCCCCCAGCACACCAATATCTCATGCCTGGGCCCAAGCCCATGAAGAGCTGGGTGGCCCATCCCAGTGCCAGGTCCTGCTGGATCTCTGGAGTCGTGTCACTGGTGTCCCCCTGGGTTTCCCTGCAGTTTTCTGCTTTAGTGCAGAATGCTGAGGACCCACCTCCTGTTTTAACCAGTGTTTAACTTGCTGAATCAGGACTCCATGGAATGATTCAGACCTGCTTTCTGGTGACTAATACTGGGCACTCCCTTCCTCCTAGGCAGCAATAGCTCCTCAGTGCTGCCAAGCCCTGTTCAGCCAGGCGGCTGCCAGATTGGAGACCAGATGTGCAGCTGTCCCACTGAACAAGTGGTGGCTATTTTTTATTTATACAGCAATACCAATTTTTAGTCTAAACTTATTTTTTTTTTCAATCTGTACAGTTACATGATCAAAAAGTATAATCCCTGCACACACAGATCCCAGTTTACAGAACTGGTATTGAAGAAATTCTGGGTGGGGTACTATGAACTTCTTGTTGTTACTCTTCTCACTCAGCTGGGTTCAGATGTGGAATAAAGTAAATATCTTTGGATGAAGACTTTATTATAAGCATAGTTTTATCTATGTGAAGCTTATTTGATCATTCACAAGGTTATTTGATCATTCACAAGGAGAAGTCTAAAAGTTAAAGGAGCACTTTGAGGAAAACTCTTGCCCAACTTCATTTCTGCTTCTCCTCACCCATCAAACTCAAAAAATGTAATATAATACAAACATAGCAATTTCCCACACAAACAACCATATAGGATCACTGTCAGGTACTCTCTGCAACTTTTCCCTATTTTATTCAGCAAGAATTCTTTTAAGCATTAGCAGTTTGATCACTGTTGTGATTTCCATGATTGCCAGAAACCCACCAGTCCTTGCAGGCTCTAGCCTGCTCAAGTTTGGGAGATACCTCACATTCTTCATTCTAGATTATCAGTGAGACAGAAATGTTTGCTCTGCCAACCAGGTCTATCCATCATGTGCAATTTGTCTCTGTAAGGTTTCCATGTGGAAGCCAATGATATCTCCAGAGAGTTAAACCTTTTAATCTAATCTTCTATAAAAGCTTCAGAGACCTTTTGGCCTAGGCTGAATCTCCCTCCTATGGGTTTTCTTGGGCATTTTCAGTTTTTGTCTCTTAAATTAAATAATTTCTCATCCTCTGAAATATCTCTGGTGTATGCATGAGTATGAAAAGTACTCTGCAGACCTTGTGGTGATTTGTGCTCTGTCTTAATCCGTCAGTGTCAGTGTAACTGGATGATGCAGACTCCAAATCAAAACCAATAACACATTCAGCTCTTGACTCCAGGAAACTTTGCTGCTATTTTGAATTAGATTTTTTATAGTTATTGCAGAGCTTTGGCTCAGTTGCTGGGGAAGCTGCTGAGTAGGGGGAGTTTTTATTGGTTCTAGTATGGGAAGTTGAAGATGATGTAGCTGTGGTCAGGCCATTTTCCACCACCCAATGTCATACCTCACAGTTATCCACTGTGACATGAAAAAAAGAGTAAGGGTAACTTGTGGTGTGTCACCTGACACTACACCCAATTGCATTACCCAAATCCTTGCAAATTTAAGGTAAATGAGTTGTATGAGAGCAATAGCTTCTATTCTTTATTGTCTGTGACTATTTCCCTAATACCTAGGCAAAGGGTAATGTTTCACACTTCTTTGCCATACATGCTGTGAAATGCTTGGCTGTTGTCCTTAGAGTCTGGTAATGTCAATCACTTTTTTTATTCTTACTTAGAGCTCAACTTTTGATGCTACATGAGACAGCATCACAACAAGGAGAAAACCTGATGGCACAGCTGTAGTTTCAAATACTCCAACAGGTTCACATAGGCAGCCTATTACACAGTGACCTAGTTTAGAGCTGTCACAGGGAGCAATTAATCTTTGTCACTCCATACTCATTCTAGAAACACCTGAAGCCCAAAGAACTCCCTGGAGCCACATTTCTTCCTGTCAGCTTTCTGTGGAGGGGTTCAGTTCTGCTCCAGAGCACATTTATTCACTTCAGTAGCCCAGAACCCTTACAGGGTCCCTACTTGAAGGCAACTCTCAGTACAATAGCAATAGAAATGCTGCTTACATAACATAATCTACTGAATTTTCACAAACCCTGAAGCTGCTGGGGGATGAATTTCTTTTGGCCTTTGCATCAGCCAGTCATTAGTAGCTCCTGGTGTTATTCAGGCAGTACCTTTCCTTCCCTTTCAGCCTCCTAAGTATTTTCCATGTGTTGTATTTTCACCGAATCACAACTCTGTAATTTCTGCAGAGAGAAGCAAGTGCTTGGACATCTCTTCACACACTTTCCTCCAGTCGCTGGGTGCCAACATCTCTGCAGCTCCTGCTTTCCTGGATGAAGCTTCCCTCTTTTTGGGCAACTCCATTTCCTTTGGCCTTTGTCTCTACACCATCTGCAAATACTACCTGGCCCAGGTGTCCCTAAGAAACAGCACCTTTCACCTGACCCATGGGATGCCTATGAGTGCGTTGCAGTTGGGCCTCCTCCAACTCTTTAGTCACTTCACCAGAAATGTTTCCTTGTAATGCTGCATCTAGTCTAAATGACTCACCCTGAGGCTGGGAATTCACAGCTGATACCTTTTAAAAAGCACCCTAAATTTCTGTCTCAGTGTTTATAGCTCCGTCAGTAGCCTGTTCATGGCATTAGCAGTGGCGTCATTTTCTGCAGCTGACAAACTATGAGCTACCTTTGTGCAAACTCTTTTCAAAGTAAACGTTAATACAAAAGTTTCTGATAGTCTCTCACTGGGCACACAATCTGCTTGTATTACTCATTCCAAATTCAATACACAAAGTTCAACCTCATTACAACTATCTTCTGACCACAAGCAGAGGAAAACCCCCAGCAAAAGCTTCCTCAATGCAAACAACCCCCTTTATGGAGGTTGCCCTTTTGCTGCCTTTCGGTTTGCTGTTTAGTTGGCACTTCCAAGGAGCCAAATTTCTGCTTTTTTTGTTCCTGCACATCAAGAAAAAATGTGTAAGACCCTGCTTTGCAAGATGCACAGCCTACATATTAAAAATTGTGACAAAAGATATTGGCCTTGTCATCCAGAAGCACTGTTAAGATACTGCTTCTCATTTACCTTCAACGAGTATTAGTTTAATGACTGGAGAGACCTCTAACCCAAGGCCAACAAATTTCTCCTTAGAAGAAGTGCTTTATCTGTTTTGAGCCCACTGCCTTAAGTGCGAAGTGTGCAGTGGCTACCAGGGAAAGGCCCGTCATGGAGGGCATCATTGCCCTCCTTTGCTGCCTCTGGCTCAGAGGCAGCAATTACAGCATAAAGCTGCATAGTCTGTTATTAATGAAATACAGCACCATCTTTTGGAGGAAGTGCTCTCTGGCCTAATAATTTTAACCTACTTATTCCCTCACCTGTCTAGGAGAGACCAGGTACTGGGTGTTGCAACATAGAGGCAGCTGAGTTGCTAAGAAAGGTAATGGTTGATTTAAAGACCTGTTCAAGTTTTTGCAGAGGAAGGCTTAAGTCAAGTCTAGGTGATGACAGTACAATCTCAAGACTCTTCTGAACCTGAATCTGGCCCTTGAACTGGGAGCTATCCCTGCAGAGTCCTACTTTTAGGTGATCAGACTTGCTGCTCATATACTTTTCCCAGTAGATGAATGGCAACCAAGGCAGTTAGCCAAACTATGTCCTCTTTATTAGATTCAGAGAATCACTCATACCTCTGCCAGTTTGTTTTCTGTGTAGTCAAAGATTAGTAGGGTGATCTAAGGTAGTGATCCAGGTAGGTTACCAATACCTGTGCAAATAAAAGTTTGTTTAAGATTTTGTCTCAAGTAAAAGAGGTGTTCTTATGAAGGCTGACATTAGAATTGTATTTAATGGAGGTTTTGTTCTCTGTTACTTCTTTGCAGAAAAGAAAGGCCTAGAATAATTTTTAACTGTGGCAGTAAAATCTCACTTAACTTTATAAGCTCTTTAATGTAGAATGACTTTCATATAATACAACAGCTGATGTGTAAAGATAAACAGCATTATTTTATTTTGTGCACATCTGGACATCAGTGCACATCTATTCATACTTTGTGCAGTATAATGTTGGGTAGAAAAATTATTTTAGTTACAAAGCAAATGAATATTTTAGTTCATTTAATTTATGGTGTATATCTTTATAATAAAGTGCAGACATTTGGAGCAAAAGTCTTGTCTGAGGCTGATGGCTTGTGATCTCAGATTTGTAGGCAACAGTCAGCTTTTTTTATTCCTTCATGTCTATGGGAGAATTTGTTAGTAATGCTGGTAAAAAGCTGCTGAATTTTATTTCCATGTGATTGGCAATTATAGCACATGCCATCACATAATAACTTAGTTGCTCTTTTGTAAAGTCCTCACTCTGGTGGTTTCAGATATTTGAATTCTTTCTCCTTCTCCCAGTGTATCAGATGGCTCTAAACAGTCAGTGTGGTCCAAAAGGCCCTATGCAGAAGGCTCTGCTTTTATTCTCTCCTTGATGGGGAAATTGCTTAGTAAACAGAGCCTCCTGGGCTCATGAATAGAAATAGTGGCTGCATGTACTGGCTGCTGACTCCTGTCTCTGTGCCTGTCTCCTTCTTGCTGAAGGAAGGCCAGTTTTCTTAATTTTTTTCCATCACTCTCAGTGTGAGAGTTATTGATCTTCGGTTGCCAAAGATACCCAAGATCTGTCCAGCCATCTGCTGTTCCTCTGAGACTGTGATACTGCACCTCCCATCCCTGTGCTGTGACTCCGGTACTTTCCTTTTGCAGAGGAGGAAGATGGGCCTTTGGAAGCCTCTGGTCCTGTAACACCTGGTAATACGACTGCCTTCCACTTACGTAGGATGCTGTAAACTTTTTATTATCAGTAAAGGCTCTGACAAAAGAGGAACTCAGGAGGTTAAACAAGTCAAAAATTACTAAACTATAAAAGCATTTATTTTCTGAGGTGATCAAGAGATCAGTACTAGACTGTTCCTCTTAGTCTTTCTTCCAGCTACCAGACACTTCTGCAAATAGTGTATAAAACCAATAAGCAGCTAAATGCTTTTGTTTCAATTCTGCAATGTGTTTCATTCCTATGAATCCAGGCATGAAGAGCAAAACCACCTATATTTTAAAAATGCTAGAAGAAAATACTTAAATACAACTACTTGAAGTGGAGCAAAGGATACCATCTACAAATCGACTTTTCTGGGTATTCACAAAGTTGTGCTCATCTTAATTTGTTGATTTTCCATATCTCCATGGTCCCACTGCTTTTTGTGCTTGACTGTACAGCTTTTGGTCACAGGCTTCTTTTGACTAAACAGGCACAGCTGAAATTTTCATGCTTCCTGAATTCTTTAATTGGAAAAGACTCAAGACAAATATGAGAGGCCACCAGATCCCTCTCTGTCATGTGTAAGTAATTTTCAAGGACTACAGAGAATATTGTAGACAAGTCAAGTTTTCAGTAATGTCAGAAGAAGAGAGGGAATATCCTAAAGTAAATACCAAGTAGTATATGTTGTCTGTCCTGGGAGGCCAACGTGCCAGACTAACTGAAAATATGGTCTTCATTAGCAAACTGCCTGCAGCTTTAATCAGCTTTAGCTGATTTTCTTTTCAGAGTAAAATATTTACCAAGGTGCAGGGCAACCTTAAGTATAAGGTGACTTCTCACTGTTTTAGCAGGGAAAAAAAAATCAAATATCATCATGTGCTGAAAATGCCCTTAATCATCCTCGCAGCACACAACAAACCTACTTCTGACAAGCCATCCCTAATGCCTGATGGAGATGGGAGAATGAGTGTGGAGCAGGAAGTATGCTGGTTGTAAGGGCTGGGCTTGTTCTCAGACAAGACAGGGCTTCCAAGTCAAGAAAAATTTAGCAAGTAAAATTTGTAAGTCTTTCAATCTTCAAGGCTACTTACAGGAGAATATCTGGAGAGAAATGCACAGAGATGACAGTGATGACTTCTTCAGTAAAGAGCATGTGGTTTCATGCCTATGATACATGGATAATGGCATGAATGCTCCTGTAGGCAATAATGTAGTTTATGGGTTTCTACAACATAACCCATACATTGGTGGAAATAATTATACCAGTAATTAAAGGTATACCTTACATATAGATCCTAGAATCAACAACTGTGGGAAACCACAGGAGGTTCAGTATTGAGTTTGCCAACCAGGTTGTGAAAGAAGAAATCACGAAGTTCAGATACTCCTTGTTAGCAGCAGTGCCTTCAGCTGGCATTTCAGGATGCTGTTATAAGCAGTACTGCTGCTAGACATCCTCTTGAAACGTTTTATAAAGTCACAAAAGTAATTAACTCTTTGTCCAACTTTATTCAGGAAATAGGCACCTGGAGACAGTCATGACTTTTCTATGTGCAGAGAGCCAGATCCCATGCAGAAGAGCTGTCTTCTGTTTCTGAGCACTGCTTTGCTTCCTGGACAACCTGTGATTGCAACAGAGAGACTGAATTTGTGGCATAACAGCTCAAGTGGAAAAAGTGCACATGAATTCCAGACGTTGGCTAGAAGTTCTACACATTCATCCCAAACTCTACACAGACTGGATACTTCAGACTGGATTCTGTTACGAAAATTACTTCCTTTAATTTAGTTGATATATGATTTAGGCTACAATTTCTTTGGATATCAGATTAATGCTGATAGAAGTCCAAATGTCCAAGTTTCTAAGGAGGAGTGCTCTCTCTTCCTCTTTCCCCCACCCCTGGTTCCAAATTCCAAGAAAAGCTCCCAAACCATTAAAGGTTTGTAGAATCATGGAATCATTAAGGTTGGGAAAGACTTCTTCTAAGATCATCGAGTCTAGTTATATTTAGCTAGTAACAATACTACTTTATGTGATAACAGGTCTGAACAGAAAGAGTTTTAAAAAATTTTGCAATTCTTATGACTTCCTGGAAAAATCTGAAGACATCCTTCAAATGTATGGTCCTGATTACGTTCATAATCATGTGATTGCCTGGATTTAGCTGCAGCTTTCAGACTTTCAGCTTGAAAGAAGTTTGTGGGAGACCATTCCCAAACATTTCTGTTCACTCAGCCAAGCAGGACATAAGCTGTCCTCTAAAAATAGGGAAGTTGATATAAAATTATTTTGTTTGGACCTGTATCCCAATATTGCACGTAGTTAAAGCACTCAGAGCCACATGAAAACACAGCTTTGAACCACAGGAGAAAAGTCATGGCTCAAGGATGTATTACACATACGTGAGGACTACACAGATGACTTGACAGCTTACAGATGCTGGGGAGGAATACATTTCAGGAAGGCCAGGGCTGTAGATCATTGCCTGGCATCCCTTCAGCTCTGTAAGCTGCTCTCTCTGGGATCTGGTTTCAGAAAGGAATGCTGTCATGGGAGATTTTACCCGATGACTAAAACTGCTGACTTTCCAGCACAATGTTTAATCTCCCATTCCAGGCTCCACGCTTGCTTTATTTACTAATGCAGCCTGCTGCTGTTACGTGGCAGAAGAAGGGGGATAAATGCTATGCCTTGGGAGCACATGTGTGAGTGGAGAAAGTACCACTCATCTCCCCAGCACTGTTGTTGTAGAAACCCAAAGAGCTTGACTTTAGTCGTGAGGTGGATTGTGGTTTGGGTTGTTGCAACAGTCTCTCCTTCAAAACAGTAGGAAGATCCCTCATCTGCAGTCAGGGAGGTATTGCAAGGAGAGAGCATGAACAGGAATAGGAACTCTCTTTAAACTTTGATCCCAGAAGAAACATTGCCTATAGAATAGAACATTCCAGGCTGCAATATATCTTCCATTATGTTCTCCGTGCTGGGACTGAGGATCTGGACAGGGTCTGCTGCAAAGGCAACAGCTGCAGGGAGGTTTTATGGCCACATGGTTCTACTAGATGGGGCTTTTTGGTGTCAGGACAACTCCTACAATGAATATCTTTTGCTGTATTTCAACAAACCACCAGCCAAGGGTAAAACCTTTAAGTGTTCAGAAAGATGAAAAATACTCAAAGAATAACAGTTTCTTAATGTCACAGAAATACCAAGTTTCTTATTACCTGCTCTTTTGTAGCAGCAAAAGTACAACTCAAAATACAAAAGTTCAAAATCAGAAACCATGTAAGCATTGCTAACTGGTGCTGTGGACTTGGTTTGGTCACTGTCAATATTCACATGTTCTTTGTGAGTGACAAGCTCTTATCTTGAATCCCATCTGAGTCATGGGGTTTTATGAGATCCTTCCCTCTTGTCCTTCCCCTCCTGTCAAAGGATGATGTTGGCAGCCATCATGGAACACTCTGAAACCACAGGCTTCTTGAAGCCTTAAAAAAGAGAAAGCAAGCAAACTCCCCTTTAATGTGTATATACATACACAGGCATACGCCTGTACACCCATAGGTGTATGAATAGATGGTGTGTATGAGCTCATCCTCATGTATCTGTGCATCTGTGTGGAGGGAGGGCGGGAGAGAGACACATAAATTGTTCAGGACCTTTGTGAAGACAAGGATTTCAGGTTCTGTAAGGCAGTTCCTGGCAATGCCAACCCTCTAAAAAAACATTAATGCAAATTTGAAGGTACACAGCCAGTTTAGAGAAAACTTGGCATGTTGCCAGTCTAGGCCCTTTAGGAGTCAGGACACTTCTGGCTGGATCTTACAAGCATTTGATCCCAGTGAGCTTCTTTTCACATGGATGGAGGTGGTAGTAAGTACAGAGCAGGAGCTACCCATGAAGGAGCACAAAATCTCCATCTCTTCTGGCAAGAGATTCCAGCACCCTGACACTGCACTTAGTTTTCTCACTCGCGGTGGTAAAGTTTGCATCATACTTTGTGAGGTCAGGTGCCAAAGATCCAAAAATTACAGTCTTCCTCATGAGTAAGCTTTAGCATGGTCTGGAATGACTCATCAGGTTAAAGGGTTGTAAGACCAAACCATTTATGAAATACTCTTTTAAATATTATCAGAGTTTCCTGAGATGAAAACTTTGTATATAAAGCTTGAAAAAAATGCATCCAGTAGCTATTAAATATTTAAATTTTTTTTTGTTAAGATTTGTAATTCTGTATGCTGTAGACTTTCTTGGTTGTTTCTTATTTTTTTCTATACGCTGAAATAAATTTTAAAGCAAAAAACCACAATATATACATCCTGGCAAATATTAGTACAATCTAATATATTCAGACTTATTTAATTAATTTGTTGGGCTTGGTTTATACCAAGCTCTTTCTGTGGCTATGAGAAATTATATCTCCAGATCTGATTATTCATTAAATGTCTACTGTGAATTTTAGACTCCCTAATGCTTAAAATACAGTGCATGTATAATGGGATTAAGAATTCAAATGTTTCTTAATTTTATTTAATTTCTGACTTTCAATTACAGAATTTAAATTCTAAGGATACTGCAGAACACATCAATTAACTATATTGAGCTAATTAACAATTATAATGATTTTTTTTTGCTGCAGCACATATATTTTCAGACCTGAAAGGAATGACTGGATGGCTTATTACTGAGATTAGCTTAAAAGCTTTGTTTTTATTTCAGTGATGGGCACATTTTAATCCACTTTTGGGGCAGATAATGAATGACTGAATCATCATTGCATTTATCAGAAAGATTCAATGATGAAATTAAACATTATTTTACAGTATAGTTTCCCACAGTTTCTTGAGTCACATAATAAATTCTTGGGATGAGCATCTCACTGATGTGCTATAGTGAACTACAAAACCTTTGCTCTCCTGTGTTTGGGGAGCAGAATTACAGCTGAGAATCTTGGTAGCTGATGTTCAGAAGTGCCTGAGCCTGGCCCAGCACACACCAATAGTTATGGGGAGATTCCCTTGGATTCCTATAGATTCTGGCTTATATGGGCTAGAGTTGTGTTGCAGTTGGTATGTTATTTTCATATGTCTGTTTCTCTGGAGAAAGTTATTTTATGCTTTTTATTATGAAGATGACACATTGCATCTATTTTTTTTTTAATAATGAACTATTGTCCCCATATGGCTGACTTTATTTTCTCCATTCAGGGCTATAAAAGAACCACAAGTACAGCCTTTGGTAAAATCTGTGTGAGAAATTATTTGTCGCATGCAGCCAACCACCACTTCATTATACTCACAGGAAACCTCTTCCACTCTCAACAAAAAAATTAAAAAAAAAAGTAGGACTTTGTGTGCAGAGCCTGATGTTGCCACTGCTGTCTTCAGCTGCACTGCTGTCATTTAAGGCAGTTGTGTCATTCACACAGGTCTTCACAGGCTGAGAATAAGCAGAGAGAAATGCAACGTTTATGGAAATGCCATTAGAGTAATGAGCAAGAAGGTGAATGCAGTGTGAAAAACAAGTTTAAAGGGCAACACAAGCTTCCAAGTGTTGTCCTGGGAAATTTTTAAGCTGGAAAGGAAAATAACACCTGGACAAGTTGCCAAAGATTGCTTTTCCTTCACAAGTAACTTCAAAATCCAAATAAATACCTTTTCCAAAAGGTATTTTCTGTTTCAGCTGATGCTACTGGGCTGTGAAGTGCATGAATTCAAGCAAGTGCTACAGCTAGTGTTAAGAATCACAGATCACAAATCACAGAATATTCTGAGCTGGAAGGGACCCACAAGGATCATGGAGTCCAACTCTTAAGTGAATGGCCCATACAGGGATCAAGCCCACAACCTTGGTGAAGACCTCACCAACTCTAAACTGAACTGAAAATCCACAACTCCTTGTCTTACTAGGCAAACACCTGTCAGGAAGATTAAGATTTGATGTCAATAGGTTACATTTCTCTCAGACCTTTTAAATGTGATAGCTGGGATGATATTTTATTATCTCCTTTCCCTTCATAACACCTTCCTCTCTGTGTTTTCCTCTTCTGCATGGAAGAAGCCCCCTGAGGTCATCTCATCTACTTGTAATGTGTTTTCAAGTCTCTTTTCTGCTGTGATGCCTGTAAGAAAACAGCTGCTGTTTAACAGTTAGAAGGAGGCATTCATAAAACGGGAGCTGCAATAAAAGTGTAAGAAACTGTGATACACAATTCTTTTACATTTCTCAGTCTCCCTCCCTCCAAAATGGTTATGGAGCTGTTCTCTTAGAGTCTTATCTATGAAGGGCAATTAAAGTGCAACACAGAGCACTAAGAACCTGTAGGAGGTTCTTACAAACATTAATTAAATGTTTTAAACTAATCATATGAACACCCAGCCCCAGCTAACTGAGGCTGGTTACATAAGCGGACATTTTGCTGCTGGTGGACTTTCTCTTCTGCTTGGCAAAAGTAGATTGAAAATAGGTTTTATTCTGATTTGTAAAACTAGCCTGTGCCACTGCCAGTTTCAGATAGTAAAATGAATCCGGTTTTACAATCTGAGATGGAAAGCCTAGTTGAAGCCATAGTAGATGACAAACAATATAATAATCCTTAAATGCTAGATGTTCCCCAGTGCTGGATTGAAAGGGCTGCATTTAAGGCACTATCTGGCATTCATGACATTCAGGGCAAATTATACATTCCGTTTTTGAGGAAAGAAATGAGTTCTGCAATTAGGGATGATTTCAATAGAGAGCAATTAGGGTAGGACAAAAAAAACCCCAAACTTCTTGTATTGTCTTTCTGGCCCTGCCCTGGAGACTCCGTGTGTGCAGGCAGAAGGAGATAACACCTACCTCCTCATGCTGCCATGAGATTAGCCTCATCTTTGTAAAGCACGTTGGCAAGATTAAGTGTTAGTTGGGAGCCCTATGCTCCTGTTTCTGACACCACCCCAGTACCCAGGACTTCAGCAGAAGGCAGGCATTCCTTGTGCAAGCTGATGGCAGAGTATGCAAACAGCCTGCACCATAGTAATTCTTCTGATGAAGCCACCTTTGTGAGGCTATGCTGTGCTTTAATTACAGCTTCATTAGCTCAGTCTGTCATTGCGAATATGCAGCTGTGTATATTTTGTTGTCAATTCTGTGGTTGTATGTATATTGATCAGGTTTATGTTATGAGCAGCAGTGCGGATCAGTGGGAATAAGAAAACAAGTAGAAGGGCAGGGTTGTATTACTCTTAGTGTCATTTTCAGATGTTTTACTTGCGTGCCTCTATTTCTTTGTGAAATGGGAAGTGTCCTTCCCCTCTTTGCTAAGCATCTATGCATTTTCCTGTGCTGTGAGAAAAGCAACTGGGCAATGACCTAATTCAATGCAAATGAAAGGGATTTCCTAGCAAAGGATGGTAATTGGCACAGCACTGCAGGTATGTGCGGGCACTGAATGGTAACCTGGGACTACTGAGAGAAGAAGACATCTGCTGTAACAGAACTATAATCACCTCTCACTTTCACTAATTGCTGAGAGCTGGAGCTCTTAAGTGCCATGCTGTATTTTTATATAAAATCTATTAAATTGCTACATCCTGGCCATTTTCTATCAGCCCTTATGTGCCTCGGCAGCCAATCTCAAAAATAAATGCAGTTCCTGCAGTCTTCCATTCATGAAACTGGTGTGGTAGAGGACACTGTAAAGAATAAAAAGGATACAACTGCTCAGTACAATATAATGAAATGGGCTGTAGGCCTGGCTTCCCCTCTCAAAATTAAACCAGCAATCATCTTCCAAACACAATGCCTTATCTCAAAGCAGACTCTTACATATTCTATCCCTGTTATTCTGTGTCACAGGGATGCTGACAGTTACTCATGCTCACATTTTCACATGTTTTTCAGCAGAGTGGTCAACTGGGCAGGTTTTCAGAATGGGTGATACACATTGTGATTTTGTAATAGTTGGATTCTTCATTCTCAGATGTGAACATCTTCTAAAGCTTTCTTTTATCTCTTGCTAATTTTATCAATCTTTTCCCCTCAAATCCTGGTGATATAATTGTGTGTTTCAAGTATGAATTCCTTCAGTGACAGAAATTACAGGACAAGGAAAAGCAAATAATTGAAAGAGAAGACTCTGTCGGAGCACTGCTAAATAATTCAATGTTTTTTGCTACATGTGCAGGTCCATCCTAGTATGTGGGCCGCAGAGCAAGCCAAACAAGTTTCTGTCTTGCTGTGGACTCATGGGCTGTTCTCATTCAGCCCATCAGTTCTCTCAGTTCAATGTATTTTACCAAGGCTAAAGACTGGCTCATCCTGGCTTCTGGTTTCCAGGATGCTGATAATATTTTTCAAAACCAGATACTTTTTGGCAAGATTTTGGTACTGCTTGCTTATAGTTTGTGTCCAAAAGTTTTACAGCAGTGAGATTTGTTCTTTTTCTTTGAGACTGCTCTGGGAAAACCTAAAAGGGGAAGACTAATGGAGTCTCTGAGAGAACTCTTTAACAAGAAGTCAAAACAGGGAGAGCAGGACTTTCTGTAGCAGCTTACTAAAGAGCTCCTTGTTTGCATTTTCTATGCTTGCTATTGTGACACCATGACAATACCAGAAAACACAAAGGTACTCAGTAGTTGTTATGTACCTGTCACTGTGTGCTTGTTTAAATACTTGCCAAAGCAAATGATTTCACAAAAAGCACATGAACTGTAAGGATCAACACCCTTTTGCTAGTTACCTATATCTTAGAGTGTATTTGTGCTCACTTTTATGGCTAAACTCAAAACATTCTTTGGTGTTGAGACCCTTTATTTTTTTTGGCACAGACCACAAAGTATGGACACAGTGTGCAGTCACAGTTTTATATAAATATTCATTTTGAGACCACTTCAAGATAGACAGCATTTAAGTCCATCTGAAGGCAATGAAGGTAGCTTCAGGAAATGGAGTCTGATGTGATTATTGTACTTGATGGCAGAGGTTTTCTTATTGGTCTTTGGTACAGGTTTCACAGCTTTTAGGTGCAAAATGGTGGAAAGGCTTGCTACGGTATTTTCTTAAGCAAAGTAGAATAAAAAGCCAAATACAGTGGCTCTCTCTAGAATAATTACCATGCTGGGCTTCAGCAGAGTCTTTCAGATAGACAGTCTCCTTATTTCCCTCTTGAATAGTGCTTTGGGTAGTATTTGAGAAAGAATGAAGAAGGGTAATGATAAATTGATAATAAATTTCTATGAATTAAGAAACAGGACATAAACTTAGTCATTTTTATGGATGAGTAACAGCTGAATCACCACTGAGTCTTGAATTGGCAGACTCTTTGAATCTCTATTCCAAGTGAAATTCCAAAATAAGCAGTCATTTCAAAACAAAAAATAAACTTTGAGGTTACCCATGGAAAGAGATTTTTTTCCCCCAGGACAACATTCTGAATGACATATTTCTTTGTCCTTTACAAATTTTTCCTCAAGTTCTATGAAAAGACAATACTTTTGGCTCTTTACCATGCAGTGGTCTGGGAAACTCAAGAGAAGAACACTGAAAAAAACTAATTTCCTCAGATACTTGGACTGTTGAGAGGCCCAGCTCTTGGAAGTCTTGGAAAACCTTCATGTGAGCATCTATTTTGGAACCTGGAGTGGGTTATTGTGGGATAATTCATAGGACCACACACTAATCACAAGGGCCTTGTCATTTAAACACTCCAATTACTTTTTTTCTGCAATAGCTTCTGCTCTTCTCCGCATCCCACAATGCATTCCAGGGCTACTATGTTAATTGGAAGTATATTCCTATGTGTGAAGTGGACTTTAATTAGCACCTAAGGGGCACATTGTGGTGTCCTGACTCATGTGGCATGGAGGTGTAGCTCTGGGTCGCTCCACCACAGCCTGTGGGACTGCTCATGAAGAAAGGTACTTCCTGTCCCAGAGGAAGGCTGGCTTGGAAGCTCTGAGCCACCCAGATGGACAAGAGACTCCACCGAATCTCCAGCATGCAATGCCATGGCCTGGGGCCCTAAAAAAAATAGTTACACTAATGCTTGTAATTATTATGCTCAATGAACAAGTAATATGAGTTGCTCCAGATTTTAAGTCTGTGAGCAATGTAGGAACACTAAAAATTGGGATTGCAGACAGCCTCGTAACAAATTAATAACTTTGACTACTGTGTGAGTCATCTGTAAAATGGGCCCTGAGTTATAAAGACACACATCGACTGTAGGGGGTATCATGGAAAATTAAAATTAATGTGACATAATAGTATTTCAATGACAATAAAAGTACTGCATCTGGAAGAGATGAGAAAAGAGGGAGGGGCAAAAGTCCACTCATTTGCACAATTACATCCCTGCATCTTCTTCCCAAAAGCAGGTTGTGAATTGGTTTCAGCTCGATGTCAGCACCTGCTGCCCAGCCATGCAGCGAGATAGCTGTGGATGGACATCCAGGTTCCTGCTCCATGAGCTGAAGCTGGCAGCCAGGGGGGAAAGAAACAGAAGGCACTTATTAAAACAAAAAGCCTAGTCTGCAGGTTCTTCAATCAGGACATAAAAAGTCTTTCTTTTCTTTTTTTTTCTTTCCTTTTTTTTTTTATCTTAACACTATAGTCGCCTTTCGAAGCCCTTGCAAAATTCACTTACCTGATGATAACTAAAAGTTTTCTCCAGAATCTTTCCTCATTCTAAACCACGTGCACTCAAAATCCTCACCTGGAGGAGGATATGTGCAGATGTCATGAAATACAGCTTCTTTGATGGTTACTACAGAACAACACATGTTACTGTCCTTTCCATGGACATCCTGTGACAATCCAGCAGGAGGAACCAGGGCCAAGTCATAAATCACCTGGGCAGTGTCTCAACTGTGCTATCTTTGCAAGGCGTGTCCTGCCCACAGTGACAGCTTGGGATTAAAATGTCAGCAAGTACTTCATGAAAATTGTTATCTATTAATTATCTCGTAACTCTGTAGAATATTTATGAAACTATGCTGTAAAGAGTTATTCAGACTTGACAATTATTATCTTAATTGTGCTTAGACTGGAATTACAGTGCACTGAGGTTACTGATCTCTTCTGAATGAGCTCAATGGTAGTAAAATATTTTAAAATACTTTAAAGTGAGAACTGAAGTTATTTAAACACAAAATGCTGCCTAAAAGTACTCTAAGCAACATGTCCATCACAAATGTAATCAGGAAATATATGAAAACTAAAAGGTGAATTGTTTAAGGTATTTCTTTTCCTGTATTATCAAAATGTTGTACAGGAATTTATCAACATCAAATCTATTTTATATTGTTAAAATACAGTAAAATGTTTCAAAATATAGCATTAATAGGTTTAATGTTTCCTGTTGAATCTAATGTCACTCGCACAATGTGAAAAGACTGTTTATCTGCCAATGAAGAGAAAGCCAATCCTTAAATATTCTACATTTTGAAAATTATACAGTAAGTATTTTTAAAAAATGAAATGTCTGCCTAATGTACATCTTTCTGGCTAAAGACCTGTCATCTGTGATATATTTCTTTTGGCAAAAATAACCCTTGGCATGAATGAAGGTAGAGTAATTCATTTATTTTTCAAAACACAGGTCTCAGTATAAACACAGTAACTGGGTATAAAAGCTGCTTTCAGGATTGATAATTATAAATCTCACAGTGATTGTTGTTGGGCTGATGCTGTGTTTACAAAATGGAAACAAATCCTTTTTAACCCCTTTTAATAGCAAGCCTTGCAATCTCAGATTAAGATTTAGGAGGCAGCTTTGAGACCTTTCCTTTTGGACTTGGCAGAGCTACAAGACCTTCACCCACGTACTGGCTCCCATCTTCCCTGCTGCTCTGTAGAGGGTTGGTGTAGGCATAGACGGTGGAAGCACAGTGAGCAGTGAGCTCTCTGCTGCTGGGGCACAGATCACTGCACCTGAAAGCAGGCTCCTCCCACACTAAGACACACGAAGGCATGTCTGTCTTGGCCCTTTGCACAGGTTGGAGCCCACTGGCAGGACCACACCTGCCCATCATTCACATAATTTCTAACACTGGAGAAACTGCAAACGTTTCCTGCTTCACAGGTGTGCACACTGGCACACTCAGCCTGGGCAGCCAAGGCATCTGTGGGTGCAGAGAGATGGCTGCTCTCCACTGACTTGCCAAGGAGGGCAGGTGACTGGCTTTGATTAATCACCCATTTCATAGATGACTGAAGTCATATGAGGCAAATCTTTTTTTGTGGGCCTAAGTGACCGGCAGCATGCTACCCACAATTCTTACCTCCAGTTATCCCTTTGGATAACACCATAATACCATCCTCTGCATGAAAGCAAGTAATACTATTTTGCTTCAATAATTTGTCAAGCTGATGCACTGCCCTTTACTGTATTTCTAATGGAAGAAAAGCAGATGAGTTCAGCTCAACTTTACCTAAAATGGAAAAAGCTAGTTTCACAGTTGTGCCCAGTATAATATCCAACCTGGTCTATACTGAAGCAGCTTACTCATGTAGGCTTTTCATTTGAACATTAAAATGTTGAATTTATTGTTACATAATACTATATACCTTGTAGAATGGCAGTAGGATATTGTGAGGAAACTCCCAGTCCTCTGAATTCCTCTCCTCTGTCTCCTGCAGTGCTTGCTTTGGTCTGTAGCTGCCTGCTCCTCACCCTCACACTGCCTCCACCTGCAGCAGCCATTGCTTCGGGGATTCGCAGTTACTTTTCTCCGTTGATGCCTCTCTTGCCCCACTCTTGCTATCTATAGTTCTGGCAACAACAATATTACAGTATTTCTTGTCTAGACCTGATTAGAAATCCTAACATACTCACTTTGATTTGCCGTTGTGGAGAAGATTCTCTGTTATCCCTGCAAGATGGGCAACTTCTTTTAAAAAAATTGGTTTTAGCAATTACTGATCTTTTTTTTTTTTCTGGCATTCCCAATGTTCCCTGATTTCACAGGCTTAGTTACTGTAACAAGGCTTTTTAGTGAACGCATATTTCTCTATAGAAGGCAGATAACATGATAAAAATGTATGTAACACCCTGGCACATGCTTAAGAAAATAAAATAGAATGACAGAATTCCTTGTGTATGCATTGATGATTTTATTTGAGTATGAATGGTACACTCACAATGCAGCTAGGGTACTGCGGGTGCAGTGTGGCTCTAGATAGTTATAAAAAAGCAATCTGACTTTCATAAAGGCCATATCATTATAAATTAATGTCCTTTGAGCTGAATTCAGCCTTTAGATACTATCAAAAAATTGCCTCCAAATTGGCTGGAATCCCAGGGATGCTGAGGTATCTTGATAACTTTGTCATATATGACCTCTCTCTACCCTTTCATACCTGATGCTGTTAGAAATATTTTGGTGTTTTTGAAGATAGGCACTTCATTTGCACAATAGTTGTTTATTTCTGAATCTCAATCTGTTTGTTTGCACAAACCACTGCATGACTTTATCACTTTTGCTCCCTAGCCCTTATGATGAGCCAAACTGTCCCTTCCTGGAGGAAATTGTTCATTCTCTTTCTTGCCTTGGAAGAATGAACTTTTAGCTTTGGCTTATCCTAGTGTATTCAGCTTGCTAAGCTATTTACTGGCATTTAAATGTGCTGGCAAAATATTTGTTCAGTTTTTTAGCTCTTCTGGTACCCAAAAAGTCAAAGCATCTGCAGTGTAAACTTCTGTCAGTGTGTATATATCAGCTTTGCCCCAAATGTCTCTCCACATTCAGTGTTTGTAGGATGGTGCAAAATGAGTGTCTGAACCAAAAGCACATTTTAGGAAGGGTGTTACATGCTCTTATTTCAAATACTCTATGGAAAATTTCCCCTCCAGTGCAAATCAACCTACTCATTCATTAATTCTTTTCTTCTCTCACTCCTGTCTCACCATTTATGCTGCATTATCCTCTTTCATTTTCTATGTTACACTTAGCATCCCTCCTCCTAAGAATAGATGGGTGGGCAGTACCTTCTTGGTCACTTTGTTCCCTTGCATATCAACTTCTATCTTTTAAGCTGCTTGAGTCCCACCAATACTCCAGTTTTAAGTCTATTTCAGGTCCTCACTGTTCTCACATTTACAAACTTTGTTATGTTTTCTAAACTAGAATTATTAATGGCTGGCTGAGTCTTCTTCATTTGCCTCTTGTACCAGCATTAGGAAAAAACCCCAACCACATTACTTTCTCACTTTTGCTCTATATGCTTCCCTATGCTTCCTAGTCACTTTACCTGTACTGGCATTCCTCATTTCTCAATAAACTACTGGATTTCTTCAATACCCTGTCCTGGGGGTTCACAGACAAAAGGATATTAGCAGGCAAATGTTAATGGAACCAAGGGAGACTTTCCACACATTTTAACTATAATAATCCTGTGATGGGAAGACAGAGGTACAAAAATGTCATGACAAATAATGAGATGATTCTTCACTAGAACAAGAAATCAGTTCTCTTCTTTCTGCTTGTGTACAAAGAACCCCTCAGTTCAAGGGCAAGCTGCAAACACAAGTGACTTCCAAAAAGGGGAAGAAGCATATCAGTGACAATGGAATTGGGGAAGAACAAGGGCTGTGAGACCTCTTCTTTATTTGCTGAGTAAGACAGGAAGCACTTCCATGCAGCTCAGGCCTTATACTCGTCCTTTCACTACAGTGTTTCCAGTATGGGCACAGTGCCTGCAAGCATGCTTTTGTGCTTGTGTAAGCAGGCTACCTGGAAAGAAATTCATGTGATCGAGGTAAGGCAGTATTACCCCAGGGCAGTGAGGAATCAGCAATGTTTGTATCTTTCATCCTCCATTCCAGAAGACACAAACACCTTGTGGGTACCAGGGAGTGGCAAACCTTGGTGTGCAGTGCCTGTCTTAAAAACAAAGGGGGCATGGAGACCAGCTATATTTTCTTCTTACTGTTATTTTTTATTTTAAATTCTGATTGATCTGTTGTGCACTGTTCCAAGTAGCATTGCTTCTTCAGTGACAAGCTAACCTCTGTTAATTCCTGATCATGCCACATGTGGTGACTGGAAGACAGAAATTTGCAGGGATGGAGAAGTTTCTGTTTGCTTCTGTCAGTTTGGAAACACTTCTAGTTGAGTATAGATCTTAAGAAAACTAAAGGGAAGAAATTAAAAATAAAAGCTGCAGAATGGTATGTGCATATTCAGCAACTACCCTTCTCACAAGACTGAACATGGCCGATTTGGGAAGCAGCAGTGAATCACTTAGTAGAGAAGACATGTACAACTCAAAACTGTGGATGGGCTGTTAGACAACCAGTTGCTGGCTTCTGTTCCTCTTTTTCCTCAGGGCCTGAAACTAGATTTTTAAGCATGGACACTACACATCCAGAGGAGATGCCCAGCTTTTCATTATCACTCTATGGCTAGCCTTTTAGTCCTACTGATATTATGGTTTGGTTAGACCTATAGACAGTGACATTAGCCTCCTACTCCCATGCCTTCCTCCTCCAGTTCAGTGCTCCTACACTATGGGACTCACAGTTTGTCCAGTGTATCCTATTTGTTATGGAAACTGTGAGGGAAAGTGTAAAAAGCCTCTATACACATAAATTCCACCATGCCGGTCCAGCCCTTCCCCATTTTCCTATTAAGTGTATCCATGTCTTTAATATGGATCTTGCTTCTACAGCCTGAATTCTTGCTTCCCCGTGCCATCGCACATCAATCACATGCTTCTTAGCTCCTCTCCTGTCTCTGGATTTTCCCACTAAAGTTTTGGGTTATCCCCATTTGCCCTTTCCCATGCCTCCCTATATCCACACTATACAGTGCCTTTTTTGATTTCATGCCACCTCCCTGCAATGTCTTTATCCAAAAGTGTGATTTCTTCTTTCTAAGTTCACAACCAATAGACTAAGAGGTCCATGGGCTGTAAGTCAGTCCCAAGCTGTAGGCTGCACAGCTCTGACACACAGAACTGAAGGACTTGTCTTAAAAATTGAAGGAGCAACTTAAGGGATGTCTAGAAACTTAAAATACTTCTCTTTGAGTAAATGTACAGTGCAATGCGATGTAGATGCAACTGAGGCTGCTCTAAATCCAGCTCTTCTGCCCAATGCTCTGTCCTGACTTGATTGCCTGAATTCTAGGCAAGAACGGGTGAAATCCCACACTCATGCCACTATATTGCTGCTGATACCAGGGGCATCTCTTCTGCAGCTAACTGATTTACCTTTGGCTTTTGCAGACATACCATAAAGAATTTTTTTTTGGAAATTTTTAGGGGGCTCTTGAAGGGTGAGAACAACATAGACCTGAAAGGAGTATTTCAAATATTTCACTTATTTTACTCTTTTTTTTATGCTTTGAATATTCTGTGCTGATTAACGGATTTTAGGTGTATGCATTTTTTTTTTCAGACAATCACTGCAAATGATGTGTCTAAGGACAGCATTAACTCAGGTTCAGTCCAGCTTATTCTCCTTACCTCTTACAACTGATTCCTGTCTCTCTTTGAAAGGGAGTCAACAGGAAGCATGACACTCGGGAAGGATGTGTGACAGCATTAAACTTCCTGGTGAAGCTTCATTCTTTGTACTATCATAGTCATAAGCATCGGTGCCATAAGTATCCTTACCTACTGATCCTGTGTCTCACTATGAGAGATTGTCTCTTTCTTAATACATTAGCAGTTAGATTAGATGCACATGTACAATGCCAAAGCATGGATAAAGAATTTTTGCAAATATATGTTAAATGTGGTTTTAATTATCTAAAAGAAAAAGACATTATGCTAAAGAGTGGGGTTTTTTTTCTTAAATGGAAGAAAGAACAAGAGTGGATTATGTTTTTATTTTTGTTGAAAAAGGAATCATCATAAAATACAAGCCAACATTTTCCTGTTCTAAGCACCACTATAGAGAAATATATAGAGAAAATGCTGATAATGCTGATTTTTAGCCAAAAGAAAAAGTGATCAAATGTATTTACCAATAGGTGAAATATTGAAGTCAGGACAAAGTCATGCTTGCTAATGCAATCTCAGGCCCATGTTGCAATGCATTCTCCAATTAACGATATAATAACATGCTTTCCACTCATCAATATTACTTTGTCATTCAGCCTAAAGGTCAGATGACAGAATGGCTCTAGATTTAATTTTATAATCCCTGTACAAGGAGTGAATTCCCACTTCCAAGTTCCTGGGATCCCCACCTCCTTTGTTATTCAGTCTTGCCTAATTCAGCAGGCAGCATCTGGAGAATACATTCCCTATTTTCCACACAAGTTTCAGAGCAGACAATGGCCAAGGCAGGGCTTCCACCTGAACAAGGAACATTTATGTAATGTGCAGAGAGCATTTCTTTTTCCCAAGAACTTTATCTAAGAGACGACAGCCAGTTGATCACAAAGCCTGTGAGAGCCAGAAGTAGTTTTGCATTTGTCAGCCTTTGCCCCTGGGCTTGTCAGGCAGTTCTATAAACCCCGCAGTTCAAAGCATTGTAAGGAATGTTTTATTGCAACACATTTTGTTTAGCATAGCCAAGCCTTAAGTGAAGGCTTGTGGCACACCCTATGCATAGAAAGTTTTAGCACATATAATCACTTTTTTTTAAACTTGTAATCACTATATTTGCAGACACTGAGGCCTGAGAATAGACAAAGTTTTTCTGTACAGTGCAGAAAAATTACCTGAGTGAGGCATTCTGGGTGTTGGATAAAAAGTTTCTGTTCCTGGAAGCAGAATAACAAATCAAGAGACTGAGTAGTTTGATTTTTGGACTTCTACTTATAAATCCATTGCACTTGCACTTGCAAGAGAAATTTTTAAGTCCTGCTCCCAAAACTATGGATTTCTACAGAAGCTTATGCTATGGCAGTCATGGTGTCAGAAAGGATCCTGAGAACATCCTACTATTTTTAATGATATGATGGGAAACTGTTTTATGCCTGAGAAATGCCTTTTCTATACCTCAGGGGAAGAGTTGTGCAATCCTGAATGACTTACCATGCCTAGGCTAGTCTTTAAACCCTTGGTTCCAACTGTATGAGAAGCTGGAGCTCCAGAAAGTCATGTTCCCATCCCAACTGCATGCCTTGTAAGGAACTTTGCTTGCCTCTCACTGTTTACCAATCCCAGAGAGCCGAAGCCATTGCTTTGATGTGCTGCAGGATGGCCTGTGGGTGTGTGTTTCCATTTGGACATCAATATGGAGATAAGGCTGATCCATTGATCCTATAAACTTACTGAACTTTTATTACTCTGTGATTGTGTAGTAAACCAGAGCAAAACAGGAAAAGTGCAGAGCTCAGCCCTGTCTCCCAGCTATTGCAAATACAGATCTGGGGTTCTGGCTGTCTGACATCAGCAGGAGTTTTTTAACATTATATTCAGGTTTATGGTGCACATCTTTTTGTATATTTTACTGCACTGGAATAATTTTTAGTTTGGCTTCTGTGGGAGAAGGGCGAAGGAGTTGGGCCTGTTCAGCCTCTAGAAGAGGTGACTGAGAGGATACCTCATTAATGTATAGAAGTATCTGAAGTATCTAAAGTGGGGGTGTCAAGAAGATGGAGCCAGGCTCTTCTCGACGGTGCCAACCATGGGGACACACGGCAACAGGCAGCAACTGATGCACAGGAAGTTCTACCTGAATATAAGTGAGAACTTCTTTACTGTGCAGGGTTACTGAGGCCTAGAACAGGTTGTCCAGAAGGGTTATGGAGTCTCCCTCACTGGAGATATTCCAGAACTGCCTGGACACAATCCTGTGCCATGTGCTCTGGGACGATCCTGCTTTAGCAGGGAGGCTGGACCAGATAACCCGCTGTGATCCCTTCCAACCTGACCCATCCTGTGGTTCTGTGTGATTCTGGGAGCACAGCAGTTCTCCAGTCAGAGTATTGTGCCTCTGATTTAAATAAAGGACACGTGTGGCTGCCCTTGGTATAAATGTTGTCAACAGCTTAGCCTAAATTAAGAATTAACGAGACCAGAGGGCTCGAATCTGCTATATATAGATTTCTGAGACTGAGTTGGCCCGTGTATTTGTGGCTCCCAAAGGAAGGAATGCACGACGTTGTCCCGGCATCTGTTGACAATTCATTTACTCCGCATGAATCTGCCCGCAGCGGCAGCAGCAGCAGTGGCTGGGACAGGGGCAGGGGCAGGGGCAGGGGCAGGGACAGGGGCAGGGACAGGGGCAGGGACAGGGACAAGGGCAGGGACAGGGACAGCAGCAGTGTCTGGGACAGCGGCAGAGACAGGGACAGGGACAGGAGCAGGGGCAGGGGCAGGGCAGGGGCAGGAGCAGAGGCGGGGCAGGGGCAGGGACAGCAGCAGAGACAGGAGCAGGGGCGGGGCAGGGGCAGGAGCAGAGACAGGAGCAGGAGCAGAGACAGGGGCAGGGGCAGGGGCAGGGGCAGCGACAACAGCAGGGGCAGCGACAGGGGCAGGGACAGGAGCAGGGGTAGCAGCAGAGGCAGGAGCAGAGAAAGGGGCAGGGATAGGGACAATGGCAGGGGCAGGGATGGGAGAAAGATCAGGAGCAGGAGCAGGGGCAGGGCAGCAGCAGGGGCAGTGGCAGGGGCAGGAACAGGAAGAGGGACAGAGGCAGGGGCAGGGACAGCAGCAGTGGCCAGAACAGTGACAGGGGCAGGGACAGGGGCAGGGACAGCGGCAGGAGCAGGGGCGAGGGCAGCAGCAGAGAG
Organism: Pithys albifrons albifrons; assembly: GCF_047495875.1. Classification (NCBI taxonomy): domain Eukaryota; kingdom Metazoa; phylum Chordata; class Aves; order Passeriformes; family Thamnophilidae; genus Pithys; species Pithys albifrons. The sequence continues at coordinate 24,616,211 of NC_092458.1, forward strand.
AGCGGCAGGGACAGGGACAGGGACAGGGGCAGCGTCCCCGCACCGCCCGTGCCCTGTTCGTGCCCTGCCCGTCCCGCGGCTCTGCGCTCGCGCTGTGCCCGTGCCCGCCCCTGGCCGGGCCGCGCGGGCCGGGCCGTGCAAACCGGGCCGTGCCAAACGGGCCGTGCCAACCGGGCGCTCCGCAGGTTCAGGCGCCGCTGAGGGCGGGCACGGGCGGCGCTGCGGCCAGAGGCAGGTGAGGGGCCGCCGGGCTGCGGGGGCAGAGGCGGTGGCGGCCCCAGGTCCCGCCGCAGGGCGCGGCGAGCCCGCCTCGGCGCTGCGGTTGCTGTGCCGCCCAGACGTGGTCCTTCACCCCCGAGGCCCCCCTTCCTTCCCCACACGTATCCATGCAGCGTATCCAGGGACGCGGCCGCTGACCGCAGGTGGCCGCTGCGAGGGCGCAGCGCCGGCGGGTGACAGGGCCGTGCCCTGGCCCCGACACCCCTCATCAGGCCCCGCTGTGGCTTTCCTGTGACACCTCTTACCCGTTTGAGAGGGAACCTCATCAGTGTGTATAAAGATCTAAAGAGGGGAGCCGAGAGAATGGAACCAGGCTCTTCTCGGTGATGCCAAGCAATAGCACACGCGACAACAGGGACAAACAGGCAGAAACTGATGCACAGAAAGTTCTACTTCAATATGAGGAAGAACTTCTTTCCTGTGTGGGCGATGGTGCTCTGGAAGATTGTCCAGAGGTGTTGTGAAGTCTCCTTCACTGGAGATACTTCAGAGCCATCTGGACACAATCCTGTGCCATGTGCTCTGGGATGGCCCTGCTTGAGCAGGGAGGTGGGACTGGATGACCCACTGTGGTCCCTTCCAACCTGACCCATCCTGTGGTTCTGTGGTTTGGTTTCCAGAGCAGGCAGCTGTGCGGCTCAGCCCTACACACTCCTTTCTCCAGGGTTTGGCATTTTGGGGAGCGTGAGGTGGCTTCTTGGGCTGTGAGGCACGTGGGCTTTCCCGAGGCATTCCCACCTGCGAGGGGCAGCCTGGTGGAATGGCCTCGGCAAACACTGCCACTCACACGTGTGCTACAAATCCAAGTGGGTGGTGGGTGAAGGCCTTAGAGGTTTGTTTGTGCTGGCCAGAGTGGAGAGGGGAAAGGTGGCACAATGAGCTCCGGTTCACCATTTGAAAATAACCTGTTTGGATTCAGATCTTGGCCTGAAGCTGTCATCGGTTTTGAACTCACTGTTTCCAAGACTTGTAAAACTTGCAGTTTCCATTGCAAGTTGGTTTGTCTCCTTTCAAATGCTCCTTTTCATTCAGCACCAGTGTTTCATATCCTGGTGCTGTGCAAGCAGCTGGGGGTGGTGTGACACCTCTGGGCATCTGGAAAATGCAATGGCACCTGGAATTTGTTCTCTGATGCAGGCTGCTGCCTGAAATGTGTCTCACCTACTAGTGAGAGTGCTGTGGCACTGTTTCTGCATTCTGAGAGAGGAACAGCACAAGCCTGCTGGCTTGCTGTGGCCATTCACCATTGCTGTTTTCTGCCATGGCTCCCCTGTGGCAACACTTCCTTTTTACTGTGCTGATTCCAAGTTCTGGCTAGTCAAGGGCTGAGCCCCTGGGGAGCACCTTCTGTGCAATACCTGGGGAGTTGGAGTGAAGAACAGATTCATGTTTTTTTAATATTCTCCCTGCCTTTTACACTGTTTATGTCTTTCTGTGGGAGCAGGACAAAGACTGGAATGGTTTATAGGTTTCCATGTGAGTATTTAAACCCATATGAGAGGAGTAAATAGCATGTTCCATTCTGTGAAGATGAAAGAGGGAGGAGGTTGAGTCCCTGGGTTAATATTTTATCCCATTTTTGCTTTTCCTGTGGGAAAAACTGCTTTATGACAATAGCTAACATCTGTGCCTGCTAGAGATTCATAAATATCCCTCATCCATTCCTCTTATTTATTCAAAGATGAGCCAAGGAAATGGCAAAGCATGATGTCTCAAAGCAATGCACTCACCCAGTGTGTGCTACCTTGCTTTGGCTGGCATTTTGTTTTCTATTAAAATGCTGTGTGTTATACCACATTCATGTACATGTATAAACACATAATTCTTTTTCTTTGTGAATCATCTTGTCATCTTATAGGCAAAGTTACGAATCTCTTCACAAAATTGTGTCTCAGATACTCCCAGTTTTAGTCATGAATTGGATTATAGCAAAGGTAGCATATACTGCAAAGCAATACTAGAATTTTGGCTGACAGCAGGCCAAAATACCACTCTCATTTTTTCCAATATATTGTTTCTTTTTTATGATCATTTAGAGTGAAGGAAGGTAAAGGATATTACCAATTTCCTACTTCCTCTTTTTTAAGTCTGAGGCTCACTGTCAAATTTGGCTTCAGCCATTCCTGACATGGGGAGTAGCTATTCTTTTTACTTTATACTATTTTTTTTCTTGAGAAAAGTCTTGATCTCATGAGGAAAATCTTGATCTCATTCTTCTGCAGTCTAGTATTGGCTGAGCCTGTGGAACTCATCTCCAGTTCACATTGACCTATGCATGGAAATAGTTAAAATTTCGTAAAACATCCTAATTCCTCAGGGTGTAAGAAGAAAGCAAAGAGGAGCTGCTAATCAAGAGTTCTGTCATGACTGCCAGTCTGTCTAAGAGACTTGCTTGGAGTGACTGTGAGTGTTTCAGCACTATTTTTGCATAGATTCCATGTTTTCCCAGATAACTTCCAGTTTCCTTTGAATCCCATGCATGTGGCGTGCACGCTGCTACCCATGTACAAGGCATTCTGAGGCTGTGCCACTCTCACCTGGGCTGTGTATGGGTTGCTGTGCTGGCCTTTATGTGTTTTCAAAGAAGGAGGCTGGGAATGATTGTTCAAGTGACTATAAACAATGCCTGACTATATAAAAAGCTTGAGGAACTGCAAACTTTCACCTGCCTCTGTCTAGAGCTAACAGCTGTTGCTGCTTTTGCAGAGAGCAAAGGAGGGCTGGTGAAATGCCAACCTCTACAGGCATGCCAGCCCAGCACCCTGCTTGTAGGACTGATGACTGTGAAAGAACTGGTGCCAGTCTCCGCTGTATGAAAGCCCTCTGTCACTGAAACATGATTTCTGAAGATAGTCTTATTGCCTTCATATAGTGTTAACTGAGGAACTGTCTAATCAACCCTTGTTACCAGGTCAGTTGTTATAATGTATGATCTTAGCAGAGAGTTCTGATCATATTCTGTACTAGACTGAAGGTTATTTTGTAGTCATTAAAGATAACAGTATTTGGACCAGTATTTTGGACCAGTTTGATGCATGCAGAACATTTACAGTCAGCTTACAGTGTAGGGGCAATGGAGGACTAGGATACACTGGATGACGTTGATGCCGGGGAAAAGGAACAGAAAATTTCAGAGTCCATAGAAAGTAAACTTAGATACAGCAAGGGTATTTAATCACCTAGAGCCAGATTAACTCATGCAGAGTATTTTGGGAATGAACAGGAAATACCAAAGTCCTCTAGAACCTCTGTGCTGAGGAACAAAGGCATTACTGTTATTCCTTACATTGCTGTCTCAGCCACTCTATGCTCTGGGCTGTCTCTGCCGCCGGATGCAAGTGGAGCTACCCCAGCCCAGTTGTACATCAGTGCTGAGATGTGTTCCATGTCCTGTAGAACTTAAAATGAACCTGGACCTTCATGTCCCTGATATCCTGTGCATGCACATGATACATCACAGCCCAGAGCAGATACTGCCAGAACAATCATTTGCACTTGAGGCAAATGACATAAGGAGAGGGAGGTTCACCAGTCTTGCAATAAAGTCAGGATCTGCTGCGGGTGCCGCTGTTGCTTATGGTAGGAATTCAACATAAAATTGCTAGGAAATCCTTGTTTATTGCATAATGCTTCTAAATGTGTATCTAGTGATGGTCTCACAATCTTCGAATGCCTATTATGAGTTCTGATTCCCAAGACTTAGGAGAGATGTTGTAGGAGCTGAAAGAATTTCCATTTGGCAAACCAGATTTAAATTTCAGGACTTGATTTTCAGCATACAAAAGACATTTTATTTAATAAATTGAAGGTAAATATATACGGATGAATAAAGAAATATAATAGCAAATAGAGGTGTAAGCATGAGAGCAGCTTTCCAGATTAAGAACATTGTTCATTATAAGAAAAGAAAGCAAGAGATGAGCTGTATGTGTCATGGGGACCATGGAATACAGGTAAGGAAAGGAGACAATCAATTTTGTTTGGTTTTGGAATTGTTTGGTTAAAATATACATGTTGTGTTTGCCTCATTTGTCTTTGCAACAGATGCCTTTGATTCAGAGCACAGACAAGATGCTGAAGATTCCCATGAGACCCACAAGAAGAAATCAAAAGAGAAGGAAAGAAGACTGGCAGTCAGTAGGTGGAGCACAGACGTACAATCCCTCGTTTCATCTTCTAAATGGCTTCAACGCTATGGTCTCAAAAGAAACAACTTGTCCCTCTCCCAGATTTTGGCACAGATTGAATTCCAACACAGGAAAGGTATAAGACAAATCAATAATAGGATAATAAACCTCCCAACTTTGAATAGTCTGTAGGATCATACTAATTTTGCATCCCAATGTACACATCACAGATTTTTACATTGTCTCTTACGATAATGGCAGGGAGGGAAGGTGTATCCAATGTGGCTGACGTTGCCAGTTCAGAGAACTGAGAAACTCCATCTCCCTTTGATATGAGAAGGACTTAGGATCCGAGAAGGGCTTTCCTTACTCAGCTGTGCTGGTGCTTTACCTAGGCTCCAGTTCACATCCTCTCCAATTTAGCTTTAGTGGGACATTGCTCATGCTGCTGAGGCTGTTAGTCTTTTTCCTGCAAATAATACACAATAAGATCTCTGTCTATTTTCACATGGCAAATATTATATATGCTGTGCCAGGGTTAGCTCACCTGCTTGGGAATAGTGTAGTATTTCTGAGTATCAAACTTTAAGGAAACAGTTAAATTTAATGAGAATTCAGTCTGCTTTTTGTGCAAAGTCAGGCTGTAGAAAAATGTTCCTTTGCAGTTATCTGACAGCTGGAGGGGAAGAGTTTGCTAATAATTATTAAGCACTGCTATAATGGTGCTTGCAGAGCATGGTAAGATATTCTTCTCTTTGAACAGCTTGCTGCCTGAGAAGTAGGAATTGTAATGTATTGTAATTGTTCTAGGTTGCATAATTTAAGATTCTGGCTGGCTTGTGTCCATGGGGCATTCAAAGATCACCAGAGCAGTTCCTGAAATCCTGTGTGTTGCTGTTGAAGAAGAAGCTGTTAAGCAGGGTTGTCACAGGAGCAGAATGTACTGGCTTGGCAGGGCAGCAGGCTGTACAGATAGCTGCTGTATGACGTTAAATATTCCCACCCCTAATGCTTTCCTATCAGTGATATCCTGTAGAAGATTTCTAGCTACTGAAAGAGCAGAGCACAACCTTTTCCTTAGATGCACTCACTTCTGCGCCCATTTCGTTGTGTAAGAGAACAGCATTATCTGTACCAGATTCTGTATTTTGTTTGACAGACAAATATTTACAAGTCCTGTCGTGAGGTTGCCTAAACCTCTCATTTATTAAAGTCCCATGTAGCTTTTTGGCTTATAAATAATTAGATGTGGGGGCTTTCTCCATTTCTGACTAAACTATCAGGGAGCAGCAAAAGCAGGGCTACTTTGTGGGGGCAAAGTGAGCCAGGAACCAAAAGGGACTGCAGGCAGTGCCCTTGCTGAACAGGTGCAGTCCTGCAGCAGGGTGAGCTGTTTAACTGTGTCTAGGGTGCAGCCAGGAGCAACAGGAGATGGAACCAGAGGTAGGACTGAAGTCAAGGCTATCACGCAGGTCTCAGATGATCCATTAAACAGAACTGCAGACAAGGCTGTAATACAGGGCTGAGGGATCTACCCAGGAGAGAGGTTTGCTAGCAGAACTTGAAACAGGTACACCTACAACATGACTAGAGTAAAGCCTGTGTGCCCAGGCCCAAGGTACCCTGTGAAACTCTGTCATGCACCCAGAAACCTCAGCTGAGGCTGATGAGGGCAGTCAAGGTCTGTTGAGGGCCTCAGGGCCCCATCATAGATATAGCAAGAAAATAGTCGTAAAACAAAAACAAAATCAGTTTTTCTCTCAAGTTTCTTAACATCAAGAGCTCAATAGTCATGCATGTGTCTCACACACATGGATGATATACACATCAGCCTGAAAAATATCTGTTTGAAGTAGTCCTAAAGATTAGCACCTTGATCTTTTGAAACTTTTACTGTAGATTATGTGACCTGTGGCTTCTCGGTACGCAAATGGTCTGTTTCCTCAATGCAAGAGAGCACAGGGTGACAGCATGTATAATGTAAGTGTGGCTGACTTGTGATAACTTTTCTGTGCACTTAGAAGTTATTATCACTGTGGCAAAAGGATGACATAAAATACTTAAATTCTTTCTGAGATCTTTATCTTTTGTTATTTTTTTCCTTCTCTTTAGTCAAACTGTTAGTGATAGTCATCAGTGGTAGAAAATCATTTTTCATTTCACAGTCTTATGCTCTTGCCTTACTGCAGCATTGCAGTAAATATTTTCAAGGCAAGATTGCAGTTTCTAAGCAACATTGGCCCTGCCTTGGAAGAGGGAACCCTTAAAAAGAAGTTGCTCAGAATGAGTTAAAAAAAATAACATCATAATCAATAAAACAAATGGGGACGCTGAAATAAGAAGACAAAATGCCAATGCAAAGCACTGCTTTACTTAGTGCCAGCAGGTCACAAAAGGCTCAGCCTACTCTATAGAGACAGCTTGCTGGATCTGTGCCCAGGCTCATGTTCTAAGGAACGTCTTAGCAACAGCTGCTGGTGGCCCCATTGTTAAGAGGATGGATTCTGATTGAAGAAATGTGCATGTGAGTGGGGAAGGGAGAGAGTTAATTTATAAAGGATTTTACCAAAACAAATGGCTTGTCATTTTTTTCTGATGACTAGAGTCACTTCTGAGGCACAAGGCTTAAAAAGGGGTAAGGAACCATTTCAGGAGCTTTTACCCCTCATTTTTTTCCCATTAGTTCCTGTGAAATATCTACATAACGTCTTTTAATCTTAAGACATGTTGTGAGCAGCAGGGAAGACATTCTTGCCACTATACAAGTTCTGATCAGATCTCATTTACAATATTGAGTACAATATTATGGACAGTTACCACAGGTTGAGAAGAAGCAATTCAAACCAGAGCAGGTAGTAGGAAGAGCTGGTAGGATGAACTGCAGTGGAGTGCTGGTCTTATAAGAAGGCTTGGTTGATGCTGAAATGTAACCCTGAAGAAAGCTGACGAAGGGTAATGTTTTCCCCCTTGAATGCTACAGAAAGGCAAATTACGGGGATAGAGAAAAGCCATAGTTTTCTATGATAAAAAGGCATGCTAGTTCAAAAATAAATGGGTATGAATTGCCATGGGTAAAATTCATCTGGTCAGTCAGTTTTCCAGTCCTCAGAGAAATGGAAATCTGGACTGGGTAACTACAAGTGAGACGGTATTGCAAGAAAACTTCCTTGAGATGGAGTTTGGTTGGCGTAGTGCAATAAGCTGCTCTGTGTGAGTCTGATTGTCATAGGAGGAAACTGGATTTCTAAGTGCTCCTTCCCAGGCGTATGTTCCTTTGGCAGACTGCCCAAGACACTGTATTGGAGAGGCACATTACAGGGCACTAGCTGATATTAAAGAACACAGCAAACAAAAATGAGAGGGAAAAGCGTGCAGACTGACACCCAAGATAACTTCTCCCTGAGAAATGTTCTTGATTAAAAACATTTGTATATCCAAGGTTTTAATACTTAGTTCCACAAAGGTAGTTAGAGGGAGAAGGCTCACATGGGTCAGAGGTTTTAGGGGAATATCTTTACTGGAATCTGTGGTGCATTTTTAAACCCACAGGTCATGGAGAATATATATACATATATTCATAGGGAAGATCTGCTCATTTTAATTTTAATACTGAATCTAGATTTTTCTTACTTTACTGAAATGATATGGGAAGTTTTAGTTGTAATTGCAGTTATCAGAACTAAATTTGTCTAAGCACCTGCCTGTCAATAGTTAATCTGTAATGCTGGGTACTGTTAGTGAAATAATAGAACAAACAAGAAACATTTTGCATTTTCCTTTCAAATGTTAAAGACAAGGTGAAGATTGAAGGGCCCCAAAACCAAACTCTATGCTTCTTTGTATTGCTGTAAAAAAATTTTAAGAGCCAATCAAAATTCTAGTCTAAGAAGGTACAAAGTTTCTGTGTGTTGTTTGGTCACCCATCTGCTCTGCAGCCCTTTCTGTATCCTAGCCTGTGTTCAGCACATTCTAATTGCTCCAGTTTTGAGATAGACAAGTCAGACAACCCACTGGCACTGTCCCATGTGCATATAAAAAGATTATGAAAAGCAATTAGGACAAAATGCAGTGCCTTTTCTTTATAGCTTAGATGCATTTGTCAAGTATTTGCTCTTGAAATAGTGGAAGGAAAATGGGTTGTTTTCACTGCTACCTTGGCTGGCACATCTGACACTTGCAAACCAGCTATTGCAGCTGTGCTAAGCTTGAGGCTGCATTTGTATTATTTGTTTTGATGTTCAATTTTCTTCTCTCCCTTATTCAAATGAAGCTGACAGCCAAAAAAGAACTGATTCTTCATTTTGTGGATTGTCTAATGGAAGCTATTGAGCTCTATAAGCAGCGAATTGAATGGTTAACCAGTGAGAGCCGGCAGATATCTGGAGTGATTCAAGAACGGTGCATTGTCATTGTTTTGGATTTTGGCACTGCAGCTCCAACTGAATTTGATCTATGTTGGGATGCACTTTCTATGGTACTTGTGGAACAGGTGACCCAAATCACCAGATTCAACCTCATTCTGTAAGCAGAAAGAATCATAGAATCAGAGAGTGGTTTGGGTTGGAAGACACATTTAAAGGTCATCTGGTCCAACACCCCTGCAATGAGCAGGGACATTTTCCACCAGATCAGGTTGCTCAAAGCCCCATCCAGCCTGACCTTGAATGTTTCCAGAGATGAGGCATTTCCCTCCTCTTTGGGCAGCCTGTTCCTCTGTTTCAGCACCTTCATTGTAAAAGAATTCTTCTCTATATCTAGTCTGAAACTTTCTTTTATTTTAAAACCATCACCCCTTGTCCTGTTGCTACAGGCCCTACTAAAAACTCTCCCAATTTTTCTTGTAAGTCCCTTTAAGTGCTGAAAGGCCACAATCGGGTTTCCCCAGAGCCTTCTCCAGGCTAAACAAAGAAGTCCACATCAGTCCATTGGTGGAGAATAAAAAGGAGTTGCATATTATATACACATGTACTTGGATAAGATGCTTTCTGTATGGGAAATTGTGATTTGTGCCTTGCTAGTATCTATAGATTTTCCAAGTTTCACCCATAGGCACTTGAACTTGCTACTTTCATTTAAAAGAAGACCACTGTTGCCCTAAAGAATAGAAAAAGAATAACGGAACCTAAATACTGATATATCTTCTACAAATGTAGCACAGAAAACCAGAAAGATAGGTGGACTTTATAATCTCAGGAGTGCCCTTCAGGCAGCTAAGTGAAAAAGTGAGGTCCTATCTGACTGCCTAGGCATTCTTGTGTCTTTAGGCATTACAGGCTTCTGTCTTACTGCTAAACGGAACCCTCCTCCAAGTGCCACAGGCATAGCCATTTGTATTTCCATAGCTTTCCACAGTCACAGAAATCAGTAGCAGAACTAGGAAACAATAGTAGATTTCCATAACAAAAGGCATACACTTGTTCCCTAGCAGGACTAAATTAATTGGCGTTTAGTTACATATAGAAGAATAGAAGCAGCTATTCAAATTTTACCTATCCCTGCAAAAATTCTCATCTTAATTCTCTAGATTGTGATAAAACTGAGATTTGAAAAGGAGAATAGCAGAATCATAGAATGGTCTTGTTTGAAAGGGGCATAAAAGACCATCGAGCTCCAACCCCCCTGCCGTGAACAGTGACACCTTTCAGTGGATTGGGTTGCTTAAAGCCTCATCCAATCTGGCCTTGAACACTTTCAGGGTTGGGGCATCCACAGTTTCTCTGGGCTGCCTGTTCCAGAAGTAATTATTTTCCAAAGCAGGTATTTTCCAAAGTAGATAATTTCCAAAGCAGATAACTTTCAAAGCAGGTAACTTCCATAGCTTTTGAGAAGAACAGAAAACTTTTTCTTTAAAAATGAAAGGCAAAGCCATGTTAAAATTGAGACATAATAATTATGTTCATCAATTTGTTTGGTTTTGCAGGAGAGAGACAAAGCATAGAAGTTATTACTTTAAAAGAATCTCAGGAAACATATTTGGCTTTTAGATTTGCAGGAAACTTCAAAATAGTGCTTAATGGAATGTCACAGATACTGGAACTGGGTTTTTTTGTTCCCTTCTGTCTTTTTATGTACAAATGCACAGGCAAACGTGGTCATTTGCTTTGTACTTCTGTTTTTCCTTTAAGCCTAAGCCCTTTAACAACTAAAATATCAAAAAGTTTAGCATCACTTATTTTTGATGGGTAGCTAATGATCAGCCCTACTAGAAAAAAAAGGTGTCCATTAAATTGGTTTGACACAAAGGCCGTGCAACAAGTTGTGGAATAAGACCTGTGGAAGACACTTTTTTCATGCATGCATTTTAAAAACCTGACTGAGTTTTTATGTTAAGGGGAGATATGAATCAGGAACTCTCTTTGAAATACTTTAGGTCTCCTAACCCTACTTTGGAAACAATTGTCTCAAAAAATCATGTAAAATTACAGTATTTTCTTAGTGGTTTTACTTTTTCTCTGCTTCTTTTATTGCAAATCTAGATTTAGTATATGTGGTGCATTGTAATTATTACTTAAGAATATAAAATATTCGTAGCAGTAGCAGAGCTCCACTCTTTTTTGCCAGCATTATTTTCACTATTTCTGATTTATAGTTAATCTCCTTGTCAGGGCTGCACAGGATCTTATGAAGTGGCAACAGAAACCTGCTCCTGTGTCAGAGCACACTGTAAAGGCTGCTGTTCTGTGGCTCTGGAAGCTGGACCATATGACAGCTGTCAGTCACACCAGCTCTGCCGAAGCCCTGCTGGAAGCCATGGGTGATGAGGCGGTAAGCTCATACATCTTTTCAGAAGCCTCAAGTAAATCCAAGAATATTCAGTGCCAGACTGGCTGCTGTGATTTGCCCCGATGAATGTTGCAAAGATAAATATTAATGACAGCAGTTGGAAAGGGTTTTTTCCCCCACAAGTGTAGCTGCATACTGTGCTTACTGATAGCCTGTTTATGTAAATGTACTGTATTTTGAATGCAGAAACTTGTTTATTTTCTTTTCTAGAGTACCTAGAAAAAATAAAGTATTCAGTCATTAAGGGAAAAAGAAAGCATCTTCCCTTCCACTTCCTTTCCTATATATATTTTTTAGGGCTTCAAGCTTATGAGAAGACTGTTAGTTATCAACATTATTGAAGACATATTTTTATTTTGTTATGTATCCAATGTCCTCATGAAAAATCATAGTTGAAATTCAAAATAGAGAGTACAGGCATTTTTGTAAGTATTAACTCATGGTAGAGGTACAGAAATCCTTTTTCATCAGCCAGGTTATACACAGAGTTTCTTCCAGGACACAGACAAAGCCATGCACAGTTATTCCTGCAATTAAATGCTGTTAATTTCTAAAAGTACCATATTACTTTATTCATTATAGCAGAGTCACAAGATATGAAATACATATGCCATCATTTGAGATAGTCACTTAAAACTTGTGTAGTTAAAGAGATATTTTATTATATTTGCTTACAGTGTACATTCTTTCAGTTCCCCAATACCTGAATTTGATAGAAAGTTGTGCCTACTGTGTGTGGCGTAGAAACATTGGTTCTAATTGCCACTAACATCCATCCCTGTGCAGAGATCCAGTCCTAACTGCTTTGTAAATTTCTTTCTGAGACATTGAAGAAGGTAAATTTAGCTTGAGTTACCTTCTAGTACCTATGCCGCTGGATTCTCATCCAGATGAACCTGGATGTCTGGAAACTGATATTAAAAAGGACTTGGGTAAGGAAAAATCATGGACCACTTTATTACCGTTTTTTTTTAAATGCCTCCTTCATAAATTTTATTAACATTTTCAATCTGCCATGTAGTACCGATCTCCTGGTGGATAACAAAAAGGACCATATTTAGATTTCAGTATTGTCTGGATGCAAAATTCTGGTTGGACCTGGTGGGTCTCTGTTTGAATAAACAGAAATTAAAATCTGTCTAACAGTGAGACATCTATTTTATTTCTGTATATTTGTGGGCTAATGGACAGTCTAGGGGAGTCAAATGTGGCAGGAGCTGAACATAAAAAGACATGCAATTACTCCTAATTAGAGTCATTATCATTCTTAACTGACAGTTCACTTGAGTGCAAATGTCATTTTACTGCAGCTGGGGGAGACCCCATTCAGTCCTAGGCAAAAGCTCTCTACTTACTGAACTGTCATGAATGACTCATTCCTCAGAACTGGCTTCATCAAAAGAAGTTGCTCCAAAAGAATAACTCTTCCTGTCATTCCTTCAGTTGATCTCTTCTTCCCAGATGTGGTGATTCCTTAGATTTCCTTTTCCCCCGCCTGTCAAACCCAAGCTCAAGACCACTGTTCTTCTGTAAGGTTGCAATTCTTTGAGCTCTACGTACCACAAATGCATCCACGGTGTCTAACTTGTGGTTTTGTACAGGCGCCACTCTGCAAGGTGTGGATCACTCACCCAAAACCTCCTCACCAAGGTCAAGACTATGAGGAACTGTTCATGTTGTTCTTGCTGTTCTTGTATGGTTTGTTGTTTAGATGTATAAATTACAATTTTCAAAACATGAAGGACTAAGTTGAAAGGTTTTAGCCTTTCCCCACTAATCTATAAGAAACATTTCCCTTGTTATGTGGCATTGCTGGGTTTGTAGTTAAGTAGAGTGAATTACCTGTGGTTAGGACTTTTTTTTCATTTTCTTGTGAGGAGTTGGTTCTGTATCAGCTATGCCCAAAAAATGTCAGCATGTTAAAAGTTGCAGAGGCAGGCAGTAAATCCCTTGGAGAAGGTGTGAAAATTTCTATTCTTATTGAATATCAAGTTTATGAATTATTGGCAGCCTTAGGAGTGAAGTGGAGAAGATGTGAATCTGAAGGAACACAGGGAAATGTGGTTGTGCAATATGCATGCATTCCTCCGGGCCAGGAGCCTCTCTAGCAAAAGCAATAATAACATGGTATTATTGTCCAAGAACTGAGTCTTATCTGGGAGATCTGTGTGCATGCTCAGATAGCTTGTAGGTAGGTGCAGGAGGCAGAGAGGGAACTTTGGAAAACTGAACTAAAACACAGAAAGGTGCAAGAGTTGTTTTATTTTTGTTTCTGTACACCTTTTTCTAAAGTGAATAAGTATTTTGTTAGTCTTGCATTTTAATGAAGCATAACCGTTCTTTTTACTATTAGTATTTATCTAGAACATCAGTGATGCTAGGACGCTTGGTTGACCACAGACCTGCTTGCTCCCAAGCAAGTGAAATCTGTAGCTATGGGCTCTGCCTCCCATATGGACTGTCTGACCCTTATACAAAATTCAGGAGAAATTCGAGGTGACAAGGTGCTCCACTGTTAATTTGCCTGGTCTAGCCTAAGATTGGGTTGCTTCTTGGGATAGACATCTTCCAGTGCTGAGGATCAGCCTAAGTAGTTGTGCCAAAAGGTAGATAAGGGAGGAAGCCTGAAATCCAGAAGTCCATGTCAATTTGTATTCATATAGTTATGAAGTGGTGTAGTACAGGGATTCTGTACTCAAAACCTGGAGTACACACTGGACAAAAGATGTTCATGTACTAGTCTGTTGACTCAGGAAGCTGAAATATAGATCACTATCAAAGGGAGTAGAGGAAATGTACGAGCACACTTGCAGGTAATGCTGAGTTTGTTTTACTACTGCATGGAATTATATGGGGGCAGAAACATTTCCTCAGTGCCAGCCCAGATTAAACAGTTGTCCTGTCTTTTGTGGTGCACATCCCGGGATTCCTAGTCATATTCATAGAATCATAGAATGAAAGAATGGTTTGGGTTGGAAGGGACCTTAAAGCCCATCTAGTTCCAACTCCTTGCCCTTAGCAGGGACACTTTCCACCAGACCAGACTGCTCAAAGCCCCATACAACCTGGCCTTGAACACTTCCAGGGATGGGCATCAACAACTTCTCTGGACACCCTGTTCACTACATGCCCTTGTGAACAGTCCCTCTCTTCCTTTCATGTAGGCCCCTTTAGTTACTGTAAGGTGTTATAAGGTCTCCCTGGAGCCTTCTCTTCTCCAGGCTGAACAACCTGAACTCTTTCAGCCTGCCTTCATAAGAGAGGTGCTCCAGCTCTCTGATCATATTCATGGCTCTCCTGTGGACTTGTTTCAACAGGTCCATGTCCTTCTTATGTTGGGGACCCCAGAGCTGGATGCAGTACTCCAGTATGAGAGTGGAATAAAGGGGGAGGCTCAACTCCCTGGACCTGCTGGCCACACTGCTTTTGGTGCAGCCCAGGGCAGGGCATGGCTGGCATTCTGGGCTATGAGTGCACATTGCTGACTCATGTTGAGCTTCTTATCAGCCAGCTTGCCCAAGTCTTCTCCCCAGCACTGCTCTTAATCCATTCTACACCCAACCTGTACTTGTGCTGGGGATTGCCCTGACCCAGTTGCAGGACCTTGCACTTGACCTTGTTGAACTTCGTGAGGTTCGCACAGGCCCATCTTTCAAGCCTGTCCAGGTCCTTCTGGATGGCATCCCTTCCCTCTGGTGTGTCAGCCACACCACACAGCTTGATGTTGTTGCCCAACTCTCTGAGTGTGCACTCGACCCCACTGTCCATGTCACTGACAAAGATGGTAAAAATTGTCAGTCCCAGGATGAACCCCTGAGCAGCACCATTTGTTGCCAGTCTCCACTTGGACATTGTGTGTTGACTGTAAATCTTTGAGTGTGACATCCAGTCAATTCCTTATCCACTGAGTTGTCCATACATCAAACCCTGTCTCTCTAGATTAGAGACAAGGATGTCTTCCAGAACAGTGTCAAATGCTTGGCACAAGTCCAGGTAGATGAGGTCAGTAATTCCATTGTAGAAGCTCACCAAATTTGTCAGGCATGATTTGCCCTTAGTGAAGTCATGTTGACTGTCACCAGTCACCTCCTTATTTTTCATGTGCCTTGGCATAGTTTTAGGATGATCTGCTCCATGAATGTATTTTTTCAGTTAAGCTACTATTTATTAGGTATTTATTAGTAGGTTTGTATTATTTCATAGGACTGATATGCTACATGTATTGTCTTGAAAGTCATTGTGGGTTACCTGTTTAAGTATTTTTAATGATGGTGAAAATTCATCAAATATACTCACCATGAGGATTGTTAACATAGTTAAGTGCAAGTAACATAAAATCCCTTGTAATATAGTATTCAAGCAATAACTAAAGAGCATTTCTTTGGCTTCTCTTTCTTCTTGCAATAACTTTTTCAGAATAGAAGTATATTTGCTCATATAAACCTGCCAAGCTCTCTCTGCCTTGGGAAGTTTAAAAACTACAAAATATCTGTAAATACAAGCAGTAGCATTAAAATAACGATGCATCTTTCCTAGCCTCAGAATGCATGCTGGCAAAAAAACTACATCTGGTATAAAAATTCCTACAGATTTTCAACTCTAGCAAGGCATTAACTTGGCGTGTCTCTTCATGAAAGTGGAATGTGGCACAGAGCCTTGTCCTGACTCATAATACAGTTGTCCTTCCTTACACTTCTCTCTGATTTCAGTTAACTTCCATGGAAAGAGGCTTGCATTGGGCAGAATCAGACCCAGGGGCTGTGGGTCCATCTGCCTTCTCACTTCAGGAAATTTTGTATGGTTCGATTATTAGCATAAATGAGAGGAAGAACCAAAGATCTGAAAATCTTATCACCCAAATGCATTGATCCTACCAAATTTTCCTACCAGTACTTAGCACAGGACAGTTCTTGAATAAGTACCAGACATTTATGTAAAACAATGTCTTACGGTTGCCAATTTTTTTTCTACTTAATGACAGGTTGAAGCTGTTTATTACTTTGCTGTGGGCGATGTTCCAGTGGACACAGAACAGCTACTCCTTGAGAAGGTTTCTGATGGTCCCTGTGCAATCAACACTGTGTCTTTCAATGCCAGGGAAGATGAAACCATTATTTTTCTGAAGGAGCTGAGCCGCTTGGCCTCTGGCAGGTATGACAAAGAAGGGCAGTAAAGATTTCAGTGCTCATAAAGTGCTTTGCTGATAGGAATGGCATCGGAACATATCTGAATACAATCCATGAGGAAAATGAGACAAAGCAGTAAGTGATCAGGAGAAACTGGGTAATCTTAAGAGATAGGACTAGAATGCAGGCCCTACTTAAACAGACCAGATTTTTTATGTGTATGCACTCACTGGATTGCAGAAAGGCCAATGCCTTTTTTATATCCTGAGTTGTCTGTCATCTGCCCCTCCTTTGAAGTCTGGAAAATTGTTCAGGGAAAGGTTCACAGCATAAACTAAACCAAATTTTTGTTGTATTTCTTTGTGCATTGGTAGAATCCACAGACACCAGAAAAGGATCTAGGGTTTTCTTGGATCAAATGCCATATAGAATGTACTGAAAAGGAAATGCCTGCCCTAAATAGGTGGTTCATGGAATAACAGAAAATTGATGAGGTGTTCTTCATCAGGCATGATTGTGTTGAAAAGCAGTTCTGCACTATGCTCTCTAGCATCCATTTGCTATGGTTGGTGGAAACTGATACATTCCACATGGCCTGTTGGCTACTTTGTCGTGGGAGCCAGCCATGTGGTGCAAATCAGCATTCAGCAGAAAGGAATCAGATGACTTAAATCTTCATTCTTATATCAAAATAAGGAAAACAAATGAAGAAATACAAGTCCCCACAATACCCAACTCATGCTGAACAGCAGGAGGGCAGTAGGAGTCAGTAGGTGTTTGCTTAACAGAAGTCACTGTACAGTTACTTACTCGTGAAATGGCTGCTGGCTCTTTCTGCTATTTGTGCAAGAGTGGGAAGACCTCCAACAGCTGAAATCTCCAAAATGACAGCAGAGAATTGGTAAGATGGCAGCTGCTTAGCTCTTTTATAGCCATCTGTGTTTAGAAGTAGCTTTTAAGAGATGGAATGTCTGCCAAGACTGTGTGAAAGTGTTATGTTTGGTCTATTTAAAATGACTGTGGTCATTTGGAGCCATGGTACCTCCATAGTACCAGATATGTTGCCAGCCACTATCCTTCATTTTCTTTTGGCAGAGTTTTTGCCTCTTTTATTAAGGGAAAGTGAATGTTAATTGCATGGTAAAGATAGAGGCAAAAAGGGTTGTGTCAGGGAGATGAGAGGAATTGTTTTGTTTGATATGATTCTCACTGTCTTGTTTCTACATGAGTCTAGCTTTGGTGCAGAGACTTACAATTAATATCTTGCTGTTGGATATTTATCCAATAAATGTCTACAAGTTTGAGTCAGCTTTCCCATAGGAGCAGCCCAGTTCATGGGCTTTTCATGGCTCGAGCCTGTTACTAGTGTAGCGCTGTTTTAGAAACACATCTTCTTCCTGTTCTGAGACCTTTTCTGTTTTGACAATGAGGGTAAATGAAGTCTGCTTGTCATCCTGATTTTTATGCCAGTAATAAAATAAATGTTCCTGTTAGGCTTTCAGATGGGAGGATAATTTGATAAAAAGGTGTTAGTGTCATCTCAGACAACTCAAATTACGTGCCTGCTCAGAATGTTAAAAATGTTAATTAGAAATAGATTTCCAGGAAATTGAAAAGTAATGTGCCTTGGAGAAAGCAATACCAAAATGAAAGAATGGTCTACAGGAGAAGACTCCAAAAGGTACAGAAATGTCTATAAAAAGTTTGATAATATTCATTGCCTTATTGTAGTTGAAGGTTTAGATATTTTTAGTAGATTAGCAAATAATTCTGAAGTTGCATACCATTACAATCTTGCATGTGTGACATACATCTCTTTAAAATTAGGGATTGTTTATGTAGTTTGTGGACTGATGGAAGCTCATTTTGTATTACAGATTCCATGCTTTTGCTGAGAAGAATGACTGCAGATATGCTACTAGACCTGCACTACAATATGAAGAGGATGGAAAAGCTTTAATTGCCCTGAACTCCGGAAAAGTGAAAGAGCGAATGCCACTAGGTAGACAATATAAACCCCAAGATTATAGTGATATTCTCAGTGAGATTTCAGAATAGAAATGTAGTATAGGAACTCACTGAATGTAAAGTCAAAAAACCAACCCTGTAGGCATAGGTGGGATGAGGACAGGACTGGTCAAATGGAAATTCTGTGGATGGGAAAGAGAGGGCAAAGAAAAGAGAGAAGTGAAGAGAACAGAGGATGTGCATGTGAGAATGAGAGAGAATTGAAAAAAGGGAGAAGATCATTTGTTTAGAAAGATGAAGAATATTACAGGTATGCTTATGCCAGTGACTTTGTAGAAGTGTAATGGCAGAAAGGAATAGTGTGCAAGACCATATGATACAACAGCCACATCAATATAAGCCAAGTTCATACATAGTATAAAATCAGCATGAAGTTGGCTTGCTTGTATCAAGAATTTGTCATAAAGAAAGGCAACAAGCACAGTAAAGTGACCGTGTAGAAGGCAGTGCAAAGTGGTGGTGGTTGTGGGAGGATTGATGAAAAAAAACCCCAGGAGGCAAAACCCGAAACAAACAGTTTCACTGCAGGGTGGAGCTGGGCAGAAAGCTCTGAGTGTGTTTCGTACTAGTTACGGTGCTACCTCCCCTGGGTAAGTGTTCAGTGGGACTGGACTGGGGTTTCAGCCAGGGTGGGAGGAGACTGGCTTGTGGTCTGAAGTGAGGCTTTGTATGTCAAATCTCATGTCTTAGGAGGACAGTAAAAGAAAAAATTTCTTTCAGATATCAAGAGTCATCAGACCCCTTTATTTTAATAGCTCATATCCCCATTATGCTGGGGGCATTAGTGTTGCCCCAAAGGTACAACAGTGTTATCCTCTTCTCACTGCTTGGGGATGTATGGCCTAAGGTGAATTTAGTGGCTCATGGAAGGTCATTTGTCTGGACCTTCTAGTCTAGTTCCTTCACTAGGACCATGATTATAACAGTACAAGAGAAAGAACCAGAAATAAGGGAGTGAGATATCAACTGATTTTTTGCTTTGTGAAGGGACACTCAAGCCTTACCCACATAGGGTTTGGAAACCAACAGCACAGTCTGCTTCAAAACATTATCTCTAGTTTCATAGTAATTCAGAGCAGCATAATGATTGCCTTCAGTCTGCCATGAGTGCTTTCTTGCTGGACCACATCTGGGGGTGTGCATGGGGGGGAGTGAGGTCCCTCTGCCCCGGGGCAGCTTGTTTCAATAGATGGGCCTAGAGCTCCTGTATGACTGAAATTACTTCCTCACCACTGTTTCTAAAGCTGAAAGCTGAATAGCTTTAATCGCTCAAAGGGACAGTAATCCCCTTGAAGTGCATTGTCTGCTATGTCTTACTGCTATTATGGAGTAGAATTTACACATTAAAAAGGAACACAGTTAGCTTTCTGCATTTACTGGGTATTACAAGCACAGTCGTGACATCACTGGCAGCCAATCAGAGCGTTTCAGTCATATGCAGAATCTAAAGTCCTTTCAGAAAAGAAAACACATTGAAGACATTATTCTGGTCTGTGTCTGATGTCTCTTGTTTCAGAGACTCCTTCAAGGGTGTAATAATAAAGCAATAAAAATAAAAGTGTCGATTGCTCACTAATGAGGTTTGACACTGGTTCATAGATATGTGGCATAAACTACACAAGGAAATTAAAAATGGAGAATGAACCAGAGGCTTAATCTTCCAAATGTGGTGTTTCTTGAAAATAAGGAGAAGCACAGAAATATTTTGATTATGTTTCTTTTTGCACCACAAATGCAACAGCTGGAAAGTGAAACTCATCATCATGTTTTATGGACTGCAAAAGCTATTTTAAGGACATCTGGTAGTTTTCTGGGTATTTACTGAATATCAGCATTTTGCAAAGACATGGTGTCTTCATATTCACTCTTTTTCATTTTCCTAACCAAAACAAGTCAGAAGTGGACTATTAAAAAACTTTATATAAGAGCTCCCTTCTCCCCTGTTTTACATCTTGAGCAGTCATTTAGAAAGCAATCATGAGAAACTGCCAAATTCGAATTTTTTTACACTTACTTTGGTTGGTGCTTGAGATCAAAAAAGGTGTAAGTCAGAAAAGAATTATGCTTGCAGCCTCAGATTTACTTAAGGCAGAGGAATTCTTTTACATAAAGCCTAATTGCACCACTGTGATGATATCTCCTCATCCAGAGCTAGTTTTCCTGTTACCACTTCTGCCTACATTGTTTGTGTAGTTTATTCATCTGCAAAAAGCTGCAGAATCAAGCAATCTTGTTCTATAGTTAAAATTGTAAGTGGAAAGGAGGTGACATTTAAGTTGGAAGTTGAAGACTCAGAGGACAAGAGATGGTGGAAGCTGTGGAGAAAAAGGTTTTTTTCTAAAAAGGAAAAAAGATTCTTTCTCAAAAGAGGGACATTTGCAACATCTGCTTGGAATAACAGGGATATAAGTGCTACACAGGTCTTGAAATCCAATGTTGTTTTGAGCTAGACCTTGAATAGAGAGTCCTCAGTGGCTGAAATAGTAACAGATCTCTGTGCAGTGTGTTTCTGTGTGGTGGAATAGATGAGCTTGCATGTGTAAAGAAAATGCAAATGGACTGAAATTAGTATTTTACTGATGTCATAAATCCAAACAAGCATGTCTGCCCTCCTTTTGAGTGGTGTAATGCTTTATTCTCAGGTGTGCTTGATTGTACATGCTTACCTGATAGTCACAGGGAAAATTTCAGATTGTTGTGTGTAAAAATGGGAAGCGTAAGAGTGTCATCACACTGTGTGACATCAAAGTCAATGAACTCTGCACTGTTTGTGTACACTGACATGGGAAAGATTGAACTCTCCCCCCTTGGAGAGCCAGGATAATGACTTAGGAGTTGCTGCTTTGCATAGAAGCTGTAGCAAAGATCATTGCCTCTGCTTTTTCCTTGTGTGTGCTTTGTCTGGTCTCAGCAGCCTTGGCCTGGCAAATCTCTGCTGATGTGTAGAGAGTGATGCAGATAGCTGCTCTGCCGTGCCACATGGGATACAAAGTTCATTTGTTTTGTCCATTTGCCCACTGGGAAAGGGGCAGGGTTGGACTCAGTGTGTGTTAGTACTGCTTGAGCTGGCAGGTGTGCAGATAAAAGATGTGTGCTACCCTCTTGTGCTCCTTTGTGCCTTCATTCATACCCCTAAAAGAGGGGATTTTAAAAATAAATGCGTGAGGGAATATTGCTGTGTTCTGCTGCCACATAGAGGCTGAGGAAGGAGCTGGCAGTGAAAAAATCAGTTTCCCCATCTTGCCTTGCCAGAAATTAATTTTGAAATAGATCTTGTTCCATTATATTTGGATTTGCTTGCTTCCAGGGTCTAAGTCAGATAATCAGAAAAGCAAGAAATGCTTCTATTTCCCCAAAGTTGCTTATATATTGTTATTTACCTTATGTTTTGAACATACTGTAGATTTTGTAGGCTTTTTGTTTTTTAACTATGGGCTTTTTTTCTTAGCAATATGAAAACCAAATCTGTTACAGTGACTTGTCAAACTGGATGAGTTTGTTTGCAGAGAGGTTCGTGTGGAGAAGCTGCTTCTTTTAAGATTGTCTGACTGTTAAGTAACTGGGAAATGGAAATGAGGGCTGTTATGAGTTTCTGTGTACCTGCGCAAGTGTGTTTGTGTTCTTGCTTAGACCTCCCTTCCTGTTTCTCAATTCACCGGTGTCAGCAAAATGCTTCTCCCCTCACCACAGGCTCTCCCTGAACCCTTCCTCATCCTCTTCCTCTTTTTCCAGGCCTCCCTTATTCCAGAACATTACCCAACCAGAGCAGCTAGGGGAGTGCTTCATGGCAGGGGGGACAAGGAGGGCCTTTCCTCTCTCTGGATACAATGATTTTTTTAGGACAGGGTCTTTTCTGGGACACGGATGCCTGTTGGTACACAGAAATGAGATGTGAGCAGTTCAGATCTATGTGGACTGTGAGACTGACACAGCTGCTGCTGCTGAGTGATAGGGAGCAAACACTGCCCAGGAGTTCACGGCAAATCCCCAGAAGTTTCTCATGAGAACTCTTCAAACTTCTCACAGAATTCCGGAAATGCACCTGCAAACAGTCAGGATGTTTTCCTCAAAACACTGGACTTGTGAGATATGAACTATAACCAAATAGAATGGTAGCTTAATGGGTTGAGAATACTTTAGCCAATTAGCATGCAGCTTTGACCCTGTATAAACCATTTGCAGTGTATCAATAAATGGCTTTGGGCATTCTACCTAAATCATACTGATTGTCATGTGGTGTCTATTTCCTCTGCAAAATATTGTTTACTTTATATGCCTGAAGTTGTCCAAGAGACCATGGGCCTGGAGTGGTTGGAAACTAACTGCACCAATCAGGAGAGTGACTTTCTTTGGTTGGTGGTCGGGAAAAATGGCACCTCTGAGATGTGAACACAGGGAATTTAAATGAAAGTGAGATTGATGCCTTCTTGGTGATGTGCTTTGAGGGATGGGCCACAAGTTGAGAGCCACACCTGGAAGATACTGTGCATTGTATGTGTAGGCATGTTTTGATTTGGGGGCCTCAGTTTCAACAGACACAGCTTTTCTTTTCCACTGCTTAGCTGTAGAGGAAAAGAGGCTGAGGTAGAGGTGGAGGTGGAGGTGGAGGTGAGCTTCGCATGTAGAGGAAGAAAGTTGCTGTGGATATCACTGCTAGTGACCTTTCCCAGTTGAATTCCAGAAAAAATGTTGCCAGAAAAAAGGTTTCTAAGCAACTAGTACTTCCTAATGTGCAGTTGTTGGTGCCTGCATTTGTCCAGTGTAGTGTCATCAAATACAGTCACTTTGAAAGTGCATGCAGTTTTCCTTCCCTGTGCTGCAGCATAAATAAGGAAAAAAAACCCTCTTGTGCAATAGCAATTCAATACATGTGTCTTAAAGGGACAGTAGCAATTATCCGGTAAAGCTGATGAGTCCATATGTGGGGGTAAACCAAACAAAACAATGATATCATTGGCACTGTTTTAGAGATAGTTGAAATATACATGCTTCTTTCAATATTTTTAAATGTAACATTAAAAATGTTCATAAAATTAAATCTGGATCGCAGTTACTGACAGCTTGGAGAGGATATCCAGATTTAGTTAGAGATAGTGCCCCTGGAATTGCATTCTTAACAGCCTTAAACTTGGAATTATGTGCACATATGGTGTGAATGCATGTGTGTTGTGGGTTAGATGTGACAACAGGTATATAAGCTCAGTTGGTTAAAACTTGGTTGTAATAATGCCAAGGTCGTGGGTTCAATCCCCTATGTGGGCCATTGACTCAAGAGTTGGACTCAATTATCCTTGTGGTTCCCTTCCAACTCAGAATAGTCTCTGATTCTGTGATATATACACACATTCAGTGGCTGAGTACTCATCAGAAAATCTCGCTCCCTATGTCCTTGAATTTTGCCAATGGTCAGATTTTGTACGTTTTGCTTTTCTGATGATTGTTTATAAAAGTTGACTTCTTTTTAAAGTATTTGAAAAGAATGCTTTTCTTAATCTTAAAAGTAATGGTAACAGGCTGAGGTTTTTTCTCCTTTTTGTGTTTTATGTTGTGGAATGATCTGCCTTACTAAAGCTTTTTGTGATTTAGGAAATGTTGATCTTTGTCCTAATGGCTGCAACAGAAGTTTTTGAAATGCAGGAAGATCCCAGGAGATGGCAGTGTACAATAACACATTTCAAAATATTTCTCGGAAGATAAAAGCATTTCACAATTACAATTGAGTAGTTATTTTGTATAACTTTTGCATTAATATTATTTCAGAGAAGTTTATCAAAGGACAAAATGATCAAGTGTGTTGGTTTCCTGATAACCTATTTTAGTAGTTTGCATGTCTCATCTTTTGTACAGTGAACCAGCACTGCATATTAACTGAACCACTATATGATAAGGTAAAGTGGCCTTGTTCAGCACCTTTATGAGCAATTCATTAATAGGTTGTGATCTGCCATAGGTTGTAGCTTGTGTCTGTGGTTAGGATAGATGATGATTCAGTTTCTTTTTTATTTGTGCTGTCATAGTACACACAGTTTTTCTGCATTGTCCTATTGCAATTTAATCTCTGAGACTAATTTTTATTAGTGAATACTCTGCTTAGATATACAATGTGTCTCAATTTTAGTAAGTGTACTCTATAGAAAAAAATGCATGTTTTAATTATTTTAATCAAAAAACCTTATCTTTTGAGATAAAGAAAGCCTTGTCTCAACTCTAGATTTGGATTTTTCCTTTTTTTTTTTTTTACAATATAGCCTGATAGGAAAGCATTCTTTTTTCTTTTAGCATTTGTTTATTACTGTTGAGAATTGTTGGGATGAAAATAAACTTACCTTTAGCATAATTTCATTATATAATCTTCAGGAAAAGAAGATTTAATTTTAAATAAAATTATTAACATACTTTGGTGTAATTGAAAGAATTGAAAATGTCTTCTCTTTAAACTTTCAAAATTGTGTTTTTGAAGTCTATCAGAGAGCAGAACTTGTCACTGCAATGGGACCTCAGGAAAACAAAGTTATATGACAGCATCTGGATATACCAATGACTTTGGGTCATTGAGGAGTTATAAATTGCTGACGTTGTGTCAAAATGCCAAGTTCTATTTATGATTTCTTTTGCAGAGGCAAGTGTCCATGAGGATGTCTTTTTGATCTGGAAGGAGTTGGAGGAAGCCAGGAGTACACTGAGACAAGTTCAGAAAATTTTATCAGAATCTGATCAATATGCTTCTCACGATGGTATCATTTATGTTTCTTTCAAGAGAATTACCCTTATATTCACAATCATTATTTTATTTGTGAGCAGTTTTGATTGCATGTCAGTTTGGGGATGATTTTGTCAGAAATGTCTTTGTACATTGTTATCTAAAATTATCATTGCTTAAAACTTTCCAATACAAATCTCTGTTTACTATGTCATAAACTTGCTGAACCTTAACAGCTCCTGCTGAAATATACCATTTTTAGTTCACCAGTGACTTGATTTACAAGCTTTCTGCATTTTAAGGTATGGAAATCCTTACTGATTTTTGTGGTCTCTCCCTTTCCGCCTAGGCCAGTAAATCTTTAATTTATTCCACACAGTGCTGAGGAAGTACCTCATCCCCTTGCCATCATGGTCCTCTTGGGATGGCCTGGTTCATTCCCCTAAAAGGGAAAAAGTTTGGGTTTGAATTGTTGTAATCAGAGGCAGAGGACTGAAAACAATACTGGATGAGTGCTCTGACAAATCTTGTCTTAAGAAACTTGGAGGAATACCTACATTTTTTCATTAAATAAGTAGCTCCCACCACTATGTTTGGCCTAGAACATGATCCATTTGTTGTTCCATGCGTATTGATTGGATTGAACCCTGCTGGAGACAGAAGTAGCTGGTTTCTGAACTTCTGGAACACTTTGACAGGGGATGATGGGAAGCTACTCAACATGTTCTGGAGCAGAATCATCACACTAGCAAGAGTTAAATACCGAACACTTTGGAATCTGTAAAGTCTATGCAGCTTCAGCATTAGATTGAAGGGGGCTGATGTTCACGATCATGATTGTCACTGCCTATAATCTTCATTAGACCCTGGTTTGAAAAGACTTACATGGTGTCTAGTGGTACTTTTTGTGTAAGTTGATACAAGGTTGAATTAGCATAAGTCATGAGTGATTTTGTGTAGCTTTGGTATTGTTTTTGCAGTGCAGTTGCTTTCACTTTGGCTGGATGCAGGCTAGGACCAGATGCCCATTCCCCTGCTGAGGATGCTTTGTACAGTCCATTGGTCAGTAACCTGAACTATGTTGAGATATGTGACTGGGATGGTGACGGTGATTTGAAGCAGGAAACTTTTCTCTGACACTGGGTTTGAATTTCTGACCATAACATAACTCTACACAATTAAAACTGGAGCTGTTGCTTCTCTGAAGGCATAATACAGTTCTTTATTCTGATAATACCATCTTCTGAAATAGCAGGACTTCCCATATGAAGTTAAACAGCTCTTCTGTAATGCATATGAGCAAAGAGGCCACAATAAAGCTGCAAGTGCGGCCCTTATTTCAGTGTTTATTTATGTATTCCTGACTGTGTAGCTTTAATGTTCTTTTAATGTTTGCCTTCATATATAATCACTTCATAAATAATTTAAAAGAAATGAAATTAACAGTGTGATTTATTTGGTCAGTTCTTCAGCATTATTTGCCTATTACCCATTCATCCAAATAACTGCAGTCTTTCAGTTTGTCTACATTTCTTCCCTGTTTTGCCTTCCTGGTCTGTTTAAAATACTTTGCTGCAAAATGTAGTTTGTTCTGAAGCCTGTGATGTTCTGCTCAAGAAGAAACAGAGAAAAAGATACAGCTTTTCTGCTGGTTCTGCAGATAATGCACTAGTTACCTGAACTGAGACAGGACCATGAGCAGTCATAAAGCAAATGTTTTCTCATGACGTGGCTCTGATCATACATCTGCCCTGATGTTGACTGATCTCTGTGTGTGTAAGGGCAGTAGATGCCTCCAGAGGTTTATTTACAGGCTCAGGATCTCAGTGCTGTTTTCACTGTGGTTTCACTTTGGTTTAGGTGTTGCTTACTGATAGCAATGAGTGAGTGTAGAGGCTGCGTCTTACTACCAGTGTCCAGACGTGTGTGATGCCCTGCCTTAAGATGACCCTTGGAAAATTTATAAGACAATAAGATGTAAAAGGGTAAACATAAAAACAGTTATACCAGATCAGACAAAAAAGAAAAAAAGAGGCCAATGTCTTTCAATATCAGTTGAAAATTATTGAAGGAGGAGGGTGTAGAACTAGAGAAAATGTTGAGATGGTAGAGAAGTGATTTGTGGTTTGGGATATATGATGCAATATATAGCCTATAAAAAGATAATATTGCAGAGAAACACAGAGTAAAATCTCTTCGTAAGACACTGTATTTAGCCTGTTACTTTAAATAGCCTTCTCTAAAAAGACTAGTGTTAATGTTAACCAATGGTATCAACTGTACTTACAATTAAATCTTCTGTTGTTTCATTTTCTCAAATGATTCTCCTTGGTGTTAGACCTCTTGTACAGGAATACTTTCTGGCATTGTGTAATTAAACTACTAAGAATATTCCTTTTATATGTTGTGCTTGTCACTATGTAGTGTCTTTGCTCCCTGTCCTCTGATGTTGGGTTTTTTTTCCAGTTAGAAAGGAATTTGTTTCAATGAGTTGTCCGATAAGAAAACAATAAACACAACCAAAAAAACTGCAACCAAAGTAGAGACTGTCCAAAATCACTCAGAAATACCTGCTCACTCCAACACTGTCAGTGAAAGCAGAACAAGTTTGAAAATTTTGACACCCGTATCATACTCTGGTTTTGAAAATAGTGTAACCACAATGAGCCGTGTTATACAGGAGATTTTTTTTGTTTTATTTTCATTGTTAGCAACCAAAGCTGATCATCCATTAGAAAATCATATACGTTACCAATATTTGACCTCAGAGAAGTGGTTGCAGAAGTATGGCTTGAAAGCTCAGAAGCTCACACTGTACGATGCACTTGCTGATTGTGTTTTTCGCCATGTGGATGGGATTGTTGACATAAAAAGTAAACCAGAGGATGAATCTTCACAAACTGATGCTGTGAGTATTGTTCATTTTCCTTCACATCCTGTGAGTTGTTTGTTTTTTAGTTTTAAAGCTTGAAAACTTGGCTGGTGGATGAATTTATGATACAGTGTATGTCCTTGTGCTGTATTTTTTGTTAAAATCAGGTTATTAATTATTGTGACAAAGAATGTAATGAGTAAGAATGTTTCAGAGGGCTATCTGAGAATGACTGTTTTAAGGACTCCTTGCTGTTTCACATGTAATCTAAAAGGAAGAATTTGGACTGGCTTTGTTTTCTATGTATTTCTGTATGGTGGGGCAAAGATTTTTTGCCTTTAGAATATGTGTTAGTCTCAGCTGCTGCAGTGCTTGCAGATCCTTAAATAAATTTGGATTAATTTTCTTCTATTTGTTTTTATCAAGTTTACCATTACACAGTTTGGTAAACTTCTATTTTTGCTAACTACAAGAATAAAACCAATTTCTATTGACTCTTGCTAGAAGCAAATTCTGCAACTATTCTATCCCGTGTTTATTTCTGCACCTGTTCATGTGCAACAAGCAGGTACCTTTGAAGTTTGTTCCCCAAATGTTAAAGACAATGCAAAATAATGTGTTTTGGAACATGAAACATGTTTTTCTTGGTTATAGGAGATAAAAAAGAAGGCAATTCAGGCAAGATACTGTGACAAGTTTGTACATATCCTCTGGAAAGATGGATCTGTAGTTCACATATATGTTAGTCCAGAAAAGTATAAACAGTATAAAGAGAAAATGAGGACAGCTCTCAGACAAGTGGAAGGAAGGTTCGTGTTCTATCACATAAAATGTTTGTGTTATTTTATATGGGTGTTGAAATGTTTGACGTTTACTGTCAGCTTATTGCTGAAATGGTTGGTAAACTGACAGCAGTGATAGGAGCCAGAAATCTATTTTTGGTCAGAATCTTGTATGTAGGATTTGTTAGTAGCCATATAAGAAAAACGATGAACAGTTTTATCTTTTGTTCTCCTTCTGAAATACAAATGTGAAAATCAGTCTGCACATTTTTGAATTGGTTGAAAGTGCCAAAAAGTATTGGGACTGTAGGGTGGCAGAGAACTTCGGGAATCATCAATAAAACTTAATAACATTCATCTAGGTGAATTTTTCATTTTATTGCTGCTTCCCTACCAAAAGTATAACAGCTTGATTATATTTAGCAAGGTCAAACAAGAGTTTTGCTATTCCTTTTAGTTTGTCTTACTGTATTTAGGATAACATTTACATACTGTCAAAGGAAAATCTGAGGTAAGCAGTTTTGGTGAGTATGTACTTTGGAAATCCAAGCAAAGATTACAGGTTTGCTGTTTTTAATGGTTCATCTCAATGTTAAAAAGTCCTGGTAGACCTCATCAACATTTTGCCAGAAATAACTAAGGACAGAATAGCTATTGGTAGCAAATGTAATAGGACCCTTAAGTTTCCATGATATCATTTCTTTAAACCTTTGTGGAGATGAGTAATGTTTTTCCCAGGGTCATCATAGTCTGTCTGTTAAATGTCTTTGTTTCAGAGTAGACAAGTATTTTATGGCCCTCAAGGGAAATCAGATTTGGACTTGCTGCAGCCATTACTGAGGAAATGTTCTTGTGCACAGCACTGTGTATGCACGTATTCAACTGGCAGGCAAGCTCCAACCCTGTTTAAAGTGGAAAACTAAGTCTGTATTTAAGGCTGAAGGTCAGCAAACCATTGAAGCCTCTGCTTTACGTTAAGCCCCTTCAAAATGACTAATTTCCTTGCAGAATAAGTTCTCAAGTGATTTCCTGAGAAGGGAGGCATAGTAGCATATGATTAAATGATTTACTGAGTTCAGTCTGGAGAACAATTACAGCAAAAATAGTTATAGTTGCTTCCACATGGGATTTCCCTGCTCAAACTACCTGATAATTGACTTCATAAATGTGCTGCATTGTTTTGTCTTCTTTTGTCTGTCTCTAGATTTCTACTAAATTACAAGATAAAAATGTCTTGTGTTGTTATCGTAGAATCACAGAATTGATTGGGTTGGAAAAGACCTCCAAGATCATCAAGTCCAACCCTCGGTCCAACTCCAGTCCCTTTACCAGATCATGGCACTCAGTGCCACGGCCAATCTCAGTTTAAAAACCTCCAGGGATGGGGAATCCACCACCTCTCTGGGCAGCCCATTGCAATGCCTGATTACTCTCTGGAAAGAATTTTTTTCTGATCTCCAACTTAAATTTCCCCTGGTAGAGCTTGAGCCCGTGCCCCCTTGTCCTATTGCTGAGTGCCTGGGAGAAGAGACCAGCCCCCACCTGGCTATAACTTCCCTTCAGGTAGTTATAGACAGTGATGAGGTCACCTCTGAGCCTCCTCTTCTCCAGGTTAAACAACCCCAGCTCCCTCAGCCTCTCCCCATAGGACTTGTGCTCCAGTCCCTTCACCAGCCTTGTTGCTCTTCTCTGGACCCGCTCCAGAGTGACAGAGGATGTGGTGACAGACTATGTAGTGGCAGAGGATGGGTTCATCAAGGGCAATATACTGCTTCTCACAGTGACTACTAACAGGTGCTTAGGGAAAGGGCATAAGAAATACAGCAGTGATAAAAAGATCCTACCTGTTAAATTCTGATACACAGAGCTCCAAAGATCTTGTGGAACGGTTTTCATACTTTATTCCCTCCCTCAGGATTAAGTGGCTTCAACAAGGAAGCAGAGGGCTCTTTGGGAACATATCTGAAGATGATGTCTATATTATTATTGATACATCCCAGTCTATGAACAACAAGCTGCCACTGGTGAAGGAAAAAATATTTCAGCTCATACAGGTATGACAAAGTGATGATTCTGAAGGCTAGGGAGCATTTTAGAGTGGGCTGATCTTTTCTGAATGGCTGTTACTCCACTTTTTACTTACAATAAATAAAAATAACATGTATTATTATCATATTATATATTATTTATATGTTATATAGATAAATGTGTATAAATATAAAATATTTTAATTTTTTTCATGTGCGCATTTTTCACTTAAAAATTAGTATTTTTGTCTCACATACAAATAGCTGAAAAAGGCTAGAAAAAATGTTAAAAATTAAAAAGGCTTACATAGTTTTTTCTCTCAAGACACCTTCCTCCAAAAAAAAGAAAGAAAAAAAATAATACAAGAAAAAAACATGAAAAAAGCTATCCAGTGAAATACCTTTTGGCATTTTCATTTATCATCCAATTCCATTAGCATGTTGTGATTTGTAATCTGTTCTAAATTCACTTTCATGCTTCTATGATAGAGGGTGTAGAATGTTTTGAACTTGATTGAATCTTACAGTGACTCAGAACTTTGCAAAAGGACTTGCAAAGTGCAGAAGTACCTGAAAAGCTGTGAGTACTGGGAGACACACCCAAGACATGATTTGTCCCACCTAGTTTTAGAAGTCTGCAATGATGTCACCTAAGCGTGCACTAATATCTGAGAGAAACAGGTACTCTTAAAACATGATTTTTATCCCTAACAGAAGTAACTGATAAATAAAAATTCAACCAGTCTGGCATTGATAGAATTGTTACTAGGAGTAGAAAATTGAAACTATGACAGAGAGTTTTTTAGCTAGGTGCTCAAATCATGGGACATAGTTCCCTGTGGTCCTCTAGGCAGATCAACACTAGAAATGTATTACTGTGCCAGAAGGTTTCACAGGCAGCTGCACAAAAATGGTGGTGAAAGGGAAGCAAAGGTTCCAGGCTCTGAAAGTTTGTCCTAGCTTGCACAAATCTTCCCTGACTTGTAACTTTTATCCAAAAGCAACTTCAGCAAATTCTTAACTCTTGGCTGCTTTCCCATTGCCAGGGCTCTCTATTTGATTCTTGTTCTCTTTCTCTAAATGATGTATTTCTCCTGGATTTCAATTTCTTTGGGTAAGCAGTGATAGTCTTTTTCTTACACCACTGATCATACCCAGTTTCATCTCTCTGTGTCACGCCATCCTAGACATTTACTGTTCAATTAGTTTGAGAAAAATGAGTATATGGAGACTTACCTTAGGAAGTTCATGTAATCTTAATAGTTGCAAACAATAATTGTCTCTGTCTTTGCATGTCTCTCTCTACACCATAACTGAATATTATTTTAACCATATAATCAACTATATAATAATTAAAACACCTGCTAATACTCGGTATTTCAGAGTATAAGTATTCTTTCTTTTAACAGTAGGTAAAATTCAGATGTTGTCTTTTGCAGGAACAACTGAGACACAAGAAGAGATTTAACTTTGTGAAATTTAGTGCCCAGGCAGTGGCATGGCAAGAGAAACTTGCTCCAGTTAATGAGGAAAATTTGCAAGATGCTTGGCTTTGGATAAAAGAGCTTGAGGTAATATGGCAACTAATTACCACAAAGCTTGTTTGTACAAAGTTGTATTTGTTTCCTCACTTTCTGTAAGTCTGGGGTGATTTTGGACTGACTATTTGACTTTAGTAAGCTGAAAATATAGATGATATATAGACTTTCGTGGGTCTGAGTACAATGTATCATCTGTGTAACGATCCTTTAAGGGTGGACCTGTTTGTAAGATCATATTAATTCAACCTGCACCACTATGTTTAGCAGCCACAATGCAAAGAGTGGCCCATTTGATTTCCACAGGAAACGTGTCAGTGCTCAGGCCCTGTGTCTAGGTTTGTCATTCCTGCTGCAGGGCTGTGTCGTGGATGAGGGCAGATTCCAGCTCAGATGTGGTACAGGAAGCTGATGTCAGCAACCTGGAGAAGCATTTCTAGTCCCTTTTGATGAATAGGTAGATAGCTGACTTTAGCTGTCATAGAAACATGAGAGCAACCATACTCAAACCAAACATCTGTCTATCTGTCGAATGTTCTTTCTCTGTCAGTTCCCAGACTCTGAGGATTTTCTCTAAAACAGAGTAGAAATGCTTGTAGTCAGCCCCAGTTTTCTACCAGATTGTAACTGTCAGTAGCTTTAGGATCACTTAATGTGTCAAATGTGGACAGCAATGTTATGAGCACAGGACTGAGAATCAGTCACACAATGGTACAGATATATCCCATCTTATGTTTTCTAACACAAACCTCTCATGTTTATATGGTAAAACTCCTCAGCATTATGGCAGCTCTTCCTCAGACTTAGTATGAAGTTCCTGGGGATGAGGGAACTGGGGGAGCTACATAATACCTCTGAGACTATAAAGCATGATAAATAACTTAGTATTTTCAGAAAATACTAAGAGTCCAACACACAGAGAAAAGGAAGTTTTAGTGTGGTCTCACTGAGTAGTTGGCGACTACTTATAACTGAGGTTGGTTACTTTTACTGCCTTTCTTGAGACTTGAAAACTTGGCTCTAAGTCATGTATGTTGTACAGCTTCATGGAAGTTCCACAATACTTTGAGCTACCATGTTTTGATACCATCTTGTATATGCATTTGGGAATGACCTTGTTCATCATTATTAATTGTTTATTATAAATGTCATTCTAAGTTCAGATCGAGGTATCTGAAATGGTACAGGAAATGGCATGAGAGCAGTCTGCTGATGTTTTAGCCTCTTTTAAGTGGTGCAGGCATAAGTCTGAGGTCAGAAAATTGGCTTTACAGTGAAGCTGAAACAAACAGAAGATTGCTCTGGAATATTAATCAGAGTATAGCCTTTGATCTCATTTTATACACTTTGGTCCTGGGATTATGAATAAGGAAGCTGAGCTATAAACAGTAACTATCTGTTCCTTAAAAATTCTTTAGATGTGATAATATTGAAAATTTTATTGGTAGTAGTACCACATCCTTGAAGTATGTCAATGTTTAAACACTGATAAAAGCAGCGTTCATTTGTAACAGCAGCCATTGAAAAACCCCAAATGAACAACTTCTGCCATAAGGTACATATTTATTTCTCTCATATTGTCTTGTTTCCATGATGTGAAAAGAAGTTTTGTTTCAAATTAATTCAAACCCAGGTACCATTACCAAAAGGAGCTATGATAGTCAATTTACATAAAATAATGAGTGATGTATCTAAAATTTTATAATGCTTATTAAAACATTAGGAATATTAAATAAATGTAACACTAAGAAAATGGCTCAGGCTAGTTGTTTCTTATGAGTGGGTATTGGTTAGGATTGCTTGTGAATTAGAAAAGAGGATTATAAAGTATATGAGCTATATTGTTGCCTGGGCCATACACTCTTAGGCAGCCATACGGAATCACTCTCAGAATGTACCTGCTGTTTGCCATTTTATGATTTTTTTTACTTTACCCTTTCTAATAGAACTGATTGCTGGTGGTAATCAGTTGTTAAACAACCATCAAACAGGCTCAAATATTTTCAGGAGTTTTGCTTTGGCCCCATTACAAGACTAAAAGTTGATGAAACACTTTTCCATTCTGGTAAAACTTTACATGTACTTTTAATTTGAAAGGTTTTATATGCTGAATGTTTGAAAGGTGGACATTTGAAGATGTAAACTGTAGGTTTTAGGTTTCTATAAGCCATAAAATTCATTTCAGTGAGTTTAGAGTTGCATTTAATCTGAAAAGAAAAAAGATCACGATCACTAAATATGACATACACAGGAAAAGTGCTAGTATTACTTTTTAGAGGGCACAGTATTACTTTACTTGGCATGGTTTGTTGCTATAGATAACTTTAGTGCTAAAATATAAGTTATGTTTACGTTAATGTGCCAAGGGATGGATGGAAGAGAGTCTGGAAAAATATTTGGAAAGCCAGCAAGTTCTTTAGCAGATTTTGAGAAATAAACTTATGTAACTCCTCTGTGGAGCTTTTGAACTATTTGGTTAAGTAATGTATGCGTTTCAAGGGAGAGCAATGAGTTAGCAAGCAGGAGAAGCAGTGGGAAAAATGAAGAGAATGTATCTGCTATCTTCTATCTTCCTGTCTGTTTATAGTCTCTTAGTGATTACCTTTGCGTGCACAGCTCAGATTTCTGCTGCCAGCATTTCGTTTATGTGTGTTTGCATAAGCACTGAATACCAATCTGGTACCAATTTATGCTACTTGGACACTTGCTTTGATTTGTCTAGCTACTTAACATAAATGTTTTCATCACTGTATTAGTCTTTTGGGCTCCGTATTATCCCTTGAATCACTACACTGTCATGAATTGAAGAACAGAGGCAAAGAACTGTTAGTATTTATAACTGTTTCTTTGTCTCCTCTTGGTTTCCTAGGTTGGAAGTTCCACAAATACACTCAAAGCTCTCCAGATTGCTCTTGCTGATACTGACACTCAGGCTATTTATCTCCTGACTGATGGGAGACCTGATCAGGTATTTCTGAAATGACCAAACAGAAAATGTAGAAAAGTGGTATCAGAAGTTGGAAGTAGAAGAATATCATGCCTGCAGTACTGAGTCTTGTGGAGTCTCTTGGATGTTTATTTGCATTGTTCCAGTTTTTCTATCTAGGATCATATATTAATATTTAACCAAAGCATAATTTGGCTTAATGTATACTTATTCATGTTCTTACTTTTTTATTAAGTTCAAAACTAATGAATACTCAATTTCTTCTTGCCTGTTTGATAATGGCTTTTATGATTTATGTGATATGTTTTTAGATTGAAAAAGGTAAATGGCCAAGATTGCTTTTAACTATTAACGTGCAACAAACAATTATATTGCAAATATTGCTTAATGTGTCAAGATTTTTGAGTATTTTGAACAATGGAAGGGTGATCAGAATTTAGAGAACTGAGTGAATACTTTTTTCTATCACATCCTTTAGGATTTTCAGACATTGTAGATCTACTTTTTCACCTTGTTTTTATTTCTTTACAAGAGGAGAAAACTAGCTTTCCTATTTTCTCAGCCTCTATTTTCTATCCTGGTATTGGATCAATTTTTCTTTGTACTAACTTAATTTATTAAAAATATCTACACTCGTATATTTTTAAAAAATTGTTTTATATACATCCAGTCAATAAATACCAATGTAGTAGTTTAATTTTCTACACTTCAATAATTTCTTTTAAGACTTCAGAAACAAAAAGTACTAATTATATTACAGTTTACATCCTGTGCCTTAATGCATTATCAGTGTTTCAAAATCTGTTTTACATCAGCCCATTTTATGTAATTATGAAATAGCAATCTATATAAGGTGGCTGCTTTTAACTCATCTATATCTGTCTCCAAGCAACAATATGACTGATTAAATTCTTACAAATTCACCATGTTTTGATAAATGCTTTTCTAGATGCCACATTTTAATATTTTTTTTCAATTTTCAGCCCCCCCTCCCAATAATTTTTACTGAGGTCCAGATTCATTGTAAAATTCCCATCCATACTGTGTCCTTCAACTGTGATGATACAGAAGCAAATAAATTTTTGTATGAACTGTCTACTAAAACAGAGGGACAGTTTCATTATTACCACATTTATTTGACTGATCTTGATGCTGCAGAGTTTATTCTTGTGAGTATCTGAAAATAAGTATATTTGCTTCTTCATGCTATTGAAGGAGCCACATGACTTACATTATTGTGATTTTGTGTTACAATAGATGATGAAAAAAAATAGGGCTAATCCTCGTCAGCTTCGAAGTGATGTGAAGGCAACATGTGTGACATTGTTGGCTTGTTAATTTTATTAGACCACAACAGAAAAGCCCAAATATCATGAAAAGTACATTTGTAGTGCTACAGCTGGGAACACATTCCCCCTGCCTGAACCCCAAACCTAAAAATACATGGAGATCCAATTCTGCTCTGGGAGAAACACATGTGATCTCTGCTGTCTCAGGAATAAGTTACTGAATAAAATGAAACTTTGCTTTGTACTCTGTTAAAAAAAACGAGAGAATGCAGAGCTGAATTTGAATGATAATGAATGATTCTATGGATTTTGTCAAAAGTTTCCTCTACAGTAGCCACTGGGGAAAGATCCATAATGAGTAAAATAACTAGAATAGCAGTCATCTATCAAGTGTGACTAAACTCAATCCAGCAACCCCCAGTAGAAAATTTCTGAATAGATAACAGAAACACCCATTTGAAACATATTCATGTTTTAAATTAAATTAACAGTTCATTGATTCCACAAATTTCAGAAATGGTGGTAGGGGAACAATGAGAATGCTAATGAGAATGATGGTATGAAAATAATCCAGCTCTTGAAAAATACCAGAGAGTGTACTGGGCAATTTCAGTGATTCTGCTGGTGTGGACTATGTGACACTGCTCATGTTGGAAAGAGGAGGGCCAGAGTCTCTATTGTACATCTCCGGACTGCTGGCCCTGTGGGAGTTGTAAGGGGATCATCACTGGAATTTCCTTCCTGTTTCCTCCTCCTTTAGTCCAAACGGTTCTTGGTCAGTTCAGATGTCCCCTTGAAGAGTATGTTTTTTAATTCCATGGGGGAGTATGTGATACAGCTGTGATCTGTAGAAGACAGCCCACCAGTCGTAATGTACATAACTTGTATTGTATTTTATTTATTTACTTATTTATTTTCTTACTTGCTTGAAGTGAGTGGAGCTACTGACCTCAGCATGTTATTCAGAAATATCATAGAATCATAGAATAGAATTGATTGGGTTGGAAAAAACCTCTGAGATTATCAAGTCCAACCCTTGGTCAAACTCCAGTCCCTTTACCAGATCATGGCACTCAGTGCCTCGTCCAATTTCACCTTAAAAACCTCCAGGGATGGGGAATCCACCACCTCTCTGGGCAGGCCATTCCAATGCCTGATTACTCTCTCTGGAAAGAATTTTTTTCTGATATCCAACTTAAATTTCCCCTGGTAGAGCTTGAGCCCGTGCCCCCTTGTCCTATTGCTGAGTGCCTGGGAGAAGAGACCAGCCCCCACCTGGCTATAACTTCCCTTCAGGTAGTTCTGGACAGTGATGAGGTCACCTCTGAGCCTCCTCTTCTCCAGGCTAAACAACCCCAGCTCCCTCAGCCTCTCCCCATAGGACTTGTGCTCCAGTCCCTTCACCAGCCTTGTTGCTTTTCTCTGGACCCGCTCCAGCACCTCAATATCTTTCCTGAACTGAGGGGCCCAGAACTGAACACAGTACTCAAGGTGTGGCCTCACCAATGCAGAGTACAGGGGAAGGATCACTTCCCTGGTCCTGTTGGCCACGCTGTTTTTGTTACAGGACAGGATACGGCTGTTCATGGCTCAAGAGGTAACTGGCTAGTTAGGGAGTGCTTATACTTTTCCTAGAAAGCAAGAATAATTTGAAAGCCTGTAATGCCAAGCGCAAGAGTCTACCTGAAAAGATATATAAAATTTGGCAGCTGTCATGAGTTCTTATTCAAAATTATAATCAGAACTTGTGTAGTTTCTGTTCAGAATTGAAACATGTTTAGGAATAATTGTACTAAAACATTTGATTTTTCTTTTTGTTAGAACAAAGACATACAACTTTTGAAAAGAGTAAAATTAGGAGAAAAATACCTAGAGAAAGTGAAGACCTTTCATGTCAAGAGTCTGATGATGGATTGTTTTAATGAAGAAAATTATCCAGCAAATAAGTATGTCCTCATACTGTTATTATGTTAATAAGAGAGACGAGCTATCTGTTACATTTCTCCTTTTTCATTGTCTTGCGTTTTTAACCTCTGACATTGTCTTTTTAAAAGAAAGGTTGTTGTTTTGGTTTTTTGACTTTTTTTTTAACAGCTAAGGTAATGGAAAAAATAAATCTGGAAAAATGCACGAATACTGTGATGCCTGAAACAAAATTATCTGTAATATATGAATAGTCTCAAGATATTAGGAACAATTGAAGCAAAGAGGGGAAATTATTTTTCTGTCTCCCACACATGGTAAAGTTTGTCCCTCTGATCTAGAGAATTAATAAAAAACTATCATCATATAGGTAGAGCAGGCTTGGACTTCATGACTAAATTGCCACTCACTGGGATATGCTGATGGAAATATAAATTATGTACAGATATATTTATGTATTTATCTGTGAAGTAATAGTAAAAAAAGTTAAAAGATGCATTAAAAGAAATCAGATTTTTAAGACAGAAATCTATTAAAAACAGTATGCTAAAGAAAAGGTATAAAAAATTAAGTAAAATAAATAAAAAGTAGATACTGCTGTGAAACAATTTTGTATGTGTGGAAGGGGAGGTAGGATGTCCAGTATAAAATTGTTTTTAAGTGAGAATTTCAGAATTTTGATATTTTTAATTTTTATTAATTTTTATTAATGCCGGGACTACATATGTGTATGTGTATATATATTGTGTGCATATATATATATGTGTCTGTCAGATATTTTCATTGCTTATGGTAGGTTTAGTCTTACTCTTGAGATCCAAAGTAGCTATTACAGAACATTCTGTCCTTATTAAAAATTTATGAGGTTGTTCCTTTAAAAGTAATGAACATCTTTTAAATAAACTAAGAAATTACTTTTAAATAATTAAAAAACCCCAAGAATATTTTAACCTCCTTTGAACTCCCCTTTGAAATGCAGATTAGTATGACAGAGAAAATATTTTGCATTGTTTGAAGCATTTGAAATCAGTGCTTAAATTACCAGAAAACTTCAGCTTAGAATTTTTGAAAACAGTGTTATATACTTGCAGTTATTTCTTGTTGACACTTACAAGCAATAACCATAAGCAGACACATTTTGTGTCTGCTGTAT
This sequence comes from Pithys albifrons albifrons, assembly GCF_047495875.1. Classification (NCBI taxonomy): domain Eukaryota; kingdom Metazoa; phylum Chordata; class Aves; order Passeriformes; family Thamnophilidae; genus Pithys; species Pithys albifrons. The sequence goes on from NC_092458.1 coordinate 24,655,785, forward strand.
CCAAACATGTTTAAGAGCTGAGTCCTTCTCTTAGCAGTGGGCTGTTCTGTGCTTCAGAAGAGTCAGCACTGACACCACACCAGAAAACCTGTCAAAAGCCCCCTGCTGACAGTCCTGCCCGAAGAAAGAAATCACTGCATGTAGGTAAGACTCAAATGAACTGTAGTTGTTAACATAATTTATTCACTAACTTGAAAAGATTCTGTTGCAAATAGCAAAAAGCATCTCTTGTTGTAGGAACAAACAAAGCATTTGATGATATAAGTAACCAACCTTTTGAAAATACAATTACTCTTCATTTTTACTTTTCAGCCATCTTATTCATTTGTCCAAAAGAAACAAACGTCTGCTCCTTTGTGTTTCATCACAGGCCCTGCAATGAAAAATTACCCATTTTTTGAAAGCTCTATAATTTTTTTAACAGTAGATATTAAACCCTTATATCTTTTTATTCTCAGGAAGTACTTATTGAGCAAGAATGAAGAGCTGATCTATGTTTCAGTAGTTACAGCATTACTTACACTAATATTTCTCTTTACTACACTTATAACACTATATTTCTCTTGGAAGTATCCTTTGTATTTCCTCTGTATGCTTGCAGTCTGACACCAAGTTTACCAAGCTGAAATAAAAGAAACCTTCATCCTTGGGGAAAGTACAAAGTACAACTTCGTGTTGTAGTAATTTTGTGTTTGATGTTGTGTGTAGGCAATCCCTTAAAAATTTGAACTGAATACCAAACAGGAACTCAAAAATCCCAGGCATGTATTGAGCAGTAAGTTAGCTCTTTTAGCTCTTCTTTTCTTTCCCATTCAACACCTACAGAGCAAACAAAGACAAGCCTGCTGCGAATCCTGAGCCATGCTGTGAAATCCAGGGAAGGAAGCCCAGGGGAAAGAGTATCTCCAGAGGAAAAGAGGTTTTCTGTCAAAAAGAGTGTGAAACCTATAACTGTTTTGAAAGGCAAGTTGACAGGACAGGAAGCTCTGAGTGGCACAGAGGATAAAATTTCTCATGCTGCATTTGTAACTAATGGCACCTTACTTGAGGCAATACTGTGCAGATCTGTGGTACAAAGGACTGAAAGTCAACTGACATGCGGAGAGTTGGACATGCAGGATGGTGTTGCAACAGTGACCTTACAGCTGTGGCCAGACTCCTGCCAGTGCCCAAACCATGCAGTTTACCATGGCTTAATTGTGTTCACAGTATGCAGCAGTTGTGACACAGCCAGGCCTCAGACTGCTGAAAGGATATCACATGTTGCTTCTTATCAATATAAGAAATAGATCTTGAGAATCTTGTCGTACCTTGTTGTACAGTAACGCACTGTTGTTGTGGAACAGTAATTAGTGTTGAGGTTAAAGGTGAGAGTAGTGGTTCTAATTCTGTGGTACTGCTGTAAAAAGAGGTAGCACTTATTAATGTGCTTAATCTTACAAAAAACATGCTCTCTGGCACAGGCACACATGTAGAGACAATGGGGTTTTCAATGAGGCTTAGATATACATCCAGATTGTACTAATGTCAGTAACTCATGCAGCTCTGAGCTTTATGACAGGTCCTCTAAGTCATTCTAAAACCTCACTTTAAGATGTTTGACATTTTACTTTCCATCAGGTTATATTTAGGTTTTTAAAATACCTTTTATACAGATTTCCATAGTGGTATACTTTAAATCAGCCACTCCTGACCATCCTATTAGTGGTAGTTCTTGGTATCACATCTTGACTTGGGAAATAACCTGGTTAATATTTGGCTTTGGGTAACTATAAATATATAAATACTAATTTCAGTTTAAAAAATAAATTGCCCATCTATTTTATGAATTTCCTCATTGATTAATTAAGGCTCATGAAGTGACACTATTAGTATTAGTTAAACACCAGGAAACAGAGGAAACCTCATTCTCATTGATTTATTTAGCAACTGAAGTAGCCATTATTGTGTAGTCTTTGTGATGCTGCTAGTAGGCTCAAATTAAAAAATGGTGCTATTATATCTCAGCTTATTTATGTGTACTTTTGTGTGCACAAACCCTTTAAGATAATAAAATGGAATTGTTTTCTCTTAGCTTTGAAAACAGAGGATGAGAAAAAGGCATCTAAAAGGTATGTGTATGTGCACATATAAATACATCACAAAAATTGTAGTTTGTGTTTGTGTTCAGTCATGTCAGACCTTTCAAATATATTTCTACCTTGTGCTACATCTTACAGTCTCTGTTCTCCAGCTCTCTAGAGATCTCTTCAGCCCTTTGGTTAAAGACCCATGGCTTGGTTGCTCAGCGACTCACCATCATGGATGCCTTGGCTCCTACAGCTGTCCCTCATGGTACCAAATAAATCCCAGTTCTGGACAAGCATGTAGTTTCTAAAGTATTTGCTGAGGTAAAACTCCTCTGCTGTTTCAAAGCAAAAGGGAAGCTTGGTACCTTTTTCAAAAGAATTTTTTAAATTAATTTCTATAAACGTCAAAATAGCATTCTCTGGTGTTCATTGTAGATGGTTGGTGTGCACTAAATGTATAATGCATATGGACACGTTCATTCATGCGTTAGTAAGAACATAAAACTGATAGTTAATAGTAGTGCTTCTGGCACACTTTACTCTTCAGCCCTTTCACAGTTACCAGTGGATGGCAGTGTGCAGCCATCAGGTGTTCAGCACTTCCTTGAGCACCACAGCCTCTCCTGGTATGTATGAATTCACTACATTCTTTTAGGTCCATAAAGTCGTTTGGAAAACGCTGCAGGTGCACAGTTTGTGGACTTGTGCATTCTCAAGGTTTGCATGTGACGACTAAGACATTTGAAAAAGATCGAAATTCAGTAATTAAAATTTCATTCTAATAGGTGTAGAGAGTTGTGAGATTGTGCAAAATTTATGGTGAGTTGTATATCATAAAGCTCTAATTGCCATTCTACTTAAAGGAAATCCATTTTGTGGCAAGTTGCTCTAATTCTTCTTCTGTGATACATCCAACGAAAGTCCTATGAATATGCTGCAGCTTGTTTTAACTAATAAAAACTTCTTCTTTAAACAATACTCAAAGAAAAAGCTAAACAGCAATAATAAGGCATGAACAAGAGATTTGTAATAGAATGGGAAATAAGTAAAAGATTTATAACAAATATACACAATTGTATATTTTAAAGGTTTCATACTTGCTTTTTTTAAATTTAGGAATTGGAGTTTTTGCTGTGGCATAGAGACTGTGGAATAAAAACCAGTTCCTCTGTTTTAGTAAAACCAAGTCAAAACCAAGATCTGTAAGGAATTTTTAAGCGTGAATTTTTTTCCTAATGCAATTAAAAACTGTGTTTTCAAATGTAAACATTTAGAAATGTATGTTTTAACACTTCAGATTTAAAATAGCCATTAAAAATTTTATTCATCCAATGATTACAAAGCTGTACAGAACAATCTACTGTAAATGAAATGTTGAACAAAAGACATCATGAATTTCACATAATTCTTACATCTGATTTCTGAGCAGTCACTTCTTTTCCCATCTTCTTCTAAATATACCTGCTAAGAGGAAAGTTTTCTTCTATGTTTCTCAATGAAGAGTCCTTTGAATCCTTTACAGGCAACCCTGAGCTGCATGTGAATTGCTACTTGCAAAAACAACCTGGTCTGTAAAACAATGGTCTTTGAAAATAGTCCAAACTATGGTTCACCAAGTGCTGTGTACAAGTCCTTTTAATGGCAATTCATAAGAGCTTCTGGTAGTCTAGTTCAGGACTGAGTTAAGTTCAATGACAGAATGAACAGGTGCTGCACACAGTCCATAAAGTAATCCTTGGGCTTTCTTTAAATTCTGGGATGTAAAGAAAAAGTCATAATTTTTGTAATTTTTTTCATACCTGCTATTCCCCATTAGTTGTATTCAGACCCTCAGTTTCTCAGGCAATGGAAAATTATTGTTTGGTGTGTAGACAAATGGATTTTTCTGGATCTGAAGCTGAATATAGAAAGGAAAAATAAGGTTGGGGGTTGCACACAAGTTGGAACCAGTAGAATTTATGAGCTACAGAACCCACTTTGCCTCAAGCTTCATGTCAGCTTATCAAGGGAAACAGAAAACAGGTTCTTAGACTTGACATAGAGCTTGAATAGGAGACTTTAAGGATCTGGATTATTTCAGTTTTTCAGAAGATTTCATTGAAGACAATAAATGGACATGTTTTTGCATTTTTCCCTTGGAGATCTTAGTTTTCTTGGTGTGGAATGGAGACATCCTTGTTTGCTTTTCAAGGGATAGAATAATTTTTATTCTGGCCTTTGCTAGCAGTGATGGTGGAGTAATTGTGACCAGTATTCTTACCTTGGAGATGCAGCAAGCAAAAATTTCCATGCCAACTGTTCATTAACAAGAGGCTGACCTGTTGTTCTCAGTTTTGTGCAACCTGTCAGTTTCGCCTGAGTTACTTCAAAGAGGTTAATTTATTAAATTACCCATCCAAATTCATATTCAGAAAAAAATTAATGGCTTGGGAGCTTCTCTAAATTATGCTGTGGTAATTCTGGAGGAAACCTTCCCTAGAGAATTGTGTGAGTATGTATTGCAGGTTGTGGCATCATAAGTACAGCTTTCCAAGTCATGGAGTTTTGACTCAATATTTTGCTCAAAAGAACAAGATTCAGATTCAGCCAACAAAAACATCTTTCTTTGCTCTAAAATAAGAAATATTTTGTATAGTTATTGGGCTATGTTTTTTTTTTAAACTTTGAAATTCTGGGTTTGAAATAAAAGCCATTTTGAAACAAGTGAATTCTAATGTTATGAAAGTTAAAGTATTTAATTTAGAAAATAATGAAACATTTTGACACTAAAAATGTTTTCCTGTGATTGCGTTCAGCCAAGTCTGTCAAATTTCACTTGACTTCATGAGAAGTTCTCAAAGTATGGATAATATTTCAAGTTTACTATTTGCTAAGAACACATTCTAATCTGGTTTTAGTCCTCACTAGTATAATAATGTTCTTATGCTTATCTGCCCCTCATATTCCATTCAAAGTGTTTTACAAACTATATTAAATATTTAAATTGTAAATTATGCTGTTTGCACTTGAAGTTACTCTGAGAATTCATAAGGGAATGTAGAAGTGGGTGCCTCCACTACCCTGCTGAAATTCTATTAACTTGGTTTGAGTAACATTGTTGACACCAATCATGGCAGCAGGGAACTTGAAGAGGGGCAATCAGTTCCTTGCCTTTCAGCTTTCAAACTTCATCTGGAAATGACAAATAGCCAGATTTCACTGCTCAGAATTCTGCACAGAGATCTACCTCATATGTCTCTGGCAAGATACTTCATTGACATGTTCCCATTATCTTTAGCTTCTAAGTCATCATAAGATTAATTTAATATTAGGGGCTTTGATATGGTCTGGCACTGATTTGACACAGATATATTAATCAGAGAGAAGATATTCTCAGAAAGAGAGAAGGATATAAATTCACACCAGTGCACCTGGAAAAATGGTTTGTAATTTGGAATCCTGTGATGGCTGTGATGACTCAAACACAAATAAAACATCAGTAAAAAATGTTCTCAATTAAATAAGTCTATTGCTCTAGCTTCTGATTGTTTGTCTTATTCCCCAGCAGGGGTCTTAGTTTAATTTAAATTGAACATCATCAATGTTTTTTCTCATCTATATTCTGATTTCAGACAGGCACTTGGGGAAGATTCCTACTCAACCATATGTGTTGAAGACAGTGTTGGAGAGAGTAGAGTAACATTCTCCATCTTCTCTAATTCTTCCTTGGATTTTTTCTATTTATATTCAACATCAGGGCATTGATATATAAAATAGCTTTTCTTATACAAATGGCTGAGTAATTAATAGACTGAAAGATGGTGGAATTTTGGACTGAGATTTTGGAAGATGTCTTTCCAAAAGTATAACTTTCTATTTTATAATGAAGTTGACTTATGTAGGTGGTGTATTGTGAAATTTGATAAGTATTGAAGTTCCTGATTCTGACAAACCTGAGTCGTATTTTAGTTAATTAAGACTAGTTTCAGTGAGCAATATCCACTTTGTTCTCTCTTTGGGGATCAGTGTGATGGTGAAAACTGTCTCTCTATAGCTGTAATACTCTAATTCCTTAGAAAACAGGGTGCTCCAGAGTAAGAGCATTAAGTGCACTTAAATATATACTCTCACACCTGTATGATAGAATTAGATGCTACCAAGAGAGCATTGTTTTAAGGCAACACAATATAGAATTGCTCTAGACATATTTGTTTCCTTCTGACCTACCCTTCCATTATTAGAGTGAGTTGTTTGACAGTACTGATTCAGTTAGAAATAACTAGTGAAGAATCTTAATTTACAAGTCCTGCATTTCAGAAGAACTCTCTGTAAACTGTGTCTTAATATTGACATTTGTTGGATGTGCTCAGATTTTTCTTTCTACAGCCTTTCAGAGTTCCTTCTGGGTGTTCTGATCAGCATTCAGTCATTCTGGTGGAGGAAAATTTGTATGATAAATGAAATAATTTTCTTTTATTGCATAATAGGTATTGCCATTGGCCCATATTAGCAATGACAAGAAGAGGATCACACTAATTAATCCTCAGGCAGTGAATCTTGATGCCTATAAAGCGAAGCTGGAACAAGCAATTAAATCCTATGAAAGGCAAGTCTCCTCACCAGGAATTTGTCATGTTTGCAGACTAATTTTAGTATTTTCTCTTGTAGTGTGTATTTGCTCGTACAATCTTTGCACAATACTGACAATTCTGCATGTTGACACACTTTAATCCACCATCAACTTGTGGGACAAATGTTTATTTTCTTAAATAAAATAAAATGAAGCAGAATGAAAAAACATCAGATGATAGGCAAGGAGATAATAAGTAACATGTTGAACATCTTGCTCTTGTCAATGACAAAAGCAATTTTTTTGCTGGCTGAGAATAAACCTGAAAGCAGCCATCCCTGTGGAGAAATCCCCCCTAAACATACAGTGCTAGCCAGACTTTTAGCGTACAAGTAAGTTCCTAAATCTATAGACTGACATTTAAATGAGGGATGTGCTTTTTGCTGCCAGCTGTATCACCTAACTAGGGATGCAAGAATATAACTCAGACACCAATAAGATACTGACAATCTAATTTTTTTTTAAAGACATATATGTTATGCTTATTAATTCAATATCAGTAAAAGCACAACAGAAGTAAATAGGACAAACACATAAGATCTCTGAGCTATTTCTTTCCATGATCTAATTTTGTGCATTTTTTTTGAAATGATGCCATTATTTGACTATGGTGTAATTCAGTAATCATATGAGAGCTTTGACTAGAATTTTTTTAATAATTTATTTTTAGGCTGTATTCTATAGCATTTACAGATGTCAGTCTTTTTTAAGACCAAAAGCCTCTTGATGAAAAGTGCTAACTCTTTGGTTTTTTTATGAATTCCATTTTAAGGTGTTGGGTTTTTTCCTCTGTACCTCTGTGATTATACCACTTCTTTTAAACGCATGTAATAGCTCAGTTTTTCATCTGAATTGCCCTATATCCATATTTTGTGATAAAAATCAAGAATTATGATTTGGAAATGCTGCTTGCTATGTGTAACATTAATGGAGTTCACTGAGTTAAAATCTACTGGCTTTGTCTGCTCTGTCACTGAGACAATAATATTATTATCAGGCTGATGAAGAACCCATAGAAATTGATTTGTCACTCATTTTGATAGAAGGTTCAAGTGATGTATTTGTGATGGTGACTTCTGAAATTCAAGTTTTTCATTGCTGTGCCATACCATTGAATTTTTTACATTTATTGACTTTGATTTTCAGGGGAAAAAATGTTTTCTGGTTAAACCCTGATGATCTTCTATTGACAGCATCCTCACAGTCTCCCTAAAACTGTGGTGATTAGGAGTGCTGTTTACTTATGTTTACCCAGAGAGTTCAATGAATCAGTGTATTTACAATAGTAGAAATGTGTTCCTACTTCCATGAAAAAGTATCTTCTGTCTGAAGAGCCTTATAACTGACTGTGACAAACAGATCTCTTTGCTTTTCCTCCACATGTGAAACAGCAACCCAGTCAAATTTATTTTGCTTTCAGTGCCACAGTACTTTTCCAGTAATTGAATGCGCAAAAGTTGTAGTTCAGCTTCGTGAATATTTGTTGGTCACAAATTTATTCTGACATGTATAGATGAAAAATACATCATAGCATGCAGTTTTCAAGAACAGAAGCAAGCATGACAATATATTCCCCAAATGTAGATCAACCTTAGCATCAGGTTTAGAGGGAAAAAAGTGGTGAGGGGAGAATTTTTGTGCTCTGACAAAGAGAATATACAATACTGAAGATGAAAAACACTGAAAGCTTCATAACGTGTATGATTGTATAGCCTGAAGCTTTTACAAAAGAGTTAGTTATGAGTGTGCACATTTAGAAGGATGAAAAGGGCAGTGGAGCATGCTGAGACTGCAGATTGTAAAATAACTAAGTCATTTATATTCTAAAAAGGCTGGGATTTGGTTTCTGGTAGATAAAACAAATCAACAAGAAATTAATATTCAAAATCTGTTTTTAATGTGCTTATTTTCTTACATGCACCTGTAAATCTCACAAGACTGCTAAATATTCTAATGGTTACAGACCGAATTTTTCCTAACAACGAATTTGGTCTTGTATTTCTAAAGGAAATTTGGAAATTGTTCTATAATTACAGCAATTAGGATCATTGGTAGAGGTTTATTTCTGTAGTATGAAATGAAGTAATTGAGTTATGGCTTATTTGTTTGAGATGTTTATAGAGAAAACCATAAACTAGGTGATCTAGTAAGACTTTATAATTTATGTCTGGAAAGCAAAAGCAGAAATTTTAATGGTGCTTTTAAAAGGTCTCAGAACTGCATTGCTTTGGGATAATCACTTCTGTTTTCCCGTCAGTAGCTTTTCTTCATAGCCAGAGTTTAATGAATTAGAAACCTGAATATCACAACCGAGGGGTAATCTTAGCAGAAAAAAGAAATTAGCACTACTGCATTCAGACTGTGTTTTCTGAAACTGTTTAATTGGAGAAACTGGAGCTTAACTGGCATTTAATCAGTTTTGTTATTTGATTTAACTTGTTGATATTGAAGAGAACCATCCATAGAAAATCCTGTCAGGAAGCAGCAGTGATTGCCATTAAACCTTCTATGACCCTGAAATAGTCATGCAGCTACTTGATGGAAGATACTGTTTTCTCTTCTTTTGCAGTTGATAATTTCATAGCTGAATGATAAGGATACAATTTGATGATACGGTGCTCTTGGAATACAAATCAGTGCAGATATCTTGAGAAACTGTGTTTGTTTGCTGGTTTTGAGATGATCAGCTGCACAAGGAACTGCATTCCATCAAAATCTGCTTTGCTTTCTTTAATAGGTGCCTGAACCTACTTATTTGGAGAGCACTATCTCAGGAGGAAAGAGACAAGTAAGCTACCATTTTTTGTTTTCTAGTGTACCTCTGAAAGGCTGGTCATAAGTATTTGATAGTTTTTTGTCACTATTTTTATAACCAACTGGTTTAACTTTCAAATATTTCATAACTATGTATGTATGTATGGCCAGACTTGGCGAATGAAGATTTGGGCAGGGCTCTCCCCACGTGGGTGTGCCCTTCCAGCCTGCACTGTGGATTTTTTAGGTGAGGCACAGCGTGCGCAGAACTGGCCCCACCGTTTAAGTCCTGAGGTCCATCTGCCACGGCCGAGCAAGCTTGGACAGTGACAGGGAAGTCCTCGGGACTGTCACAGCACCCAGTACTAACTGGGACTGACCCTGCTGAGCATCCGAGATCTGACGGGATGGGATGGCAGGGAGGCTTTGAACTGCCAGGGGATGGTCCCACTGAGACTGGAACTCAGGTCCTTGGGATTCAGAGTCCAGAGCGCTCTCCTTTACACCATGGGACCGCCCTCATAACTATACCTTTCTTTCAAAAATGTATGTGTAATTCTGGACCTCCTTCTTGAGATGCTGGTTATTCTTAAAGGAAAGGACTTGCCTTCCATTTGAGTGCTGCTGCTCTATCCTTAATCAGCGCCAAGTGGCAGGGCCTCGGGAGGGCAGCATGTCACTGCCTTTGGCATCAAAGTAAATCTCTCATCATGTCAAATGCACTTCAGTGGCTGGTTTGTAGAAGAGTAATTAAGTGCCTCGACAGCATATGCTGGATCTGGATATCACACTAGCAGCTTGTACTATTTTAACTAACCTATTTCTGTGTATTGATTTAGAAAAATAGTAGCTGTATAAATAGGAAGTTAGAATCTGTTTGTGTCAGAAAATTAGGTGAAATCAGTTAATGAAAACTGATGGGTCTGAAATATTTGTAGGCAGGAAAATGGGAATGAAAACTGGAATGCTTTTAAGAAGACCTAAGCTAATGAGTAAAAACCCTCATAGTTCTATCATTAGTAAGGAGAACTAAAACCTGTTCTGGTGCAGAGAGGAACTCAAGACTGTTAAATAAAAGAGCAGCATATTATTGGGGGGGGGGGGGGGAGAATAGATGTTTATTGATAGACAATGAGTAGTACAGTACAGAAATTTGACAGGGTGTCATCCAAAGATTCTTTTTATTGGTAACATATGGCAAGTTATGCATGTAATGAAAAAAAGTCTTAACAATGGTACAGTCTGTTGCTTGTAGCATATTACATCATTAGTATTGGTGTGTAGATATTGAAATATTTGACATATTTCTCTACTAAGTTTACAATTTGAATGACCATGTTCATGTATTACAAAAGTATGACCACGTATTTCCAAAATCAGTAATCCGGAAAGAGAGAGTAATAAACAAAGCCTAGTATCTTGGTCACAGGAGTCCTGAAATTATTGTTTGAGGAGCCTTCTGGTTTGCTAGTGTGTATTAAAGTGTTACCTATAAAAGTAGGGAAATTCAGTTTCACCAGAGAAATGGTAATACTGTGCTTGGGTTCAAAGTGATTAAGAGATCCAACTCAGGAGATGCTGGCTTGACATTCATTAGGAATTAATCATGAATTCAGGTAGTAAAAAAAAATCTAGGTAAATAATTATACTGGTCAGGTTAATTTGAATACAAAATAGTTCTTAGAGGAGTAGAGAGATAAGCAGTGACAAAGAGTATGGCCTCATGGTAGGCCTCATTGTGGCTGTACGTGTTGGTAAGGCAGACACTTCAATACTCTCTCTAGTGCTAGGCTTCACTTTTTTTTTACATGTTGGCAAAACTGTAGAGAAGAACTAAAAAAAAGCTAAAAGGACTAAAAAAACCTGTGTCACTTCCAATTGAAGATGCAAAGAGTTCTACCCATTCTGGATTTTGGAAGGTTCAGTTTCTTTGTTTTTTTTAATCAATGAGATGACTGTATTTCACCTTTTGGTTTATAAGTACCTTCAGTGTGCAGCTTCCAGCTGACTGTTCAGTCCAATGGGTGTTGACAGAATCTGAACCGTGGATGGAAGCAAACTCCTGGTCACTGCATGAAATTGAGTAGTGCAGGACTGACAGAGAAATAATCAGTAGGTGATTGTTCAGGTGCCAGATAAAGTAAACAATAAATAACGGCGGAGGAACCAGACACCACACACAGATCATTGTGATCAAGTGAATGCCATTTCTTTCACACTGCACACAGTTTATATAGGGCTAAAGCTATGTTCTGTTGGCTAAATTGAACCTCACACAACCTAACTGCAAACTCTAATAGGTTATAATCCATATCTCACAAGTCCAATATTTTGGCGAATTCATCCTGTTTTCAAGAACACCTCCAGAGTCTTGTGGGAGACCTGAGGAGTTCTCACAAGAAACCTCCGGAGAGTTGCCAAGATCTCCTGGGCAGAGATCTCTCCTCCAACGATCAGCACAGCAGCTGTGACTTTGTTTATTCTTACCTGCTTTCAGTCTCACAGGGTCTTATATAGATCTGAATTGCTCACCTGAGATTTTTCTGTACCAACAAGTGATTGTCTCTTTTTATGTGATCAGCCAAGACTGATGTGGCAAATCAGGACTTAGTAGCTGTCTGGTGCCATTTTAGGCTTTTTAGATACTTGCTATTTCACCCTACCTGCTGTTCCAGAAGTCCAAGCATTTCCATGATTTCTCAGTTATGTCTACAAATTCTTTGTTGATGCCTCATGTATTTTAGAACACCTAAAATGACACCAGGTATCCATGCTCAGCCACTTGAATTTTTCTGTAGACACCTTTCTGTAAGATATGATTAAGCCAGGTGTGATTGTCTGACTAGACACAATGGTATCTGGATAAAACACAAGATTGTGGGGCATACAAATAGATGAATACAGATTGGATAAATCTGATGCTTTATTCTGCCTTTACACTTTATGATTCTGTTTGTAAAGTACTGGCATAATTGAAATTTGTCTTGCTTGTGATTATTAATTTTTTAATGCTTTTTTAAAAGATTTAAAGAGGATAAGCCAGTCCAATATATAAAGCACAAAGAAGCTTTGCTGGAGGCTTTAGACAATCTGGGATGGCCAATTTCCTATGAAGATGTAAAATTGCTAGAAGATGAGATACTGACAGCATTAACATATATGCAACAAGCTTCTGATCTTCAGGAAGCTGTCAAAAAGGAATATGATGAGAAAAGCTCAGGATCACACATAAGCAACAATAAAAAGGTAATACATAAGAAGGGATTTTTTCCCTCCTTACATATTCCTCTTCATTATGCAGTTCTAGAATAATTTTGTTCCAAGATTATAGCTGGTAAACTAGATGTTTAGCATGATGCTAAATAAAATGGATAGAGAAAAGAAGATAGTTAAAAAAGAGGGCAAGCTTTCAATGACTTTTTTTAGGCACTGGGGAAACAGAAGTTGAGAAAACCACAGAAATCAAGCCTCTTAGAAATTATTCTGAACAAAGCATCCTCTGCAACAACAGCAGAGAGGAGAAAGAACAGATACATTAAAGGCAATTATATTATAAGATTTGGTTGGGTTAATATCTGATAAACAGGACTAAAAATCTTATAATGTTGGAGTAATTCACTATAATTTTCATGGTATATTGTAAAAGAAAAAATGGAGACAAGAGGAGGGATTCAGCATCATATTTGTACAATAACTGTCCATAAAATGTGAGTGTACATGAATTGGTGGTGAATCTCACAGAGTTGTGAACTGAGTCAGTGGCACCTGGAGCTCATCCTGAAGTGGACACCCACTTTTGGCAAAGCAGAGTGCTGTCTCCAATTCATTAATACATTAGTCAGGCATTAATACAGTAGTCTAGGTACTCTGAAACTGTTACTGAAGTTTGTGATTTGGTGTATATATGTGTGTATACGTATATGTATATATATGTATGTATGTGTATGTCCCAGATGAATATCTGATTTTACTTGGAGTGCTGTTGAGAGGTTTGATGAAATAAGTATGGAAATACATGAAGCAATAGATATAAAAATAAGGTTAGTAAGTTATTTCAGGCTGCCCTATTGGAAAAGACAATACACATTTTCATTTTTAGAGTTTTAAAAAGTGATTTAATTTTCCCCAATAGAAAGATTTCTGAAGACGCTATTGATGCTTTGAAATTCTCAGTACTTAGCTCTGAAAAAATGCAAAATATTTCTCTTATTCAGTTTCAAGTCTTTTCATCTAAAAGCTTGATCAAACAGTGCTTCCCTGGGAGTGCTGCTGCATCTGCAGAATTGCTGTCGAGGTAGAGTAATACTATGATAATATTAAAATCAGCTCTCTAGGAAATGAACAAGAAAGACAATCTTTCCTCAGACCTCTAAGTTCTAATAGAGGTTGAGTAAAAGCAAATAGAGAATTAATTGTAAAGCTCGTATATTAACATATTCCTTTTCTTGTTCATTGTTTTATATCACTGAGTGAGGGAAGCTACCCTGTGGTTGGCCTAGTTTCAGTGAATGCTGAGGAAAGTCCTGTGCTTTGTATTATGTAGGAAGCATAATCAAATATTCATCATAATTATATTCTGTCCCAATGTGTGCATGTACACATACACAAACCCATTTATAGACACATATAAATCTGTTTAAAGAGTTAACATAAGTGAAACTCAAATGGTCATAGTACAAACCTACACTGTGAATGCTCAGCAATGAATGGGAATGTACAATTGGAATTTGCAACTGTAAATGATGCCAAGTATCCATATTCACTGCTTGCCAGATTATAACAAAAGTATTTTGTTTTATTTGACATTTGTTGACTGAGATATACCTGGTTTTTTCACAAAGAGCAACAATAGTTTTCACAGTAAGTTTTGGCCTTTTACATACTATAGAATAACTTATAAAAATAATTTTTGTTAAATTGAATAAAATATGATAGCTCAGGCATGTATAAAAATAAGTAATTATGCAATAGATCACTTTCTGTTTTCTGAAGTTTATGAGATTTTTTTGTGTGTTATGTACATTTGAAAAATTTTATTATCTTCAGAAAGAAGATGGTCTTGATTCATTTTACATTAGTCTGAAAATATTTGTATTGCTAATAAAGCTATTTTAATTATTGATTTACCTCTGCCATATAATGTCCCAGTAGAAAAGCAGCAGAAACATGTCCATGTTTCATTTGTTGACTGTAATTCTACTGTTGCCTTGGAACAACCAACGTGTGCTCTCAGACACGATGTGATTAACATTGTGCAATCACTTACCCTCAGTCAACCCGCTTTAGGAGCCTAATCAGAGCAGCATCTTCAGTAATTGCTAGTCTACACTGAAAGGCTTTAAGAGTGAGAGGCAGAAATGCAGATGTAATTAGAATTCTGTTTATGTGGTAGAAAAACAGTGGGAAAAAAATGAAAAAAAAAAAAGAATGGGAAGCCTTTTAAAAATGCTGTTGGATGTGTTGCCAGCTGTGATGTCTGTCTACAAAAAGGGTATAAAGAAATAAACTGTCAGGTGAAATACATTACAGCAAGGAAAAAGCACTGAATGAATATTTTCATTGCAAGATGGGGTAGAAAAATCACAATTGTCCTGGAGCTCTACTGAGTAAGGCAGACTTCTGAATTTCCTGCTAATTTTTTTCACTGAATTTATAATAAAATCCCTTAGATTTCAGGTTCTGAATTATCTACACAACTTCTTAAATGAATTAGTAATCCTTTTTGGATGTCCTTGCCATGAGAGCTTTCTGTTTAAGCCTACAACTGAATTAATGGTCTGGTTATCCTGCCCCTGACCTTTTCTGGGAGTTGTGTTCAGGCTGCTTTGTTTGCAGCTCTGTGAAAGGTGGGCTATGTCAGGAGAATGGAGTAGACATCCACCCGCACAGGACCATGAGATGACTGAAGATCTCTAGTGACGGAAGAAGGAAATGCTGTAGAAAATGAGCAAACATATTTAGTTGCCATCATGCAAAACACAGAACACTGAACATGGATGACTACCTAGTTGGAGGGCTAATTGTAGGGCTATATTGTACTGAGTTTACTCAGTTCTTTTTGCTGTACTGATCAAAGCATATGTTGACAGAAGTCTCTCTCTTCAGGCTGGCACTCAGCTTTCATCTAAGATACTGAAAAAGAGAAATGTACCATTTACTTTGGTCTGATATTGTTTCGCCCTAATAAGTAACTGGTTTGACTTAAAATACTTTGTTTTCTGTTTCGATCTTGTTAGGCAGAACAGTCATTCTCCTGTTCTTTTTTTTTCACACCGAATTATAAAACTGTTTACAACATTATGTGACCTAAAAAAACCAATTGTTCAGGGTCCCCTACTCACCTCTTGCTAGACAATCCCAGGTCACAGCATTACTGTTCTCTAACTGTGATAGGTTCCAGGATAGTTTGGTGCTTTATGTTAATGGCTGTAACATTTTAATGTAAAGTGTTTCTTTCCCCAGTGTTGTAATCTGTCCTTGGAGCACGATGGAGAACATTCCCTCTCATACTAAATATTTCTCTTTCTGAGCAGGTGTGGATTTCAGGGTTTGCAAAGAAATAAACCTGCATTTGTTGTTAGGGATTAACTTTCATTAAGAATATACTTTTTAAAGTACTATGTTTTCCTTAGGATGACTTCGAATGTGTAAGGCTCACACTTGTTTGTGATCCTGCTGAGTGGTCACCATATGATTAAAAATCACTTAAAATAGTTAATGAGCATAGTAAAGCATGTTTATATGGGTGGAAAGGGCCCTCTAGTGGCTCATTGAGTCTCTTCTTTCTGAAAAATGTATTTCATACACAATTGATTTAACTGTTCTTATTTCAATATCTATAGGCAAGACTTGATTCTTTGGAAGAATGGAAATTCCATATTTCCCTTTTATTCCCTGGTGTCCTATTTCTTCCACTCCTTATTCTTCCTCACTGTTTAAGCATCACTATTCTCTCTCTGTTGATACCTTTTTTGCATTCATATGTTTCCTAAACAGCTTGGCATCTCCTGCCTTTGTCCTTGTGTCTCTTTTAGGGAGACAAAGGCGGAAAAACCATTCCAAATAGCACAACAATAAAAAGTTATAACTACAAAGAAATATTTGGTGAAATTTTCCATTGTCATCAGTGAAGTAACCTACTGAACAGACAGTGTGTAGGTACAAAAAGAGAGGCTCTTTCCTAGAAATGGATTTCGGTTTACATAGAGAGGGCTGGTTGCCACTGACAGCCTGGGAAAAGCAGTGGTTGCTTAGCTATGGAGGTGTCAGCATTATGAAAAGCCAAAGCTTGAGCCAAGATACATGGAGACCTGAATAGTCTTCCTATCCATTCTCACTTATAGTAGAAAAGGGCAACACCTAATTTTTCTGAAAGGGAATTAAAAAATGCAGCATCTATTGGAAGGTAAACAAGGTCTTCTTCACCCGGTGTAGTTCATTGCATTGCCTTCAACAGTAGCAGAACTAAACAGGCTGAAAATCCTCAAGAATCAGATGGGGCTGTTTTGTAATAAAAATGCTGAATGCCAGAAATGGGCACTCTGACAGTGCCTGGGTCAATTGTGCTGAACACCTAAAAGCTGTGCAAGAGAAAGGAGGGATGGATTTGAATTTAGACAGTGTTTCTGAGCCACCTGAGTTCTACAGGACTCAGAATCCTCATTGTGGATGCTTGTGTCGTCTAGCATTTGGATTAATGTGGAGTGCTGGAAGTTGCCCAAGGTATTAGTCAAGCATTACAAATTAGTTGACAATAAATATTCAGCAGCAGCTGTCCCTTTGGAGCCTGAGGAATTAAGTAAATAACTTACCCAAATACCTTCTTGTGTCTGTGGAACTGTGAGTCTGCTCTCAAATCAGCCTTTGTTAGGTTGTACATCAAGCAGTCAGTTAAGCCCTGTGAAGAGCCTTTGGTTTAGACTGAGTTTGAAAGCCAGAATTGTTGATGCAATTAATATTCTATAGGGATAAAGAATAAGCTAGAAAAATCCCATATATCTCCCATTTAAAATATCTCCTTGCCTTTGTGTGTGTGCGTGTTTTGCTTATTTTTAGGGCTTTTTTAGGGCTGTTTGTGATTTTTGTGGGGGAATTTGGAAAAAAACAGATCATCATAATTATGGCGAAACTGAGAACGAACTATTTAGTCAAAGTTATTAGTATCTTTTCCATCATTATTGACTGTTAGGATCAATCAAGTACATCTTTTCAGGAAGAAAAATGCCATCAGGCAAGGAAACAGGTCATACACACTCTAGCAAGCAGGGGTTTTACAAAGGGTCTGAGTTACAGTAGTTTTCAGAACAGTTTGAAGATATGTGGAAAATTTTGAGATTTCAAATTATGTATCTCTGTGATTCAGGAGAGCTGTGTAAGAGGTGAATGCTTGCAAATGGTTCACAAGATGAGCTAATAAATACTTTAAAAATTAAAGGTTAAATTTATTTAATGGTGAAAATAATTTTTACCATTTTCATTTAATGGTAATACTGATTTATTATAAGCAAGCTTGTATTTCATATTTAGAAACATTGTTGTGAGCAGTATGGAGAAAATAATAGAATTAATTTGCTATTGTAGTAAATATACATTATAGTGTTATTCTTGAGGATTATTAAAATGTACTTATAGAAATACTGGGATTATGGACTTTCTAGTATTAGAAAGAAAATGTTTTTATATAATCAATTTTCTTAAATTTCTCAGGAAGGTGTTCTCTCACATTCTGATATATTCACATAACGCTCTAATTCTCTCAGAACTTCCTGTAAGAGATGCCCTGAATGGGAAGATATTCTTTCTTCTAGAAAAAAAAAAAGGGGGAATTCAGGAACATGACTTGTTTTAAGACAAACAACAATGACACTCTGTAAAAAATTAATGTGAGATCTAAAAAGGCTTTAAGGTAAAAGAATATGGTGACTGTAAAGTCACATATGCAGAAGCTCGGAAAGCCTGACAGCCTATCTTTACATAGAGGCACTTTTGAGTGTGACTATTTTTGACATTGCATTTCTCACCGCCCTCTGCCTCTGTTGTGTGAGACACATCATGGGTTTTTCATTCTTCATTCAGTTACTACTAATGGCAGTCACTGATCTTCAGCAAAGAGCTGAGTCAGTGCACAGCCAGCCAGCCCCACTGGCATTTTTATTCTCACCATCCAGTGTGTGGAACCCTTGACTTATTTATGAGCAATTCAACAGTAAGCTCCGGTGTTGTGTGAGGCCGTGGGGTGTTACAGGGATTGCAGTCAAGGGGTCTGCCCCACAAAGAGAAGAATTAGTGTATGAACTGGGACAGTGTTGGACAGTGGCAGATCTGGAATACGTGGAATATTGTGCTAAACTGGAATGTTTTAAAATAGCTGAAAATTTTAATTTTGAATTTTAATGAAACATCCCATACAGTGAGGTACTGTTAATGAAAATCAGATAGTTGCAAAGACTCTTCTAGCTGGACAAAATGAATCTATTAAGCAAATTCTCTTATTCTGAAAAAGAGTTGATTTTTCCTTACCTCATCCTTGAAAATTAATTGTGCAATTTTGTAAAATTTTTAGTAGGAAAATGGTGGCCAGAGCTATAATTCATCAAGGTAAATTTCTGCCTGAACACATGAAAATATAGGTATTGTTATGACCATATAGAACAGGATTTTATAGTGAAAAATCTTAGATTAACTTATCCCTGAGTACTTACCATACTTATAACTCTTCTGAAAGTTTAAAATAATTACAGTTTACTGTGAATTCTCTACAGAGGTCATAGCATTACATTGCCTAAATTTTTACATAATTCCAAAGAATAGGTTGAGGCTGACTGGCTTAACTGTTGTGGAAAAAATAATTGTGTCAAATTACAGAAGCTTGAAGAAGAAACTGTGAAGTCAAAGTCTGAGACAGGACAAAAATGCCAAGTATTTGTGACTCGCAAAAGCCAAAAGGTGATTGCAAGATCAGATGTCACAGGATTTTATTATCCAGGTATATATTTTTGTCCACATTTTCAATATTATTTAGTGTTTCTTAATGCTGATAAAACATAAGTTTTGGTCATAATTAGCTACCTATTACTTAATGAGATTTAATATTACATGTGCATATTGATGCAAAATTAATATATATTTTATACAAGCACATATATATGTGCTTATATAAAATATAAGCAGACATTATAAGAAGACATACATTTTGTAAAGTTAGAAAGCAATGATATCTTTGTATATGAAGAGTATGGAAGGAAATCCTTGTGAGTAACTGAGTACCCAAAAGTGTCAACTATCCCTATTTGTTATCTCTGTTGAATATTTCTGTTGAACATTTGGCAAGAGCTGAGCTTTTACATGTATTCAAAAATTCACTAAATGCTGCTGCCCTTTTGTTGAGTTTCAATCAGGAATTAGTAAGTAAAATTGAGTTCTGTCATTTCTTAAGAAAAATCATCTCTGTGTGTATGTGTGTTTATTTTTGTGTTACTTTTGTTTGGGTTTTTTCAGTTACATGTTTTTAACTGTGGTAATAGTTTCAGTATATCAACTATCATCCACTTGATCAGCTTACACATTTCAGACCGTTACTTGAAAAAAACTCTTAATTTTATTTTTCTAGCATTGAATAAGAATAGTTAGTAAGATGGAGGGGTTTTAGGTACAAATTTCTCTAGTGCCCTAGCACAGCTTACCCTGGCTAAACAAAAATGAAGATCTGTAGTATAGACATGTTTGACCTCAGTGCTATGTGACAGCCTGTAGGATTTTTTAAAAAAAGTTTTCAGGAGGGATGAAAGAAAAATAATTTTAATATTTTATGATGTTGATTTTTAGGAACTGTGATAAAGAATACCAGTTCTACCTGTGCACTTGTTGACTTCAGCAATGGGGAGAGCTGTGATGTGCCTGTGAAGTTCACCATACCTGTGGGAGGGGCTATGCCTTGCCCACACCTGCAGGTGAAAAACAGGGGAGGGTTATGACAGCAAATATGCATTGTTAATTTTGTTTATTTGGCCAGACCTACAGTAAACTATAGATCTTTTACATCTTTTAAATACATCTTTTTATTTTAAATAAGAGTTCTTAGTGATAGTAATATTGTGCTATTTTCAACATGCTGGTTTTCATTTGTTTGAAGCTAGTTTTTATTGTAATCCTATTTCTTTATTTATTAAAATTTGTATTCTAAATTATTCTATATTGTTTTCTTTATAAAACATGACTATGTCTCCAGTTATAGAAGAAAGGTGAGCTATTTATTTGCAGAATTATTCTTTCCTAGCACATAGATTATAAGTCAGAGGACCTTTTACACATAGAGTGATGTACATCAAGTTTTATCCATTAGTTTTTCATAGCATGTTTTAAATCCAGCAAATAACTATATACTAAGGCAAAAACCAGCAATTAACAAAATTAAATTTTTATTCCATTTCTGGTTTTATTTAAAATTTATAAGCTGACTATGTGTAATCACAGTTACTTTTTCAAGTGATTCTTATTTTATGTGGAAGAGAGATGATGGATACAGAAAGGATGCAGAATGAAAATGGCTGTTTTGAATGTAATAAACATTTTTATACTTGCTTTGTTACACTTAAAACTAGAGACATGACTGGGTTTGTTTTTTTCCTATTTGAGATGAAGGCAAATTCTGATACAGTATTTCCTGCTATTCTTTAAGGGGAGCATCCAACTCTAGAGATCTGCAGAATCTGATAGAAAATTGTGACTTGTGTATTCAGTTTTAAAACAATTTTGGATAAGTCAGTTACATATGCAACTACCTAAAATTCCCAAGGTTGGTTTAAAAGCTTATTGAAAACATAAAAAATTGCATAAAGCCCCAGGGAAATGCACAGTTGCAAGAGTTTCCTCATTCAGTTCAACTTGCTAGCTGAGCCCAGGTATTTGTAGTAAAGCTCTTTCCTTTATTTTTGTTTTGTGTTCTCTCCCTGATATGGTGGCAGTTGAGAGATCACTGCACGCAAGGACCAAGTTCTTTTCTTTTGAAGATCCATATTAAAGCATGATGATTCATGTAAAAATATCTGAGTATTTGCCTTTTATGTCTTGTAAACCTCACAAGTTACATGGTTCTTGCATTGCTGCTTTCCTGATGTGCGGGTTGGAGATCATGTGCTTGCCAGAACTGGGACACAGGCAGGAAATGAATATTATGTGCCTGCCATTGTCATAGCAACACCAGAGAGGGTGGAATCAGGTGACAAACTCTACACAGTATTGATGTTCAACAACAGGGAGGTAAGGAAACCAGTCTGGCAATGGTTTTCCCATTATTCTGTTTTTGAAGAGGCAGCTAGAATTTTCCAGGCTAATGAGCTCACTGTCCCAATCCCTGTTTTCAGTGCTCAATGATGAGTTCACACAAGAGACCTGAATCAAGAAACTCTGTAGGATATTGATTCTTAAATCAAACCCTATTCTTTCCCCTATAATCTGTTTGGTGGCTTTCACAAGTTCCATGCTGCTAAAATGAGAAACACTGGGAGTTTTATCACAGTCAGTATAGTCTGAAATTAATTTCATTATGATTGCTTGGATTTTTAGTTCGTTATTTTAATTATTTAATTATTTATTTATTATAATTTATTATTATAATATTTATTATGATAATTTTACTGCATTTTTCTTAGTGCATATTAAAAAATTACATTGTGCTTAAAACTTTTAATTATCATTATTAAAGGCTGATTACAGTTACATTAAAACAGTTGAAATATTTTACATATGTATTTTCATTGTCTTTGAGATTTATATTTTGATTAGATGAATGCTGATTGTGTTATTACAGGAACACTGTGTAAGAAATGAGCTTATCAAAATCAGCCAAGCAAAGTATGCCTGTTCCTGTCAGTACATAAGAATGGTGCAGGTGGTGGATTATGAGACGTGAGTATGTTTGAACCTAAAAATATAAAAGTTTTTTATATGAACTCTAAATATTGCACTTCAAATTCAGCCATGCTGTCAGATTTCCATATGTAGTACTCTAACTACAGCTGCTCTGAATTGTCTGACTCTACATATACAACTAAGTTTATCTGACCTATTTTCATTCTTGAAAGATTGGTGGGGTGTGACGGTTTGAAGCTTTTTCCCAGGAAGTTATTAAGAGCATTGCTGGAAGGTGAGATGGAGTTTCTATTTTTTGTAGACTTTATTCTCCTTTTAAGATAATTATTGTGCTATAAAGCTACAAATTAAATTGCAGGTTGTTTCTAGGATCCTGGTTCATATTTAGGGCTTGAATTTGGGAAATGGTGGGGGGACAGTGTGTAGGATAAGTATGAGCTCCTACTTAAGTTCTGCAGAACTCGTGCATCAGGTGGAATACTATGCTGGTGTGAAGTGTACACTGAAGTGGTTCCAAGTAACTGTGGATTTTGATTTTATCTTGTATTAAGTTCTAGTTTAACCCATTTGAAATAGCATTGAATTGTGATAACCTCAGAGCACCAACAGCCTCTGACAATTAGCAACAACAAACTTTAGGATGGAGAATAAGATCAGAACAATAACCTAACATATTTCTCCAGAATACATCCTCAACCCACAGCAATGTGTTATTTAAGAGTTCTCTGAAGCAGAATTGGAGTCTCTTATTAGACACTCTTGATGGAATTTTCTTCCATTCATTTGTGCTGGTTTAATTTTTTGAACCTGTGTAAATTTTCGTCATTTGTAGCTTCTTCCCAGAGGGAGCTGTGCAGTTTCACATTTTGTGTGAGAAATCAGTTTTGTTTTGAGTCTTTCATCTGCCTTGAAATCCCACAGGATGAAGGATTTCCTCTTCCATGTATGTCAGTGTAGTACGAACACTGCTGCCAAGGAATTGTATAATCACTGTCATGGGAAGTTTATTCCAAAGATGTGCTATGAACAGGACAAATTACACCATTGAAGGCAACTTTGCATCACAAAATCACAGAATGGGTCATGTTGGAAGAGACCACAGTGGGCCATCTGGTCCCACCTCCCTGCTCGAGCAGGGCCATCCCAGAGCACATGGCACTGGATTGTGTGCAGATGGCTCTGGAATATCTCCAGTGAGGAGACTCCACAACCTCTCTGGGCAGTCTGTTCCAGTGCACAGTCACCCACAGATGTTCTTAATTTTCATTGAAATGTTCTACTATGATTATCATTACTAAAGATCACATCTAATAATTTTGGGCAAGGGTACCAATTACAGGCTGATCTATGGATTCCCTGAGAATGATGGGATGAAAAGCAACTAAGATTCAAGTCCTCTTTCCCACATATTTTCTAGCAGTGATTCCAGTACAGTTTAAACTCAAACTTCCATCAGCTTGCAGCCACAGCACACAAACAAATGAATTGTCCCTCCTTTATTGAGCCTCAATGCCCTTTCCCAGACCAGATGATGGTAGCCTTTTCACTAAAAAGCAAACCTGAAGGCCATGGTTCCCTACTTCATGCATACACACGGTTGAAGAGGCAGTTATATAACAGATCTGAGTTCCAGCACAGTCAGTAGAAGTCTTTCCCTTCTACTGAGTTGGATTATAGTCTAAATGAGGGAGTGTATTAAGAAAAGATGTGACTAAATGCATAAGCAATAAGAGTAGCTTCCTTTTACATGCTTTGTTTCATGACTGAGTGCTTTAATATAAAATTTAATATTCACTCTCCAAACAGAATTTATTGACAAGCTGACTTGCCATTTTTATGTACAAATGATGTGAAAAATTAGTTACTTACTGGCAAACAGGAATTCCTTGGAGAATTGACTGAAATGAATGCATTAAATGGAGTTTCCATTATAGCCCTTATCTTTCAAGAGGGTGTAGAAGAGTGCTTTCTGATGAAACTTGTTATTTATTATATTCTGAAATAGATCCCTACCTCCAATGTCATACTTAGAAGGGAACAGTGCAGTATATTGCTCATAGGTGTGCAGAGATCTAATGGAACATGCTGACATTTTTGATAGAAACAAAGATGAAGCATAATTTAATTGGAAAGGAATCAAAAAGTTTGACTGCAATAAGATATCAGAAGCTTAAAAAGAGACAATCCTTTTGTGCTAAATCCTGTAGTAGTAAAGGAAAAAAAAATAGAAGTCATAGCCCAGGCTCCCGTGCTGTCAGGGAGTCCTCAGTGCACATAGATGTATTAAAATAGCTTGGCTAACTCCAGTTCTGAGTTCTTTGGGATTGTCTTTTGATGTTTTTGTGGTGTGTACTAGGTGTCAGGCTTAATTCACCAATCTGTAGAGGTAATAATATAGCCCTCAGCATTTTAGTATCGGACACCAGCACTGTTTGGGGTGTTTTCCTGCCATCACAGTGGAAAGAAATAATTATAGCAGAACAAGCACTCTGCAAATGTAACTAAAGAATTCCATATGTAAAGTAAAACACTGTGGAATCTGGATCCATACTGTAAAAGAGCATTATGGCACAAATATGGCTCCTTTCTGGAGTCATAAAAGGTAGACAGAATTAGGGGCCAGAATCTTGTTTTAAGCTATTGTTTACTTATTTTATAAGTAAAAGAGAAACTGAATTGTAAGACATTTACAGCTCTGTGAAACAAACCAGAGTGTGATAAATCATTCTCTTGTCAGTACTGTGAGGTGTGGGAAAAGGTAAAATCTGTGTCTTGTAAAAAAGGATTTAAGATAGCAAAATGTGTGTGCTCTTAGCTTTGTGAACTTCCTTGTGTGGTTTTCTAGCCCGCATGGCAAGACCTCAAAGCCCTATCCTCACTCACCTCTGAAAGATGAAGAAGGAAAAGGAACAAAGAAAAGTATTGTGGAAGAAAAGAGGGGGAAAGAGAAAAAGAAGAGGAGTGCAGTAGACAAAAGACATCCCAGGGAGAAGAAGTCAGACTTTGACGATCTTTTGTTTTTCTCCAGAAGTGAAGTAAAACAGAGAGGAAGAAATTCACAGTCTAGCAATAAAGAAGAATTTCGAGGTAAAGAAGTAGTTCTGGAAAATTGTAACTGTTAGGAATTAAACAGTTGTGATAGGCCCTTAGTTATTCCCCACACAAGGAAGTAGGTTTCTGCATTTCTTGGTGTTAGCCCAGTTTATTTCCCATGTTCTGTGTGATCTCCTTTGAAAACCATTCTTGACACTTTCTTAGCATGTGTTTTCACAGCAAAGGCAGTAAATGAATAAAGCACATTCCAGCATATGCTACCATAATTTCCGTAACAGTTGTAGCAGTGAAGATGCAATAACACCAAATTTAATACCTGCTTATAAGCAGAGTATGTATTCCAGTCCTTCCACTCTTTGTTATTTGTTAGATTAAAGGTATGTCTGTGTTGCAGATATTAAATTATTTTACCTGTAGTCAATGCTTCAGAGGTTAAACTGCTTTTAGTGTATGAGCTAGCACAGTCAAAGCTGATATCAGTATCTCTACTCCCTGTCACTCTGCAGCCGAGACCTGGGCTAGTGTAGGTCTGCCATTACGTGCCACTCACCTCTTTATTTTAAAAAGATCCTTCTGTCAGTGGAAAGATAAGAGGATTTTTATCCATGCTTGCTAGGTGTACCTCCTTGTACTGTTTTAAACATGTTCTCAACATCCTCATTCTTTATTTACCTCCAGAAGTAGTAGATTATTAGATTCACTCAATCATCATGTTTTGTCAATCAACTAGATTTTGCTCCTCTGAATTTTTCTTCTATGTCCTCACTCATCTTTTAAAGGCTGTCTGCAAATTCCATTTACATTGGGTATTATGGCACCCATTATAATGGGCAATTTAGGAGTGTCCTGGTTAGAACAGAGGTGCTGGCCTTGTGCACTAGCCATGTGAAAGACCACAGCTCCACATTTAGGGCTACTTCACTGGAAATGCTCAGTTATTCCAGATGCCTTCCCCTTGGCCATCTTGAGGTGCAGATACTGAGTAAATGTCAAATAATGCTAATGTGATCAGCAAGTCCTGTAACTGATTCCATGCAGCTTGAAGGAAAGATTAAATGAGAACAGTGGCTATCTGCGCATTTTAATCCTGCCTAGATTTAGCAAATAATCTCATAGTACTCTAACAAGACTTCAAGGTGGTATGCAGGTCAAACATGCTGAAGAGGGACCCCAGGAATATCCATTATGGCTTTTTCTTTCTTGAATAGATTTTGACTTATATAACCTTCTGTGTTTAATCAGAAAGGGAAAAGGCAGTGAGCTGATGAAGATGTTAAGGAACACTATAGGGTCATTTTCACAGGATTCCATTAGATATCTCTTTATCCAATCTCTGTACGTGACTGCATTTATTCTCTTCAGGTGTAGATATTTGCATCATTTTTATACTATGCTAAAGTTTCACAGCACTTGGTGTACATAATTTTGTAAGTTATATCAAATGTGTTACTTGACTCCTGATATAGACATCTGTTTTAATTGTGTTAATACTGGATTTCATTTTAATGAGTGAGGAGAATAAAGAAAACAAATTTGCCTGGCATTGCTTTTTCCTACTGCCCTAGGTTCAGGCTAGTATGAATTACTAGTTTACACTTACTGCTTGGCAGTTCAGTTGTGTTGATGACCAGATCCGTGAGATTCACCTACACAGGATAACACTTTTGATAGTAGTAGTCATATTTAATTATATTGATGTAAGTGTTAAATAACATCAGTGAGGACTTGGAAGGCTCTGCTGTTCTAATGAATTATTCATTAGATATTTAAGTCAGGACTCTAAATAATGAAAGTAATTATAAAGTGAAACATTCTGTTTTCATCTTCAGACTCTGCATAACTCTGAAATCCCTGTTGTTGCTCTTCATATGCCTGACACACCAGTGTTCATCCGAGTGATCCCTTTCCAGGTTTTCCTAGTAGTTGCTTTCAATACTTCATTATTTCTTGATTGTTTATAAGAAAGGCAGATTTTTCTAAAGTAGAGACATATTTTGAATAGTTGTAACAATAACTTTTGTAGTTAAATGTCTTCTACAGTAACTATATTATATTTTTTGAGATTTCTAAGGCTGTCTGTTAAACTGGAACTGGTTTATCTGAAAGCTGTATAATCCTCCCACATATTCTTTTCCTTGTTATATCAAAACAAAGTAATTTTGATATCTTTTAACTTTTGAAAAAAGTCAGTAGTCCTGATCTGTTTGCCTGAAGTAAATGCATTTGCTTCATATTTATACACAAGTTTCCCCTATGTGTGTATGTGTGTAATGCATTAAAAGCATTTAATGCCATCAGTACTTCTTGCATTTTCTTTTCAAAGGTTTGTCTCATCACTTCCTCTGTCCAGATCCATATGTACATATTTAATAGTCTGATTGAGCTGTGTTTTGTGATTACTTCATGTGTTAATCAACACTTCTTCCTGGGGGTCTGCTGATTTCCTATGTATATTAATCTATTACATCAATAAGTAAGTTCTCCTGAACTTGAATGAGCTTGGATTTTTGTGCTCTCCAAGATAATGTGGATTCAGCTACATAGCTCTTATATTAGTGGTTGATGAAGCTATGTACTTCCACAGAGCTGTGGGCCCTGTATGAATTAAGGGGGCATTTTGGAATGTTTGTGTCCTGGTTTGTACTCAATTAAAATACTGCTGATTGCTAAGAGGAATCAACAAGCCATTCCTGTTGTTCTCACTCAGGAAAACAACATTAACAGAAGTGAATAAAGATTAAGTAATTTTTTAGGTATTTATTCTGTTGAAGTGTAATATTTTCTTATTTCTTCCAGAACTATTATATTTGAAACATTATTATTTTGATGTGTATGCTTGCCACTCTTACTGTGTTAGTTATATGTTTATAGGAGAGTGAATGAAGGCCTGGCAAATTCCTGGCAAATTCCTGCTGGCTGTTAATGGGCTACTGATTCTCTGTCTGGGTAACTCAAGTAATAATTGATGGAGCGAGATCATTGATACTTAGCTCTGTCCTTGGTTATTGCAATAATTGTTTGTATAGATACTTTAAAATCATGTGTCTTTCTGTAGAAAAATTATTCTCCCTGTCTTTCTAGTCCTTTCTCTATTCTATGATGAACATGCCCCCTAAAATCAGTGTTCATTCCACATGATTTCCTTGTCAATTTTAAAAATGTGTATCTAGTAAAAAAATCAGAAAAAAATTTGAAGTGACAGACAGGTACGATACACAGTAATAGACTGCATTGCCTGATGCATTAGCAAATAACAGCTAACAGGGACAAAATCTCCTTTTTCATTTATGAGATGTGGCTTGAAGCAATTATGCTGATAATTACTATGACTACCAATGTGGGGTAGTTGGGAGACCTCTGAAAATGCGCATTTTCTATCCTTTTATGTGGCAAATGAAGTTCCTCTGAATTGGGTTCAAGACTGTAACAGCTGTGGCACCTGGCAGTCTAGTGGATTGGCTGGATATCCCACAGTAGGATTTCACATTTTTAGCACCCAGTCATTTTCCAGTCTCATTTTCCAGCTAGTTCATTCAGCATTTGGAGAAGGCTATCATAATAAAGCAGTGCTCCCATCTGTTGGTCATGGCTTGTTTAATAAGCAGTTGATGTCAATTCAGCTAAGCTTGCATCTGTTCCTTACTGCAGCTGTGTGTGTGTAAGGGCTCTCCAACAACTTCCAGATTTAGCTTTTGTTTGTCTCTTTTGTTGGTTACAGCTTGGCTGGAACCACTGTCTCCTCTCAGCCTTGTCAGCTAATGGAGAGAGGAAAGTGCTAAACTTCCTGTCTCTTTCCCTGTAAAGAATGAAACATGGAGACAGGCAAGGAAAGCAAGCGCAGTTCCATTGGTGTAGGAGGCCTGTGTTGGGGTATCTGAAGATGGAGAGGAAGGGCAGTTCAGTCCAGATCCTGGAAGCAAGACCAAAATGGGCTATTTCAACATCTTGGAACTATAATAGAGAGCATGTGTACGAGTTAGAGAAAATTAACAGTTTGTGACTTGTGTGTGGTGGGGAACACTCATGTAATGGTGCATTGTTCATTTTACTCAGGCAGAGTATGGTCACAACACCCTTCAGTGTATCAGTCTGGCAATGATTTTGTACTGCAGACAGACAGGACACAGTTGAGAAATTCCCTGACCCTCACACAGGTGAACTCCAGATTCCTGTCTCTTAGGGCACTGAAGAAGAATCAGAATGCTCCTTTTGTGTTTTTAAGTGCTGACAATGTGCATTTATAAGACAATTTTCAAAGGCACACTTTTGATTTGTAAACCACAGCTTCAGAGTTTCAGTGGTAGCTATGGATGACCATCACTCCTGAAACTAATCATACTCAAATCTTACACTCTTCCTGTACTCCATCTGTGCTGTTGCTTCCCCACCATGTGTATCATATCTTTATTCTTCAGATGCCTTCCACAGTTTTGTTTTCTACTACACAAGTGTTTCTTACACGATCACTGAAAACAAAAAAATCCCCCCTAAAGAAATACATGAAGCAGAAGAGAGTAAATGCTTTTGTTTACTTTGTTTCTTCTTATTTTAGTCTCTTCCATTTTTTCCTTCAGCTTCTGGTCGTTTGCAAATCATTATGATTGTTGTTGTTTTGTGCCAGGATGATGTCTGGTAGTTGGTAGTCTCATTTGATATGAATGACTGTAAAAAGTGACTTTCAGTGACACAAACAGAAAACCAGAGAAGACAAGCATGGTTGTACTGAGCGAGACAAAGGTCTGTGTAGCCTGGTCCCTGTCTCCAGCAGAGGAGGAGTAAGAAAAAAGGTTGGCCTGTGAATAACAACAGATACAAATGTAGAAAATTAGTACTTAAAAATTTCTAAAAAGGAGACTGATTTGAACTTGTGAGGATGAAAGCAGAAAGGAAAGAAGAGAAAAGCACCTTTACACAGGACTGCTACTCTGTTGGTAGAGTCAAGGAGTTATTTGTTTCAAGATAAATTTGGGGGGATATTTCCACTGTAATATCCAAGCTCAGGGTGGGTCAGTGTCTAAAGAGTACCTGTTCTCTCCTGGCATCTTCATTCTCCGTGTCATCGTCCGGGTGTTCATCAAGGTGTCAAACTCTGCAGTCGCCAAGAGCTTCAACTCCCAGCTCACTGAAGTCTCCCCGTTGCTTGCACTGTTCAGCTGTAAGAAATTCTTCAGAGCCTGGTAAAAGAAACAACCTCAGGATTATTAGGGTCAACATGAAGCAGTGAGGATTGGCAAGGCAGCCTCAGCACCACTGCACAGAGCAAATGTGGTACACAATGAAGCAACTTGGGAGGAATGGATGATAGGAAAGATTTTTAGCACCTGGAACAGTGAAATTTTATTCCTTGAATCAAAAATAAACTTACTAGTTAGTACTAAATGATTTTTCTGACTTATTTTAGAGGTATGAAAGAGAACAGGGTCAGAGGTTCAGCTGTGTAGCTGAACAGTACCAATATGAGAAGAGAGAATGGAAAATTGTCTTTTCCAGAGTAGACTTTGCTTTCAGTACAACTATTTGATTTACCACCTGTAGGTCTTTCTCATGAAATGCCTTTTCCCACAACTCCTTTTTCCCAGTCTCAGCCTGTAAGGCTTCTGGGAAGACCTGCTTCAGGGTTCTTACCCAATTTTCCACTGTTACTAATGTTTTTCCACTGATGGGGACTGTCAGTCAACACAGTTGAGGTGCTTTGCCCTTAAAAACTAACCTTTCAGTAACACAGACTTAGACCAAGGGCTGAATTCCTCTCAGTGTTGTTTGCTATAAAGTCAGTGCTACTCTGAAGGCAGAGGAATTGCTTTAGTATTACAGCATTATACATGAAAGCAGGAATTGCATTTAGGCACATTCAGGAGCATCTGTGCTCTTAGCTCCCAAATAATCAATAGTTGAGTGAACCCAGGGGAAAAAAATCCATGTAAAGATTAATTTTCTCTGTCCAACAAATGTAATGTGATATTCACAATCCAAGACATGGCACACAGTCAGGGGCTATCGTGTGTTTAGCAGTGAAGATCTTCACCTCAACCAAAGCATGACTTTGCTCTGCTTTGATGTAGCAGTAATGTCTCAGGTCTTGTCTTTGTGTTTGTTGCCTCCTCTACACTTTGATTCTTCTATTTTTGATGTCTTTTCCAGATGAAGAATATTCTTAGGTTAATATTTCATTATTATTACATTCCATCTATCAGAACAAATTAGTAAATATTGAATATTGCTACATGATTAAAGAGTAGTAGAGACAATTTCACCTTGCAAGATGGTGTGTGGCTATCCCGTCCCTTCTGGGTGCCTATAGCATGACATTGTCAGTGACAGAGTGCTGTGCTGGCTGTACCCAGGGCCTCCAGGACCCTCACAGAACCAGCAATGCCATGAGCCAAGGACATCTCTGGAGCTAAACATGTATTTCTGCATGTTATTTAAGAGCCTCTTGCATAGGTATGTGGGAAAATAGCTTCCATCAATGGCAAAACAAGTGCGACAGAAATACAGGAGGAATTTTCTGTGCTCAGGAAAGGTTAACTGGGATTGCCTGGAGTTCAGACATTTTACCATATGGCTTCTCTTATAGTCTGTGTGTTTGTGTCTGTTCAGAGTACTTTGAGTGAGTGATCTCTATTTCATGCACCCATTTCTTTCAAGCTCTAAATATTTCACTTAGCACAATATAACTATGGCTACCTTTGACTTTTTTGTCCTGAAATCTTAAAGCAACAGAGCAATGAACAGAAGACATCCCAAACACCATGAAATAAATGCTCATCTCCCACCAAAGGTCTTTCTGTGTTGCTCATACCTTGCAGTTGTGAGGCAAATTCCCAGCACAATGGAGTGGGTGCAATATTCTGGTTTGGTTTTACAGATGCAGGAAGGTCACATCTGATTTATGGCAAAGCTGGTAGAGACTCCCTTGAGGCCAGTGTGGAGACAACACCAGAGCTGCTTGTGGTACTTACTGCAGAATCTCAAGGAGCCACTCAGAGAAGGAGAAGTTGTCACATTGTTTTCAGATGAATGTGTGTACCCTGCTGTAGGAGAACTAAAAGTATGATACTAAATACTCTGCTTCTCTCAAGCTTGATTTGTTGGCTGCACTTCTATATACAAACACACGCAAAATCTCAAACCCCACTCTGTCTGTGCTTCACATTTTTAACAGCCATTAATACAAAATGAGAATAGCCTGATGACAACATTTAGGAGAGCATATTAAAAATTATATTTCCGTGGTCAATGGGGGGGGAAAGTCTTTGAGGATATGTTTACGTGTCTCTCAAGTACTTCCTTTAGGTTTGTTTCAACTGGCTACTCAGTAGCTGGTTCAGGTGTACAGTTATCCAGGAAAATCCTACACACTGTGCAAGTATTTCCCAGAAGAACACTAATCTATCAGTTTTGGGGAAATTTTGAGGTCTTGATTACTGTTTCTATTGCAGCTCAGATCACACACACACACACACACACACACACACACACACACACACACACACACACACACAAAGCATACAGATATTTTTATTTAGTAAAGGAAAATTATAGAGTGTTGAAATTTCTGCCAGGCCTGATTCAGGGAAGACTCAAACCTAGGAAAATGACACATTCTATCCTGGAAGTTTCAGTCTGGATAGTTCATGTTACCTTCTGTTTGCAGCTCAGGCTCCTTACTCCATCATGGCGTGGAGTTTTCTCTCAGAGAATTGACCTGGTACACACATGGAGTCCCTGGTTATAGAGTCACTGAGGATCTTTTTTACACAATACAGTTTGGAAGTGATATCACTACACCACAGCATCCATGAACTTTTAGGACAGGACAGCTGGAAAGAAACATTTCTACTGTGGCTATGAACATTTTTGTTTTCTGAAAGAAATGGAACTACCACTGGATGAAAAAGCTCTATGCATAATAGTAGAAAAAGTAAATGAAAAGTTTAAATATCTGTTTTATCCCCAAGAATGACTACCAATCACATAGACTTCAGAGTTTACCTGATCACATTTTTGCAGAATGTGTCTCAAGCAGACTAATTCAGCACTGACCTCATCCCCTCACCTGTGTCTCCTGTGATTACTGTGTATTTGAGGCTGAACATGTGCAATTCCAATGACGCGAACAAAATGGAGTGTGGGCCAGTTTTATTTGTACATACCCTTAAGTGTGTGCAGATGAATTGTATGCCACTCCACAGTGACAAAGGCTGGGATCCCCTTGAAAGAAATGGCTGAATAAACTTACCTTAGTATTCCACTGGATGTGATACAAATTTGTGAGATATACAGAGAGAAGTGTTAACCAAGAGCAGGATCAAACCTGGCAGCACAGGTAGTCTGAATGGTTAATTCTTCTTCTGCATAAAGAGTGGTCATCAATCACTGTTGGTTATTTAGACAAGTTCCATTTAAAAACTGATTTATTACAGAAATATGGATGGTGATGGATGACTTTCCTTTTCACTTGTTATTAGGAATCCATTTCACAGCTCCTTTGTGGGTGTGCTGTCTGACCTCAAAAAGCACCTGTCATGGGGTAACACTTATTAATTTTCCCTACTGTGAACCGTAAGACTTTTTTCCTGTCTGAGTTTGGTTAAATGTTTTGTTGCATTGCTTTGTATTACGCCTGGGAATTATCAGTATGATTTATTCTCTTCATTCAAACATTCCTGTTGGTCCACTTGCATTAAGTGGGCTCTGTCCTGGGTTCCACACCCAGCTGCAGTTGTACAGGAGGTTATGTTTTCATATGGTTGTTTCTATCCTCCATCTTTTTTGAAGAGACAAGTAGTATTATGATGGTCTGTCAACAAGACAAATTTTCCAATTAGATTTGCCAGATGGCTGAGCTTGACCAGGAAGGTCTAATTTCAGATCCTGTCAGTAGAGCACAACCAGAACATCAAAAATCCAGGTTGCTGCTTCATCACACTGCCTCATACAAAGATGGCAGCGGTGGGGTTGGGGTTGCCAAGATTATGCTCAGACTTCCCTGTGCTTCTATTCCAGGTGTGAAGATGGCACTTTTCCTACTTGATAAAGAAAGACAGCCTACACAGCAACAACAAGCAAACCCCGCCCCCCCAACCAAAGAAACAGAAAGGAATATTCACCCCTACTCTGGATCAGAACACAGAGGTTGGGACTCAGCCCCTTGTATTCAGCATTGCATGACAGGCATAGGGAGAGATCACCTGTTCACTGTTCTATTGGGAGTGTGGCCATGAAGCTCTCAAGGTCCAAAGGAAGTAAGGATAAAAGGGGAAATGAGAGTAAAGTCTTTTATGAGACCAGCTGTTAGAACTGGAGGAAGCAGAAAAGTGCTTGGGAATGAATTCCTTTAAAAGTCATCTGTAACCTACTCAGTTGTGAAACTATGAAATCAGAGCAATGTCCTATCTTCCAAGAAAAGGGGCAGCTTCATGGAAGTTTGTATAACAAACTTTGCACAAGTGTGCAAAGGACTTTTTCCTCCATGGCTTCTTCCTTGCTTGCCTAGTGACAACACTGCTTTCCTTGGCTGCTGCATAAATCCAGCTGAGCTCCCAAGGCTCAGTCCTTTGATAAAACAGAGCTGTGAGAGAACTCTTCTTAATCACACACCCACATGCCCCTAAGTAGATCTGGGGCCAAGTGTAACCCTCTCCTGCTGATAAAATGAGGGTGTTGGCATCAAAACTGAGGTTTCCGTCCAGCTGTGAGGTACTTCTCCTGGGAGTGCTTGGCAGAAAAGCGTGCAGGCTTATGCTGATTGCTCTTGAAAACTGAGCAGTTAGTGATGCCAGTCCTCCCCACACTGGCCCTGGAGCCAGGCCAACAGCAGTTGAGCAAGTGCTGTCCCTAACCGAGGTGTAAGATGAGGTTTGCAGGTGAAGCCTTGCTACTTCTACACAGACACACCTCAACCCAGCTCAGTAGTGCCCAGGTTCCAATTTAATAGAAAACATGCTGAAGGGAAAATCTGTGTGAGGGATGATTTCGACACATTCTAAACTCAGTTTTCTAATTACAGGGCTCTATGAAAAATTCAGAAGCAAAGAAATACAAACACATCTGTGCCCTAAACTGAACACCAGTTCTTCTTGCCCAGTTCTTCCACTCCAACCAGCTCTTAAGGCTGGGGCCTCAGCACTGGCAGTGTCACCCCTTCCTCTGAGAGTTGCCCCATGTCTCAATCCTTAGCAGGTTTAGAAGAGGTAATTGTCCATTCCAGTGGCATTCCCTGCCCCACACACAGGTAACTCAGAGCTGAGCATTGTGGCATCTGTGCAGCAGCCTCTCTGCCTCCCTGTTTTCCATGTGATCTTTCACTGCCTGAGGCTTTTGAGGAAAGGATGTTGGGAAATTTGGGACACAGGCTTCGACATGTAGTCACAGCTACTTGCATGCACTGATCTTGAGTTCAGATTTGTCTGTAAGCTGATTTTTGCTATGTCAGACAGTGATGAGGAGATAGGAGATCCCTTCACACCTCATCTTCATTTTATGTTTTGTGTCTCCAGCAAAGAAGAAAGTTCAAGGAGGGGTAGAGATTTAGGACAGGAGTTCAGGGAATCTGATGACACAGGGTCATTTTAGAACTTTTTCTCAGACTGCTCATCTCTTTTTCCTCTGGAAGTAGCTTTTCATCTGGAGGGATGGTTATGGACAGATATACAAGATTTTCCAGGCAGCCTTTGTATGATTCAGCATAAAAAGAAGGGTGGTGATTATTACAGGCCCTCCTTTGCCAAGGTGCTCTTTATTTTCTCCCTAGAGCTTGCCTTTGATCTCATTGATACATTTATTCCCTAGCACCTGAGGGGCTCTTCTGTGACACTGTGTTAGGACTATTGTCCTCAGTTTCACTAGTTTTAAAAAAAAATTAATGTAATTGAATTTGACAAGAGTGGTCAAGGCAGGATTAGATGGCAGGCCTTTGATTTTAGGACTGTGGCTAATTCCAGCACCTTTAGTTCCCCTGAGACAACTTCCAAGTTTCAGGCTCAGCTGAGCACAAAAACTGAAGACTAACCTGAACAGTCTGGGAGATCTTCTCTGAATTTTTGTAAAGATACAGAATAAACTTATTCAAACATGAAGCAAGCTTTGCTCACAGGACTTCACAAGTTCCAGCCAAGCTCTCCTAACTTCAGAATGTATTTTGAGTTCACAGCATGGCACATCTGACTTCACATATAGATTACCATATTTTTGCCTCTCCTGCTTATCCTTTTTAACTTTTCCAGGCCGATTTTTTTTCAAACAACTTTTTCAGTCCCTTTTGTCAACCAGAAGCCATGTGACAGTGGCTATTACAGCACTGACTATGCATTAATCAGCCTGCCTTGGTTTAAAATCCACGGCACACTGCTAGAGCTACACAGCTGCTGGTAGGCTGAGTTAAAGCAGAGCTTGGGTGCTTGTAAAAAAACCTGGGACAACAGTAAATAACAAACATTTGGGGATGATGACTTTTCAAGCTCAGCATTCTTCTCAGATTAAATCACTAAGAATACATCCTCCTTGGGTTGTCTTGTTAGTACCTACCTGAAGGCACAGCCAGTGCAGTACTTGGTGCCACAGTGCCAGTGCCTCTCCTGTGCTCTGGGTCCTGTGCTGGAGAAGCTGGGGCAGGGTCTGGCACTGCAATAAGTACAGGCCTTGGGGCACTGGTCTCCCTGCTGGCTGAGATGTAGTGGGACTGTGTTTGCCAGGAACATGAAGGGGGATTTTTGGGGGAAGATAGTGTCCTTACGTGCCAGCAATTCACAGAATTACCATCTCCCCATGCTCTTTCTGATACAAGGTACTGTGAATCTACTCACTTTTTATGGCTGAAATGGAAAACTGAGCTACCAAGAAATGTGTGTGGGAAGTGAATTCAGGCAATGCAGTGAATACAGATAGGGAATAGAGTGGAAAATGTTTTGTATTTTTTCTACTATACTTCACATTTTTCACCTTCTCTGCCTGTTTGCAGAGCATGACTTTGTTCTGAAATCTTTTTACACATACTGCATTCATTTACCATCACAAATGCTGCCTATTTATTCTTTTCTGATGTTTTCATTGATCTAACATGAAAGTCACCTTGAACTGAAGGAGCTTTACCCTTGCTAGGTATACAAAGTTATCAAAAAATATAAATATAAGCTTATAAAATACAGGGACTAGGCAAGTTTTTGTAATGATTGTGTTATAGGAAGTCATGGATACTGAATCTGAATTGTCCATATAAAGGCAAGATGCCCTTGGATTTGAAAGACAACTCAGAATGGTGGCAGACCAAGGCAGAGTGTGTTATACCTTTCAGTATTTATCTTGGTCCACTTCTTCCTGAACAGAAAACTGACCATTTCTTTATTTATGTCATAATAGGTGACATGGGGTTAGTATGCAATTTTTCTGTGGATAAATTATAAGAGGTACAGGAAGTAGAGGAGAAAAAGTCTTCCACAAGAAAATTCCTGCCAAGGTTTCCCGCCAACCTTTCTTTTATGCAGTTGCTTTACAAAGATGAAGGAAACTCAGACCCTTCCTTGGCAAACAAGAGGCAGCACTTCAGCCTAACAGCTTGGTATTGAGGGCTTAAGTATTTTTTGCACATGAATTTAAAAATGTGTTTCCAGACAATTACATTGTGAGTACGCCTGCAGTGCTGGCAGCTGAGTGTTGGCCTGTT
The DNA here is from genome assembly GCF_047495875.1 of Pithys albifrons albifrons. Taxonomy (NCBI): domain Eukaryota; kingdom Metazoa; phylum Chordata; class Aves; order Passeriformes; family Thamnophilidae; genus Pithys; species Pithys albifrons. The sequence continues at coordinate 24,693,805 of NC_092458.1, forward strand.
GTTCCCCTGATTAAATATATGGCTAAATGCATCCAGCCACATTAGTGTTGGCTGGGATGAGTGATGCTGTGCTTGCTGGTCCTTGCAGCTCTGCCAGCCCTTGTGGCCAGAGAGCAGCTTCATGCTGGCACTGTGTGCTGCCACCCTGAGCACACAAGATATACAGAGTTCCTCTGTGCGTCTTGCAGGACAAAAATTAATTTTTTTGTCTCTTCTTTCTCATTTTCTTACCATGGAATCTTTAGCATAATTCTGGCTGTAAGAGCAGCAGAAAATTGCAGATTTTAACTCCACAGAGAAATGGCTTATACCGAAAAGCTTGAGGATGTGCTTTTTAAGTGGCATAAAATAGCAAACTCCCATCATTTTCCCTAGTTGATCGGAATTTGGGGAATCCTTTCTCCTATAATGTGTGACATTTGGGCAGGCTGGAATCTGGTCCACCAAGAGGAACTTTCCTAGTGACAAACAGATGGCTGAGTAGTAACTCATGGTCCTTTCTTCTCCCTTTTCCAAGCCTACTCACCTTGTATTACTTAAAAAGAGATCAAGGCATACAAATGACCAATCCGACCAGTTTGACCATTACCTGTAAAATTTGGCTGCAAAGATCTTGAAGTTCACAGTGTGCCAAAGCACTGAACACAATATTCCTCACCTTCCACCAGCAACTGTGTCTTCCACTGTAACTTTTGTTCCTGTATATATGTGACCTGGTGTGTATGTGGTTTGTAGGTGCTTTGGCAAACACTTCTAACTTCAGAGAAGTCAGGGAGAAGCTGAGAGATCAAGTCCACTCCTGTAGAGAAACTGGCAGACAGATCTCAGACTGGATTGGCTCCTGTGAAGTAGGTCATAATAAAGTTTTATTACTGTTTTGGTTTAGCTTGGCAAAATGCCAACTGCCCAAGAGTCTGTCAGAGTATCCCCCCCAAGGGAGGGAGGACAGAGATGAAAAAAACCATAGGAGTGGAACTTTAAAATGGCAAGATTTTTATATTTACACAGAAGAAAAGAAAATTAAAACCAGAATATAGAATCATAGAATCAATTGGGTTGGAAAAGACCTCCAAGATCATCAAGTCCAACCCTTGGTCCAACTCCAGTCCATTTACTAGATCGTGGCACTCAGTGCTACGTCCAATCTGCGTTTAAAAATGTCTAGGGATGGGGAATCCACCACCTCTCTGGACAGCCCATTCCAATGCCTGGTTACTCTCTCTGGAAAGAATTTTTTTCTGATATCCAACTTAAATTTCCCCTGGCAGAGCTTGAGCCCGTGCCCCCTTGCTGAGTGCCTGGGAGAAGAGACCAACCCCCACCTGGCTAGAACTTCCCTTCAGGTAGTTATGATATAACACATATATATATACAAATCTGAAAAGAAATAACAACTCTACCAAGTCACCCAACCAAATAATACAGATTCTAACCACTCAAAACCCACAAAACTCCCCAAAAACTCTTCCAGAGAAAACTCCCATCAAGAGAGGAGAAAAATTAACAAGAAAGTGTTCATCTCCCTAGATAACACAGTGGGGATGGTGGCAAGGTCTGATCTTGGCAGGGGCAGGGCAGGGTGTCCTATGGGTCTGAGGAGAAGACCAAAATGAGGCAGAAGCTCCACCTCCCTCTCTTTTTATACTTGTGGCCTACTAAATTGAGGCCTAGCTGAAAGTAAAGCCAAACCTACCACAATTACACGCTGTACCTACATGCACCTCTGTTGCTGTTTTGCATTTTTTTACTCTTGTGTTAGACTACGAACACTTCTACAAGGGTCTGGGTCTTCCTATTAGCTGTGTAATACTTACTGTTTTGATCTAGCACTGCTTTTTTGTCTTTCCAGCAGTAGCCCCAGGAGATTTTAAGTGGTTGTTGTTACAACACCAGACACCAATGTACATGACCTCTATCAAATCCCATAATATTCATCTGGTACTAACAACGATATAATACTTTAAAATTGTGTCTCATTTGTGACCTTCGTAGGGTTTTATGAACTAAAATGTACAAAGAAAGCCAAGTTGGTAGTAAGATCAATGCTTGGCAACTTTCTTCTGAGAGCTGAAATCTAAATGCAAGCACTTTGCTGAGGAGTACATGTGTGTCCAGATACAGATTCAGCATTTAGCTGAATGGAAGGAGGAAAATCCCAGATTTACAATGTAGATGTGATGCTCATGAATGCTGCAGCCACAATCCTGCTTCCTGAGGAGGTCTGAATAAATTAAGGAACTTCAAAAATCTCTCTTTGATTTGTTTTCTCTTCAGACACACAGAATTGAAACAAACAGGGTGAAGTGGAGTGGCCCAGGCACATCAGTCCAGTGCTACCTGAGATGCCTAAGGGTCTCCAAGACATCTGGATCAGGGCATCACATATGACACAAGACTTATGAAAGACTCATTTGGTCTGGCTGCTACATGCTGGGTGAGATAATCCTCAGTACCTAAAATATAACTGAGCCTTGTCAGTAGAGTTAAGGCATAGGTAGCCTAGTGCTCACATTACAAAAGAAGGTGTCTCCCCCAATGAGAGACAGGAGTCATCTAACAAGAACCTATCCCTCACACCAAGAGTGGAGTGAGAGCCAGTAACTTGCTCAGTTCAGGTCCATCAGCGAGTGAGCACATCAGTCACTGACCTCATCTCTCAAGACAGCTTGTTTATTTAAACAAAGCTTGTGTACAGAACTTTCTCATTGGCAAAGATTTTTGGTGTCTTTGCCTTTGTTGCCTGTTGTCATCTTGGTAAGACAACAGTTCCCAGCTGACCCAGCCAGTGATGTTTGTTCTTTAAAAGCATTTCTTATTGCAGCATTTTACCTTTGCCTTATCTAACTAGTGTGAAAAAATAAAGACATTTAACAGTGCCAGACAAATGAAGATTCAGCAAGATCTAGTGCTCTGCTGAAATATTGAACTTTCTGTCACATTTTCAAATGCTGGCTTTTATGACTATTGTAACACTACTATGAGTGAAACATATTTTACACATTGAGCCTTGCAGACAGTAATTGTAAATAAATGGTGTTGGCTAAAATAACTCCAAGGCAAAAGCATAGAATTATAGAACGGCTTGTGTTGGAAGGGACCTTAACAGATCATCTAGTTCGAAAATGAAGAGGATAGGATTTTTGCTTCTCCTCTTTGCCCAGTGGTAGAGCTAAGTCACTGCTTTCTGAAAGAGGCATCTGACTGCTCAAAGTGGTGTTGAAATGACTGTCAGAACATGGGCACTTGGAGCTGTTAGCTCCTCATAACCGTCCTATACACTTTCTTTAGTTCCTTAATTTCTTTAGTTTTAAGTTTGTAACTTGACACAGTGCTTACAGACAGCAGTAAGAGACCTAGCACTCATCATTTGTTCCTGTATCTCAGGAGTCCCAGAGTTTGAGCAGGCTGTTGTTAGATCCAAGTAAAGATATTTCTGGGTTCATGAAAGAGAAGTCTTTAATCTCTGATTACCAGCATCTGGCTGCAGCCTGTCAGCTGAGTTTCCTCAGACTCATTAGTGAGGCCCAGCAGTGACAGCAACTGCCAACATAAAGCACAACGAGAAAGGCTTTTAAGCCCAATTTATATTTTACGTGCCTCTCTTTCCTGTAGTTGCTGCTAATGGACCACTATTATGCAACTAGAAATGTCAATTTATTCTGTTTGGAGGAGCCGAGCTGTATCCCTCTCAGTGCCTCAGGCCTGACTTGCATTTGCTGAAATTCCCCTAGAGACAGCAGGATAGTTTTATTTTCACTAAGAGATAGGATTGTCCTGAGAACCAACATAAAAAAATCAGTGCTGTTGTATATATGTACTATCCCAAGCTAGCCACCAGGGAAACATTAACCAGGCTCCTTTACAATCGTGTTTGTTTAAATAGAGCAGCATGAAAATTCACAGGAAAATCTCCACAGCTCCCTGAGCACCTGTAGTGCTTCTGCATGGCTCACTGAGCCTGTGTCTTCAGGCAGTCTGACTCACACAAGAAGGTAAATGAACTCCCAGGCAGGCTTGCAGAATTTCCACAGCTCTCCTAAGCCAGGAGCACAGCGTGCCTGCTGGTGGGTGACTGTGTGCTCTCCGTCCCTCAGGGCTCTCTTCTGACAGAGAATGGGACAGGGGCGGTGTGCTGGTTTAAATGTAAACCAGCAGGAGAAACAAACTCAACACAAAAGAGATTATAAATCAGAGCTACAATTTAATAACAATATTACAATAAATGCAATGGCACAAAGAGAAATTGGTTTTAACCCACAAAACCCAGAAGTATAACCCAGCACCCTGGGGCACAAACACAATGCTGTTCATTAGCCCCTGTGCTGAGCCTCAAGTGGTTCCCCCAAGTCCACAGCAAAAGGAAGTGAAAAAAACCCAAAACCTGTTGGTGCAGATGACAGTTGCAGTCTGGTCAAGAGTGGTGGTCTCCTCCTGTCGAGGTTCTTATCCTCCTCCAGATCTGACAAGTGTTTTTTCCCCGAGGTCTTCAAACCCCAAGATTATGTACCCTCAGGAACAGGTGGGAGCACCCAGTACCTCCCCAGGACGGGGAGTTACACAATGAGTGATCTGTGAGTCATGGGGTATTTTGGAATTGTTGCTGGCCCATTAGCAGACACATCCCCTCAGGCTGGGTGTGAAGGTGCTCCCTGGAGGGAAGTTATCACAGCTCTTATCTCACAGATGTCTTTCATACCCAGCTCACAGCCTGAGGTGTGCCCTGGGCAGCTGCTGCAAATGGCCCATTGTTAACAATTCTTGGGAAATGAATAGAGGGTGTAGAATACACAGCTTTGGTCACCCCACACAGTGATAAACTAGTCCCACCTGCTGAACTAGGACAGGTGGGTTCTCTGTGGCTTTTCTGTGCAAGGCTCTGTAAGCCACAGGGTGACACAAGGGACAGCGCTGAGTGCCCGCCAGGAATGCAGGCAGGAGGCTTCCTCATCTGTCTGTGCGTTGGTCTGCCCTTATGCAAATACCTCTATTTCCCATGTCAGGAACACCAAACAGTATTAAAGGCTTTCAGTTCATTCTTTGGAAAGTCTAACCTGTAGTGGCTTGTATTGTGATTTTACTTGGAAAAACAATTGGCTTTAGGAGAATGCTGAAGCTGTCATGTATCAAGGATCCAATCCTGCGACACCAAAATGTGTGGGATGCTTTTCATTGATTACAAAGGGACACAGCAGCTTCTGTACATTCAACATTTATTTTCACTCAAGCCAAGGAAAACCTAATTTATTTTGGCTAAAAACAGAATTGCAGAGTCCTATCCTTTCCTCTTACTGTATCTCTCTCCCCTCCCCCCCCCCCCCCCCCCCCATGGTGGGGCAGAATAAGGTAAAATACAGCTCGTTCACTTATAATTAGGAAAACATGGAGATTGGAGGGGGGAACACTAAACAGGCATGTATTTCCTTTTGCTATGATCTGTCAGGACATCTCTGGCTCTAGTGGGGCTCATTTATGAAAATGGCTTGACCATGCTCAGTTTTCTACAGTATTCAGTTCAGCACAGGATCAGGCTGATTCAGAACTGTGAAAGTGTGGACTTCATATGCACTATTTTGACATTTCTATTTCTTGTTTCTGTTTATTCTGTCTTTCAAATGTTTTTGTCTTGCATTTGCATGTGTGAACTGCACCTTTTTGTTCAGGAGAGCTCCCATTCCACAGATCCTCTCCAAATCATAACTTATGCTGTTCAAATGTGAATGGGTTTTCAAGGCAGATTAAACCAGTGCTTCTCTTGCGAAGGAAACCAAATGAGCTTTTCTTAGGTTGGCAATTCAGTCCAATTATTTCACTGATCTTTGTTCATTTAATTCCTCTGAAGTGGAACAATCAGAAGAAATGGGGAGCTACAATGTGAACAGGAAATTACAATTTTCATTCTGAGGGAAATGAGGTTTTAGAACATGTTCCTGTATTTATTTATTTATTTATTTATTGATGATGCTTCATTCTTTTGTCATCCATCCTGGTAGTGCTTTGTTGCAGAGCACAGCAGTCTTGAGAGAACTATTAGAATAATGTCAATGCCCTTCACAACAGAACTGTGTAGCCAAAGCCACAGGTACTGTAAAAAATCTCAACTCTATTGTTTGCCTGGGACCTACACCAGTTTAGAGTAGCTGAGAACTTGCAGTTTACTGGAGTGAAAGGATGAGATTTCACTCTCTGGATAACATCATTACACAGAAATAAATCTAGAATATTCTGAGCTGGAAGGCACCAGCAAGGATCACCAAAGTCTAACTCCACACTCAGCACAGGACAATCCAAAGGGCAACACCAAGTGCCTGAGAGCATTGTCCAAATGCTTCTTGAACTGTATCAGGCTTGGTGTTGTGACCACTTCGCTGGGGACCCTGTTGCATTGCCCAACCACCATCAGGATCCAGAACCTTTTCCCAATATCTAATCTAAACCTCCCTTGACACAGCTTCATGCCATTGCCTCAGGCCCTGTCACTGGTGACATCTGAGAAGAGATCAAGGCTGCCCCTTCTCTTCCCCTCACAAAGAAGTTGTAGGGTGCAATGAGGTCTCCCCTCTGTTTCCTCTTCTCCACACTGAAACATACGTTTAGTGATAGCATGTGTTATCACTAACACCTAAGAGATTCAGAAGGAGACTTCTAGCAGGGACACTAAACATTCCTTTTTGACAACAAAGGTTGATTGTGTATAGAACTCCTACTTTGGCTATTGACTATCTTCCCTACAGGGCCTGACTTTCTCTGCATTTTGGTCTATGAGGTGTGCTGAACTACTGGGGTTTATGCTGAGATGACTAATGACAGGAATTGACCTCAAGACATGAAAGGACAGCTCCAACATAATGCTTCCAGCTCAGGGCCTGACTCAGCTCAATGAAACAAGTGAAACTGAACTCTGCATCAAGCCAGTGGAGAATAGGGCAGATTTACAGGACACAGGTCACAGTCTAGCTGGCTTTACTGTCTTTTCACATCTACCTTTTGCCTCACAGATTAGACATTCTTCAAAGTGCTGAACTGATGCTGGATGCAGGATGATACTGCAGTATGTTTTCCAGCAAGTGATGAGTTTGAGTATTTCCAGCCAATTATGAGCTCAGGACTTCATTCTAGATGGACTAAGTCAAGGCTCTGAAAATTCCTGCTGCAATTAACTCCTGTTTTTCTGGTGCATTTTTGAGAATATACTGATGTGTCATCTGTCCTTTTTTGCCTCCTTTTTTGTTCAGTGGCTACTGATAAGTAACCTGGAAGCTCACAAGCCATCTGGTTCTGGAGTTAAAGGGAGCCTCAGCTTGACAGATGACTCCTCTGAAGAAAGGCAAAGCAGTTGAAGAAAGTTACTTGTGCAAAACAATTTCTTTCTCAGAAGGCTGTTAAAGTACATATTTAAAAAGTGTAAATCATTAACTCAAAGATTGTGAATTTTTTTACTGGTTTTGCTTCTTTTTTCAATTTTAAAGAATATAGATTAAGATTATGTATCAATTTTATGGTCATTTAGCCATTGTAATTTTGTCAGTATTTCTCCAGCTCACAGGAATCTAATGAATACAGTAAAACAGACTTATTTAAAGACCCCAGCATGAAATGAGAGGCTATTTCAGTGTATGCTGGCAAAGGCAAACTACAAGACAGGCAGCACCACAAAACATAGAAAAAGGAGAAGGGGAAGGCTGTCCCCCCATTTTGCCTCCTGAAAATAGTTTAAGCCATGCACTACAACTAACTTACTGAAGACAAAGGTTTCCTAAATGTATTGTTTGAAAAAAGGCTGAAATGTATTGTTTGAAAAAAGTATTTTGAGACATGTCACCTCAGCTCATAAGTAATTTTCTATCAGCTCTAAGATTTCTAAAACACAGATATTTGCCATGAATTGGTGTTAGAGAGATTGTGTTTTGTATGTTATGCTCTGAAGGAAGAAAGTGATCCTGCAAAAACAGAATGGGAAAGTTCTGAGAAGCAAAACCTTCCGGGGAAGCCAAAGGAATGTAGACTTTCATATCCCTCAAGTTGTTGCAGAATGTTCCTGTAGTACCTGTTTTGCTGATTGATAAGATGATAAAAAACATCTCATATTGGCAAGGCCTTTTTGACCAGAGGTCATGTCTTGAGTCTGGCTGGGATGGAATTAATTTTCCCTGCAGCCCACGGTGCAGACCACAGTGAGGCAGCTGTCCCTCTGCAGCCCATGGAACCCCATGGTGGAACAGAGATCCACCTGCAGCTTGTGGAGGGCCCCATGCTGGAGCAGGGGGATGCCCAAAGGAGGCTGTGGCCCCTTGGGAAGCCTGCACTGGATCAGGCTCCTGGAAGGACCTGTGGCCCTGTGGAGAGATGAGCCCAAGCTGGAGTAGGTTTGCTGGCAGGACTTAGGACCTCATGGGGGACCCACACTGAAGCAGTTTGTTCCCGAAGGACTGCACCCTTTGGAAAGAGAGCCACGTTGGAACAGTTCATGAACAACTGCAGCCTATGGGAAGGACTCATGTTGGAGAAGTTTGGGGAGGACTGTCTCCCGTGGGAGGGACCTCAGAGCTGGGGTGGGCAGCAAGGAAGAAGGAGTGGCAGAGGCAACATGTGATAAACTGATCATAACCCCAGTGTCTGTGCCCCTGTGCCACTCAGGTGAGTACCTGCTGTCCAGCCTTGGTCAACCCACACTACTGCAGAGGCCTAGTGTCTTATAAAACCAGTTTCTAGACAGAAAGACACTGATTATATATTAGTGAGATTTTAGTATTTTTCTGGACTTCAAAATAAATTACGGAAGTCTAAAGTGGGTATTGGCAGCTATGTTCTAATTTTATTGAAGTGATGATAAACTAAAGTGAATTCAAACTAAAAATCTGGAAAATAGAATTAGTGGCACAATAACAAAACTAGAAAACATGAGAGAGAAGTAGACAGTCACAGTTGAACAGGGCCTTGAGTATGAGAAGTTCATGACCAAAAAGATGAAAGAAAACAGAAAGAATTTGTAGAGTGGACTGGTAGCTGAGGAATTTTGCTTACAAGCTGTAATTAAGCTGGAAAAGAATGAACTGAGAAAGCAAGCTATGACACATAAAACTGTGTTTAATAACCAGATAGCTGAGGACCAGTGTCTGAAAGACTGTAGCATAAGGAGATGCTTTTTCTTTCTTTTTCTTTCCCCTTTCTCTTTTCTAATTTGAGGTGCTAAAATTTCAGATTTCCCCTTTCTTATTAATTATAAATTCCATCTGAAAACTATAATGGATTCTTTGCTTAAGTGCAGATAAAATGGAACAGAATTGATATTTAATTTGCATACAAAACAACAAAATACTTTATTGAAATTAGACATGGTAATTCATGGCTATATTTTCAAGAGGTGTCTATCTGAGACCAATAATTTTAGGTCACTGAGATAAATCATCAGTAGTGTCTTGCTGTACATAACTATTTAGATGGATATCTTGCAGCTGTCAGCAGATTGAACCTACTTGTTGATGGCTCTTGGGGAACTTGTTTAATGGTTGTACAAATGAAGCAAAAACTAAACTAGGAAAGAAAAAATCATGGAAATTAGGAAAATGTTGGAAAGAAGCAGTATTTGTTCCCTGAATAAGCATCCTTAAATGTATAACAATTCAGAAAATGGAAAAGGAAATAACTATTTCTTTTTTCCTGTCTTCTTCAATTCCTTGGTAACTCCTATTGAGGTACTGCAAAGATGTATCACAACTTTAGCATAGGATTTTCCACAAAATTTCTTACATCAATGCTACTGAATATTATTACAGACTTCGGAAAGTGTTGCATTCCAGATGTGGACATTCATTTTTGTTGATTGAACCTGAACCCCTTACTGTTCAGATCTGGGACTTTTGGAAGTTTCCACTGCTTTTTTCTGGGTTCCCTTCATAGGCTCCTCTCATGTAGCTACCAGAACATGAGGGCAAGATGTACAACTACACCCTGTCGTAGTAGGAAGTCAGGATCTGCAAAGGGTGTGTATCTACATGTAACACCTGAGAACAGCAACCAGTGCTTGAGCCTTGTGAGAGACAACAAAAACCTGGCCCTTGGTGCATGCCTGGTCAGCCACCTCCCCTACCAGTGCTTCCAAAGCACTGTCTGAAATACTCCTGAGGGGTCAGTCCTGCAGGAAAGGAAATGAAAAAGGATGCTCTTCCAATGCTTTCTGCCTTCCCAGGATTTCTGTCCTGATCCTCAGAAATCCTGTTATTCTGAAGACTGATGTGATAGCTATATGAGATAGACAGCTTGAGTTTCTGATGGGGTTTTAAGAGTTTTAGCCATGATCTTTTCCTCTCCTCAGTCCTTGTTCTGTGTTGTGGTTCATTTTTCCTATGTAAAATGATTCTCAGCGAGGGGAGAGCAGTGAGTGACTCCACAAACCCGAGTGCTTCATACGCATTTCTAATGTGGTGTCGAGGAATTGACATGCAGCAAACTGCAGCAGCCTTTCTGTTAGGAATGACATGGCTTCTGCTGACGTTTTCCGGCTGAAGAATCATCTTATGTCTCATACACACGCTTTGTTTTCAGCTCTTCTGAACCCTGTGAAAAGCAGAATCAGCCGAGCAGGTCAAGTTCAGGGGAGTGCAAAAGACGTGAGGGAGCTTCAGCACGGCAAGATGAGGGTCAGCTCCCTCCAGGAGGTAAGGGAGAGAGGGCCAGAGCACTGAAGAAGAAACCTATTCAGCGGTACACCGAGGAGGAACGCCATTCATGAAAAAGAGGTGTCTGCCCCAGCAGTGAGACCGGCTGTGGGGTACTGTCCCCTCACGGTCCACCTGGGAAGGACGCGCAGGGACAGAATGCTGGGAAATCCGCTCCGCGACGGCAGCCGAGGGGGACTCGCTTCCAGCCGGCAGTGGCACGTCCCACCCGCCTTCCTGCCGATCCCGCTCCGGCCCCGCCGTCGACGGCGGAGATGAGGGCGCCGGGGGCGGCGTGTGCGAGGGGAGGGCTATGGGAAGCCGGCCCGCTATGCCGGCCCTCAGATCAGCTCCCGAACGCAGCCGGCCCCTCTGGGCACGCCGCCGAGCATCCCCGCTCCGCCCGGGCTCTCCCTGCGCCACGGCCAGCGGGGCGGTGGCTGATGCACCGGCGGATGGAGGCGGCGGCGGGACCCTGCCTGGTCCGCGGCACGGATGCTCCAGCCCCCACCTCTGCGGGGCGGGATGAGCGCCCGCCCGGGCGCGGCTCCGCCCTGCCGGGAGCGAGTGCCGCGGGTACCGGAGCGTGTGCCGCTACCGCTCCGCGCGGTCCCGTTCCTTCTCGTGTCGCCGCCCGGGGCTGCCGGTCCTTGGTCCGCCAGCGGCCCCGGGCCGGCCCTGCCCTGCCCTGCCCTGCTCTACCCGCGCCGGGTCCCAACTTTCCTCGGCGTGGCACGAAATGTGCCGGAGCGCCGCAGAGCCGCTTTGACGTCTTGATCCTCTCCGAGAACTTAACAGGATCGCAAAGCCCTTCGAGCGGCTTTTCCCGGTGAGCCGGGCTTAGGCACTCGGGCTCCGGCCGTAATCCGCCCGCGCCGCGCCGAGGGGCGGCCGTGGCGGGCCCTGCCCTGCCCCGCCGCCCCCGCCGGGCCCGCCGGGCTGCGCTGCCTGGGCTGCGGGGACTGCCGGGGCTACTGGAGCTGCCTGGGCTGCGGGGACTGCTGGAGCTACCGGAGCTGCCGGGGCTGCCAGAGCTGCCGGAGCTGCGGGGACTGCCGGGGCTGCGAGGTCTCCGGAGGCTGCCGGAGCTGCAGGGGCTGCTGGGGCTACGGGGGCTACCGGAGCTGCCCGGCACTGCGGCTGGAGCGGGACCGCACTGGGAAGGGCAGCGCTGACCGCCGGCCTCGCTTGAGCATCACGGTCCCGCTGCGCCCGCGTCCAGCAGGCAGGCGGACAGTCGGTCGGACGGAGCTCCAGAGTTCGGATGCTGCGAAGGAAAGCGTGGGCAGGTGAGTCTGAAAAAGGAGGGAGGAAGGCTCCCCTTCTGTAATGCCCGTGAGTGTGGGATCATGTCCTGCATCGGACTGCAATTCCAAACCTTAACTCAGAAGCTTGAGATGGAAGGGTAACTTACAATCTTTATTTATTTATTTACTATTAAAGAAAATTGTTATTTCAGTTAATTGACACAGAGATCTGCATACTCCAAATCAAACTGTATTCAGGACACAAATCCGTACAGAAGTGAGGCCGAGGGGGACTTTCCCCGCTCCTGTTGACTGATGCTTAAATTTGCCAGTCTGATTCATATGTCTCATAACTTCTCTGCTGTCTGATGTCTGTGGTATAAGCATGACCTTGTCAAACCCTATATAAAGTACATGCTAACAAGTACTGCAAGCAGTGAAAGGGAATTATTTTCCAGTGATTCCTGGTACTCCAAATAAATTGACCTTGGTTCTAATAATACTTGGCAAAACTCCTGTAATGTAATCAAGGCCATAGTGTGCCTAAGAAGGTGCAAGATACAATAACAACTATAATCTGTGTCTTTCTCTAATGCAAGGTCCACTCACTTGCTGAGAGGAAAAAGAAGACAAGGAAAAATGACCTGAATGTTACTTTAGATTTCTGAAGACATGATGTTAAATGTAAATGTTGGTACCTGTTGAACTATATTTTGTTTTCCAGATTCATAGTTGTTGCATTCCAAGCAAGTAGTTACAGACATGTTGTATTTAAAATCTGCAATTTTCATTGTTACAACTGAGTAAAGTGTAGTTTTGGATGTTACAAGTTTTGAAATAGCATTAACTTTGCCTTCAGTCAGCACAGGGTTTGTTGGCTTTTTCCCTCTGGTATTTTTCTGGTCGTTTTCTTTGAGTATGCATGCTAAAACCATCTGATCAGGCAAATGCTTGCTGTAGGTGATACTGGGACTGTCAGGATGTGTAATCAGTGAGGGTAAACATGTGGTGAACAACTTCAGGAAAGAGCACATCAGCTTTAAAAAATTATACATCATCCTTCCATATCAGCACCTCTAAGCTTTGCCCTCTGTGTATCCCCAGCCTTTGTCATCCAAGCTCAGTCATTTTGGTTCAACACGTTGTCCTGCAGGCTTCTCCAATGTTGCCATCTCTTTTCATTAGCATCTCTTAAATCCTCTTCTGTCGAACGTCTTCTTACTGCTTGTGAAACGTGACACAATTTACCTCTCATGCTTTCCTTCCCTAGCTGAGTGAGATAACTCAGGTAGTTTACATAACCTGGGCAGGGAGTGAATTTGAATGGGTAACATTCATATGTATGCCCATGTACATGTATGTATTTTACAGACACATTCAGAAGTGTAAACCTACTGTGTTTTAGTTGTATTCATGCACCTGTTACATTCACTTTTAAGAATTATCTTGGTAAATGAATGCACTGACAGAGATGCTGGTTGAACTGGTGAATTTCAGACAGTGGCTGGTTGAACTGGTGAATTTCAGACTGGCTGCAGAAGCCTTGCACAGAGCTTATTTACCGTACAAAGACATGGACACCAAATACCTGCATCATGGTAGCCCATACCAGCAACAGAAACAACACGGTGTAACTTGGTTGTCCCATCAGCTGTGATTTGTAATTTATTGTGTTTCAATGTACAACATTATGTTCAATATTCATGGCTAGTTTTTCCTAAATGGTTTATATTATATTGCAGTATAAAAATAATATATTCATAGAAAATGGTCTGCAAAACAAGTTTGGCAAATCTTAGGAAATTGAACTTTATTATTAATAGTTCATAGATAAAGAAGAGAAACTCAGTCCAAATAATTCCATTTATTTAAAAGGTTATTTTGGTACTACAGAGTGCCAGGAACTGAGTCATCAAGGAATCAAGGGTAATCATGTGCATTTCATTCTAAAACTATAAATTATACATGCAAGCATATGCAGGGTTGCACATGCTAGAGTACCTATGAAAGGTGCTTGATAGATCTTTGGTCCTGAGGCTACTAGGCTATGCATATAAATTGTGTTCATTTTCAGGAGATGTCAGTGCCTCCAGACTGTGGAAAATGCAATATGATGTAGCAGACAGCAATAAAATTTGAAAAGTGTTTTTTTAAAAGAGGTCCTAGAATTTAAGAATTGTTGATTCAAACTGTTGTGCATATGATTCATGAAGATAGGATGGTACAGGTTGCTGGTTATTTTTCTAACCCCTGGGGCTTCATCTAATAGCTCTTTATACAAAGTTGGTTTCCATGAGAATATGCCAGAATCCAGTCTGCAGGTTAATTTGCAAACCTCCAAAACATTGAAGAAAAACACTGGGCTTCAGGATCCAGTGTCCAGTCTTTGGTGTCCATTTGTTTCTTGTATTGGCCAAATCATTGTAGCTGCAGGATGTCACACGTAACACACACAAGGTACACAATGTACTGCTGAGCTACAACTATTACCAAGTGATATAACCAGGATCATGTAGGTGGAGGTCAAATCCCAAAATAAATCTGAGTCTTAGCAGGGTTGAACCTGAGAGGCTGTGTGAGGATTTAGAATGTGTCTTAACTAAAATGATGTAAGTGATCCTATGCAGCTTCCATAGCAAAAAGTGAAATGTTGAAAGCCTCAAGAACAACATTATTTTACCAACTACACAAACACAATCCTTTATAAAATTGTATGTAAAGCCATCTTTTACTTTGTGCTGTTGATATGTATTTCACCTTGAAAAGCTGTTTTTTGAATTCTGCCATATTTTCCCTCTGAAGTCCTTTTACTCTAAGAAGCTTTAAGAATATTAAATGGTGGTAGAAATAGCTTAATCTGCCATTATTGCTTGATAAACAACTATATTTACTTTGCATTGGATGTATTAATTCTTGGTTGGTTAACGATTTTGAATTAAGTCAGGATGTGTTAATATATTCTGCCCCAAAGAGGAAGTGCTAGAATATCCCACAGATAAACTCTGAATGTTCTTGACAAGGAGGGTGTAGTAATTCAAAATTCTTTCACAGATGTTTGACAAGCTGCACAGCTCATTTTGGTAGCTTAGCTGATGGCCATCAACTTCCTAAACTTTATATAATTTATAATATTAAAGTGTGTGCCTGGGTTTTCATCCTACTGAATATGTGCAACATTGGCTGAAACTAACACCAAAACGCTTCTCAGAGGCTTTGACTGTATCCAGATAGCAATGGGTGCTGAAAACAGACATTCCTGCTGCTGCTCCAGTATATATTCTCAGAGCACTGAAAACCCATGAGAAAGTTATGTGTGAGTGTATCACTTAATCTGTTGGTAGAAGGCTCTGGAGAAAGGAGTAAAACTGGTTTTGGCTTGATCAATTTGAAGCAGACTTGAAAAGCTTTTGAGGTGCAGCTGCTCAGCCCTATGCAATTTGATGCCCAAGGATAAATAGAATAGACCTGAGAAAGAGGGGAGTTACTTCTGCCGATGAGGTGCTGCCTCTCTTTGGCCTAGAGGCAGATGCCCAGTTGTTTTCAGTCTCCCATTTTAGCTTCAGTCTTTTCTTATTGACTGGAATATGTAGCTCTCATCGTAGTGCCTTATTGCTGGGTACCTGAATTTCTATATACTTGCTTTAGGAAATCCATTGGATGGCACAGCTCCTAAAATTTAGATAGTGCAGCCTTTGTACTTCTAGTTCTAAATCTTTAAAGACATTGTTCTAAAGAGGTAAGTAAAACCTGATTTTCAAAATTAGTAAATGCATATGTGAATCTGAAGTTTTCATATGTTACTTGAACTCATATTTGTTGTCAAACAGCTCTCTGTCTGATAAAACAAGTCTTTTATACCAGGGCAGTGCATATAAAATAACTCGACACAAAACATCAGTTGCTATTGAATCCGAAATGAAGAGGATAAAAGAGTACATGAACTATTTGCATTTGGAGTAGTCAGTGCTATTATTAATGTATGATTTGTTATATTTTTGATTAGGATAGTACACTTTTATCATTTGGCTGTAGTTTCAGTCCTGGTGATTTATGCACTGAAAAGCAGTGTTCTTGAGTGTGGAATTATGATTTATCTCTTTCAAGTTACTACAATTGGTAGCAAGGAAGGAAAGACTAAGTGAGAAAGCAAGTTAAAATTCTGCTTAAGGATTGGTAAAGATGTCATTCTTTCAAGAGCTCGGAAGGTTTCAGGTAAGTTTTATTTTGCTGGGTGACTAGATTGAGGTTCAGAGAACTATTATACTTGTTTTAAGTGCCCAATGTGAATTTATCAGACTTGTCAGCCTTTAGGTAATCAAGTCTTACTCTCAGTGTAATTGCTACCTTCAAATATTCAGAGTAGAGGGTCTAATTCCCAGAAAACAGAGATTTTATCAAAAGCAGATAGCAATGTGTGGTGGGTGCAGGCCCCAGGGGCTGGCAGGGGGCTGTGGATTCCTTTGAGAGAAGCAGCCATGGCTGCCTGGTGGCACTTTGGGGAAAACACTTAAGAACGAGTATAACGCCACAAAAGCAGTGTGTGGGGAATGAGTTGGGGGAAAAAAAGAGTGAAAACCAGCTCTGCAGACACCAAGGTGAGAGAAGAAGGAGCAGGGGTGTTCTAGGCATGGGAGCAGAGATTACCCTGCAGCCCACGCCGGAGCAGACATCCACTGTGGATAACCCTATGGTAAGGCCAGTAGCTGTTTCCTGAAGGAAACTGCAGCCAGTGAAGAGGAGCCCATGAGCGAACAGGTTCTCCTGCCAGGAACTGTGGCCCATGGAGGACCCACACTGCAGCAGGTTTAACCTGCAGGACTGCAGCTCGTGGAGTAGACCCACACCAGAGCAGTTTGGGAAGGACCCATGCTAGAGCAGGGGTGGTGTGAGGAGGAAGGAGCAGCAGTGAGGAAGCATTATGTACTGACTGCAACCCCCCATTCTCCACCCAGTGTGCTGCTGGGTAGGGTGGAGGAGGTGGAGGAGTTGGGAATGTCAGAGTGAAGTTGAATCTGGGATAAAAATGAGGGCTGGAGATGTTTTTCTTTCTCACTATCCAACTCTATTTTAATTTTCAATGAATTAATTGAATTTCCCCAATTTGAGCCTGTTTTGCCTGTGATGATAACTGATAAGTGATCATCATGTCCTTTTTCTTGATCCATGAGCTTTCTTATCTTTCTCCTACTTCACTGTTGAGGAGGGGGAGTGAGAGAGCAGCTGGGTGGGTGTCTGGCAGCCAGTCCAGCCCAACCCCCACCACGCTACCGTAACAACTCTTTTTAAATACAAAGCTGAACTCTACTCACTTCTTAAAACTGCCTTGTAAGAAGCAGTGTTTAGTGGCAGTTTTGAGATGGCAGACCCCAGACAGCTGGAGCTGTGTCTCTGCAAAAGGTGTTTGCGGAGCCTCAGGCTCTTCAGGACTTTCCCATTGGTTCCTCCTGACAGCTCATGCTAAGCTGCTCCCTACTAAGTTGCTTGCTCGATTTTGGATCCAAGGTTGAAATGCTGGTCTCCTCCCTAGACCATTGAACATATTTATCATTACAAGCCTTGGAGGCCTAGAAGGAATAAATATTTCTCCTTATCAGACAGACAGTAATCTGTCAGCATTTTATGGGCTTTATGCAGTGCCAAACTGTTGCTTCAGGAGGTCTCACCACCTGCACCGTATCCAAATTACTGCCTTATTTATTTCTATCAGTCCTGTGTTCAGTCTGTCTCTACTACAGTTGGGCACACATAACCTTCATCCACTGTCCCTACCTCCTTCCAAAAATGCATTAATCTCTTTTATTGCTGAATGGTGAGGTTGTATTTCTGTGAAATGTTTCCCCCCTCCTTTCCTCCAGTATAGTGGAGAATAAGAGTTCAGACTACAATTTTACAGCTGAAATTATTGTAATGGATCTGAAATGAGCTCCGATTTTACCTACATTTTTTATTTTTTTCTTCATCTTTCTAAGGTGAGCAATACCATTTTTCTTTCTCTCCCTTCTCTATGTCCTTAATCATTCTTGCCATGCTTTTATTCTGCTTTTTCTTTCTGTTTAAGAGAAGGACTAATAGTGTTTCAGATAAGTATGCGCTGTTGTTTTGTGGAACAGTTTTAATGTTCTTTGTGTCATTAGCACTTTTCATGTATATATTGCCAGTTACTGTGTCAGGAAGCCCGCCCTGCAGTGAATAAGGTGTCACTGAGCTTTACTTTTATCTTAAGTTCATGGGCTGTTTTGGGGTGGAAGGCACCTTAAGGACCATGTAGTTCCAGCTCTGCTGCCATGGGCAGGGACACCTTTCACTACACCAGGTTGCTTCAAGGCCCATCCAACCTGGCCTTGAGCACTTCCAGGGATGTGGTCCCCATGGCTGTTCTGGGCAACCTGTCCCAGTGTTTCACCACCATCATAGTGAAAAATTTCTTTGTAATATTTAGTCTAAATCTACTCTCTCAGGTTCCCTTTCTGAGAGCATGTGGCTCATTTGGAAGCATGTAAGGCGATAGTTTACATGCTTTTTGTCTGTATTCATTGTTTTCCATTTGCCTGCGGGGCGTATCACTGGTCATCAATTTGAGAAATGGATGTAGTTGATGTGGGTCACCCTGAAGCTCCTTGCACTCCTTTTGTTTCTCCTGATTATAGTAGTTGTTTTTTGCCATCCCGAGATCTTGTATTACCACTCCTTTTCCTCAGGATCATTAATGACAGGTTTCCCTTGGAGCCCCAAGAAGTACCATTCTTAAACTTCTACAGTAGTGAAGGTGACGGTTTAATCTTGTTATTTCTTTCTGTCTTCTCATTCTTAATTCAGAAAAGTGTTTGGCTTCATAAACTGTGGCTTACTCTGTTTCTTTAGTGGCACAGGTTTTGGAAGTCTAAATGAGGTATGCAGCTGTTTCCTGTATTCAGCGCTCCATTGGCATATTCAAGTCTTTCAATGAGATTTGGAATATCTAATTCCAGTATCTATTACTAGTGTTTAATTCCAGACTAGTAGCATCTAATTTCAGGAGATTAGTAACATCTAGAGAAACCATTTCAGTTTTAAGTTTAAAGAAATATACTTAATGTTTTTTAACCAAACTTTCAGGAGCTGATGCACAAATTCCAGGTTTGGAAATCTATATGTCATACCTCCAGCACCTGACATGTGGAAAGGCATTGTTCACTAATCTCCAGAATCAGAAGCAACATGTCTCCTCAGTGAGAGAATGCATGTTATTAGTAGCAAATTATCTGTATCATCCAAGACTTCAAGTGTTTTATTAGTTTATGCTTTTATTGTTTCAACAGTTTTATTGTTTTCACAGTTATTTATTTTGTTGGATATTATTAACCAGGTGACTCTTGTTTAAGAACTGCTGGAACATTGATCTGATTATGAATCACTAGAACTGATGAGTGTTACTGCTGTGTTAGGTGGAAGAACTAGTCAAGAGCTTAATTCAGTACTAACTTTGTGCTGAAAATACATCTTTATAAAAAAGGTTAATGCTTTGTTACTTGTCTTACAAATCATTCTTCTTTTCCCACTATCAAGCTTTTAAAACCTTGAGTTATGTTTTTAGCATGAATCATCTGCACTTTAGAAATTAATTCTTCTGAGTGAATATTCCAGTCTGAGAGTGGGTTGAAAGAACTCAAATTTTTTATATCAGTGTGTAATAAAAATGCTCATTTTCCCCCAGTAAAACTTCAGTTAACCAGCATGAACAGGGCTCAGTTTAACGTGAACCACAGTTAGACATTAATTGACTTACACTGAGGCAACATTAGTAATGGGAAATTATTAACACCAAAATTTCAGGTGTTAAATGATGCCCAAGGGCTGTTTCTAGACTAGTTTTATTATTTCTGGATGAAAAAACCCCACCTATTTTATATTTTAATTTATATTTATATAAGTTATATTAAATAATATGAATCAAAGTTGTATGCGATTTCCTTTAGTTGTGTAAGAGTTGAGTGGAGTGTAAGTTGGATATCTGGTTTTTAAGAAAGTGGATACATAACATAGTTCTAATCATGGATTGTGAGCTTTGCTTCTTGAATAATTCAGGACAGAAAGTTTCTGAAAGATCTGTGTTTCATTTGTTCTTAAAGGTGAATGTTGTGTAGTCAGTGAGACAGAGGATTACAGGTATAAAAGGGACAATAGGTGGTCTGCGGGAGTTAATTGATCCCCGAGAGGATCTCATTCGAGTCATATCTCAAACAAAAAGAGCTCCTGCAGGGAGTTTCAAAACTTAAATTTTTCTTTTTTTAAAATTCAAGGCTTCACAGAAAGTGCTTTACTCCCTCATTTGTAACACACTTGTCTTGAGTCTTAAAACTTGTTTAGCAAGTGATAGATGTTGCAGCCTGCTCTAGAGAGGACTGCACACACCAATGTGATGTAAAGCAAATCCCAAGTTTATTCAAAAACACAGGTTTATATGACCTCAAGTGACCCCGCCCCAGGTGCGGTGGTCTGACTCCAATTGGTTGAGGCTGGAAACATGTTCTTTTAAGGGGAAAACGAAACTTGTAAGGTGGTCACTCCAGACCCACCTGAATCGGGCTGCAACAGATAGATGTGATATGAATTTGGAAGGGCATTGAAGGTCAAATCTGGAAAGGAATACAGATCAATTTAACACTTGTATGAGATGAGTTGCTAAATATTTTAACAGAGATTGTCTTGAATCAGTATAATAAAAAACATGGATAGGTGTTTAGTGCAGAGTTTTAATAATATAGAATTATTCCATGGCATATATTAAGCTGAGGGATAAATTTCATTAATAATCTGCTTGGTTAATATGTATTTTAATCATAAAATAGATAAAATTAGCACAAGGGAATTAAGGTAAAGTGGAATGGGTTGTCCTAGCACATGTATTACCTAGTGATTTTTGGTTGACTTTCTAACTGTAACTTTTTTTAAATGAGATTTTATATGCAATTTTACTATGGATAATAGGTATGACAGTGCAGGTATCCATAAAACTCAGAGACTAAAAAGAGTGTGGTGTCATATAACTCTTATTTTTGGTCATGATGAATCTTCTTTGTTATACTTTTGCTATCACTTTCTTTTCTGTCTAGTGCAAATAAATCCAGAAACATGTCATGTGTGTGCAAATAGCCCTGGCTATTATTCAAATGGTTGAAATTGCTTTTTGTTGTTCCACTGTTTTAATGAAGCTCTCTTTTTGAGTACTGAGCACATTTCTTTTCCAGTCTTCAGATTTTTTTTCCCGTTTCAGCTGTCATTTAGATGTTGATATGTAAAGCAAAATGGCCAAAATCAACACCCAGCACTCCTACCCTGGCACGCACAGACTGTCTGTCAGAACTACTGATGAAGATATTGAAAGGCTCGAAAATGGCTATGTCAGGTAATGTGTTCCTGTCATCAGAGTCAAGAGAACAGATTGTGGTGTAATATGTAGAACTCCTGCAGCACCAGGAATAGGAGCTGGAGTTACGGGAATGTTGTGTCATGATACTGTTGACCCAGTGCACTTAACTGACTTCACAATGGATATCCAAAGTATGGAAGAGACAGACACAGGGAGGTTGTTGTGGCTTGCAGTATTGGAACCAGAAGCTGTACTACCTCTGGAATAAAGCCCATTTTCACATCAGTGGGAATTGCACTAACTCTTTAAGGAGAAACCTCTTTCTCAAGTCATCACACAGATAGCAGAGTCTGTGCTTCCAACAGATTATGCGACATTTGGTGGGAAAAAAGATACCAGTGAAAAGTCTTGGGAAGTTTTTTTCAGAGGTAGCCTCTGTAAATTACCTAGTTTTAGGGAACACTTGCAGTGTATAAAGAATATCAACATTTTTGTCCTGGATTTTCAGAGTCCCTCACTGTACAGAGGAAATAGAATACTTTCTTTACATTTGCCTTTCTCTCTTTCAATAGTTTTAAAGTGGCGGTTTAAAATGTGCTAGTGAGCTTGCACTTACATTTTGCACAGTACCAGTCATTTCTCTAGACTGGGCAAACCCTGCTGTGCCTGCAGGAAGATGTCTGATGATTCACAGCATCTGTACAGGCTGGAAAGAATGTTCTGCTTTTGGCTTGTTGTCAACCACCTCCTCTGTGTGGACCTTGTCAGACTGTTTTGCTGTTCAAATGTGTACCCAGACTAGAACACTCAGACTCCTGCTAGGCTGATAGGACTGCCTGAATTGCATGCCCCTAGTGTCGACTATGGATGTGATTCCTGCCCTGTTTGAATTGCTCCTTTTTTCCTTTCTGCTTTGCTTACGTGGTATCTTCTGTCACGTAGGTGTACCTACCCTAGTGAAAATGGAGCTGCTTCTATTCTGCACAGTATGGCTTGCTTGACTTAGTTATACTGCCCCATGGTCTCCTTAGGGAGATTTGGAAGAGCCGTGTCCCTTGTCTCCAGTTACAGTGGTATCTCAGAAAGCAGGAAAAACACAGATCGAAATTAGCTTCTTCCTTTCTTTTTTTGAAATATCCTATTTGCTGAAGGTTATCAGTGACTGGCAGTTCACAGAATGGAATTACTGCAGGGGATGTGAGAGTGGGGTTATAAAGGTTTAAGCGTAGAATTAGATCTCTTTTCTCTTTGGTCATCTGCAATTTCAGAGGCAATGTCTTGCTTTTGAAAGATAGAGGGGCTGAAATATGAACCACACTTGTATCATCATGATGGTCTTGAAGAAGCATTTATTTAAATTTGCTGCTATCAGCATTAATTACAGAAGTTCATATATGATCAAAGGTAAAAAGATTTTTAAAAGATAAAAATGATATAAAAAGATAAAAAAAATAAATAAAATACAAGAAGATAAAAAGAAGTGATAAATGGTACAATATTATTCTTTAAAAGAGATCTCATATTTAGGGGGTTTGGATTGTTAAAGTGGTTGCTAGTAAGTATATACCATACCTTTGTAATACCACTCAAAGAATCCTGAGACACAGTTTTTAAGTTCAGTTTTCCTTTAGAATATGTCTGTACCAAAAGATGGGTCCCATCTAGAATTGTAGCCTTTCTCTATTTTGTAACAAAATATACAACTGCTGACATTGGGAAGAAAACAACAGGTTTTGTGGAGTAGCAGCATTTCTTCTTTGCCTTTTCTTCCTCCAGCTCCTGCTGTCTATAGTTCAATAAAGCAATTAAACACATTACTTAGGTCTCATTAAATTCAGTGGGTGTTAAATTTATTCTTAATGCTGAGGACGTGCTTAAGTGTTTTTCTGCTGTGAAATGAGGTATTATCAAGAGAAAGCATTCACTGCAACAGTTAACAGAAAGCTGCTACTGATCTTTAAGCCATTGTTCTTATTTATGCTGAAGTAAGTGATTCATCTGCCTGTATTCCTACTCTGTAGTGTGTTATGAAGTTGGTTCATTTTGTTAGAACAAAAAATAACAAATGAATCTTCCTTTTTAAAAATCCAGCCTCTGTAGAGAAACAGCTCAAATAGGAGAGGCAGCACATTATCTTATAGGCACAGCTGCCTATCCAAAAGTTGGAAGTAGGATCCGGCTACACCCTGTAGACACGTGGATTTCGGTGTCTCTGTGTGAGTAGGTCTCTACATTCCTGCTGTCATGAGTGTAGTCAGTGCTCATAGTCAGCAGCACCTGGGGAACTGCTCAGCTTTCCCTGAAGCTGAATAACTCTTCAGGCTCATTTGGCTCTATTGATTATGAGAGAGGAATTCAGTTACCTAAAATAGGCATCTAATGCTATTTGAGATACCACAGAGTATTTGAAGCATTTAGCTGGTGCTGGTGGATGTACGAAGTGACTTGTGTGCTCTGGAGAGGTCTGATAAGTATTTTGAGGTATTCCAAATAGTACTAGATTCCTATATTGACACAGCTGAATCAAGCCCTTATATGGCCATAGACTGTCATAGGAACTTAGATACATAGTAGGTACTGCCCAGCAGCAATATTAGAATTTATTGCCAAGATCACACAAAATGTATATTCCTGTAAACAGGAATGAAAATGCTTAAAAACAGCCATAGTACTGCAATCTAAAAGACTGACTAGTCCAGTATCCTTTCTCCAGCACATCTGTAGGCAGGTGCTCTAGGAAATAGTAAAAAAGGTGGGTGAACTGCTGCTCTCCCAGCATGCAGCTCAGGAGACTTCTTGAGATGAATGCAGGCTCTGTGTATCTGGTATTTCTGTTCCATGGGTTCATTCACTGTCCCCTAGAAACCATGTTATCTTTGATACCCACAATATTCTCAGCACAGACAACATAAACTAGGTTGTAAAAATTTTTCTGCATTAAGCAGTGTCTACTGGTGCTTTGTAATTAAAAGAGAAGTAGAAAATGGTTAACAAGTTGAGAATCCTGGGACTTTCAGGATCTATTTTAGCATTGTTCTTTGTGTAGAAATAATAAGGTTTTAATTCTGTGTTTGCCAGTTTCCCAGCTGTGAGTGCACCCCACAAAACTGAACTGTGAATCATCCTTTTGGGGCATTGCAAATGCTGTTGCCAGTTCTTACTAAGATACTGCAAGTGTCATTATGGTCAGGGTTTTTCTGGCAATACAGATTAACAGACATATGTGATAGTTCTTGTTTGCATTACAAAGGGGGGAAAAAAGTGGTCCTTAATGGATGTGACAAAGTCTTGTAAAAGTGAATACTAAAGTCTGAAAAACACAGAGAAAACCCTAGGAGTACTATTAAAAAAAATCAGAGTTAACCCTCATAAAGTCCAGGTTCCAGTGAAGTATTTTAAAACTTCATTACTGATAGATGAGGCTTAATATTTATCTATTCTTCTCAAATGCTAATGTTTTAAGTGCTAATAAATAGTCTTTATCTTCTGAGCTTGCTGGGATGTATGGCAGAGCTGACTTTAATTCACATTGGATGGCTCCAGAAAAGTGGGAGCATAGGCTTAGCTCTATGGTTATCAAACATTTGCTACGTTACTAGAAGGAGGACAGTTTGCTTCCGTGTTTCATGATGAAGTGGTGGCAAGAACTAGATAGGGGGAAGTCTGCTGAAGGCTGTATGGAATTCTGAAAAACTAAAATTGCTTTTGCAGAACCCATTCGCTGTGTGAGGATGTGTCTTCAGAACTGCAGGGAGTCATTTCTGTGGAGGGAAGACACGTGCCTGAATTCCAAACAAGCTCATTCACAGGCAGGGGAGCAATGGCAAGGTAACATGCTAATTAATAGAACTTCCAGTATTTCATTTCTTGAAAGAGACTGCTCACAATTTGTAGGCAAAGAAGGAAGAGGCATCACTTTCCAAAGAAACTGGATGGAGTCCAGTGGAAAAAAGTCTGTAAAACATAACAGAGGTTGCATTTGTCCGTGTTTCTGAACTCATCACTTACTTATTGTTAATAAAAATCTCAGAATCTGAGAGATGCTGAATGAGCCCACACAAATTTATTGAATATAAAAAAAATATTTTTACATAATTTGATCTGAAAATATATTGAATATGAGGAAAATGCATGAAGTGAGGCCAAAATGTAAAGGAAATGGGTAAGTGTTTGATTCTGGTTGATAGCTGATGCAATGTTACTTTCCTATCAAAAAAAACATAATTATTGTTCTCCTTTGGTGGATGGCTCTGGCTAGGAAGGTGTTGTGAGTATAAGAGTTTATCTCTGTTTTTTTTAGAATTCAGTTATGTTTATAATGGATTTGTAACCTTAGTCAGCAGAATTAAGTCAACATTGGCTTATGTTGTTTATATTACCAGGACTTAAACATAAGCCTGAAGTGGAGTTTCAAAAACTTACTGTGTCTGCTTTAAATATTTCTATCTGAGACTGCCTTTGGGCACCATGATTACACACAGTACAGACCATACTCGGTTTAAGCATAGCGTATTTCAAAGAGCAAATTAAAAAACTGTTATAAAACTAGGGTCATTTAAAGAGTGTTTTTTACACTAAAGCCTTTGGATTGTGGAAAATAAACAAAAAATTATAAATTATAAAATATTTTATTATAAAATAAAATATGTCCCTGTTCGGCTGTCAGACAGTGACACCACCATATGTAGATTACAAAGTCTGCACAAAGCTGAGTTTAGTGAAAAAATGTTTATAAGATGTGGGTTTTGTGTAAACTTAAAGCACAGAAATATATAAACTCATACTGAGAACTTAACCTTTTAAATCTTTATATTGTTCTTCACACTTTTTCAGAATAGTTTGAATTATATGCATGTCTAGCTGCAGTTGTGTACTCTGAATATACAAAGAAGCTTCTGATGAAAACAGAAGTTCTTAGGAATTTAAATATTATGGTAGCATAACATGATTCCTGAATGCAAATTCTCAGGTACCTAAAACAACTGCAGGTTGTGTAAAGGAGAGTACCCTGGACTCTGAATCCCAAGGTCCTGAGTTCCAGTCTCAGTGGGGACTGTCCCCTGGCAGTTCAATGCCTCCCTGCCATCCCATCCCATCACATCTCGGATGCTCAGCAGGGTCAGCCCCGGTTAGTACCGGGTGCTGTGACAGTCCCGAGGACTTCACTGTCACTGTCCAAGCTCGCTCGGCCGTGGCAGATGGACCTCAGGACTTACACAGTGGGGCCAGTTCTGCGCACACTGTGCCTCACCTAAAAAATCCACTGTGCAGACTGGAAGGGCACACCCACATGGGGAGAGCCCTTCCCAAATCTTCGTTCGTGAAGTCTGGCCATACAAAATGACTGCATCTGACAGTCTTCTCTGAGTATCTCGCTTTAAGATGCAAAGGCCTCCACTTGACAAAGATATTCTGTTGCTCCTGCAGTGCTGTTGTAGTGGACTAGGAACTAATGTGTGAGATATTTTCCTGATCCACTGCGAAAGGTGATCTGCCAGTGTGTGTGGAGTGACTGGGTTCACACAGTTAGTCCATCAAGTTCAATTTTGTGGTAGGTGGAGAAGTGGAGAAAAATCCTCCTCGGCTGCTGTTTGTGAGGGTGTTTTAAGGTGTGTCATGTTCTTGTCTGGTTCAGTCAATTTTGTGTGTCTGTTTCATGCAGGCTGTCACAATTTGTCTTATCTGTAAGGTCATGGGCCACAAGACATGTACACCATGAGGACCGAAGTCCTGACTCTTTCCTGGAGCGCATCAGGGGGCCGGAGCTCGTAGAGGTGTCCAGTAGGCAAAGCAACATCCGCTCCTTCCTGAGCATCCGTGAGCGGCCCGGGGCAGTGCACAGGTAAGAAGATGTGTTTATACTTTAAATGAAGATGACTGAGGTTATGGTATTTTCTTGGTAATTAGGATCTAAGTTTTATTTTAAGAAGAGGGTAAGGAGCTTAGCATGTGAAATGATTAGAGTATCTAATGCTGCCCAGGAATCGTCACATACCTGAAGTGTTCTAGCTTTCAGCAGACTTTCTCCCTCAAGTGCATTGTGGCCAGGATCTCGAAGTAAAGAATTTTGATCATATTGCTTCAGGCAGAATGATTTCTTAGAACTGGAATTCTATCATATGCAAGTTGTGCAACTTGATGTTGCTAAACTCCTCTCTACTGAAGATGAATGTAATTTCTGTTTCAAGAATCTAGAATTTTGCTAGCTGTGGCTTTTCAGGGCATTAATGTTGATGCACGTTATCTGCAAGTATCAGGAAACTTCAAAGAAGCAGTTGTGCAAATGTGCCCTTGCTTTGTTATCCCATTCAGGAGTTCATCTGCTAACAGTACAGAAAGCTTCTGATGCAGAAATGACAAAATCTTTTGACTGTTGACTTCACTTATTACTACATACTCAGTCTTTGGTATGGAAGGCAGGTTCAGTCTTACCTTATCTTTTTTCCTATAAAACAACAGAGGCTAGAAAGAGAAACCTTTATGTGTTTACATTTTTTTGACTTGATGAATTATTATTGCTTTATGGACATATGATACAGTGTTTTAAATTTAACTCCAGCTAAAAAAGGCAAAAATGAAGTCCCAAGACAAAAGCTGACTTCTGTTTGGCATTATGCTTTGAAGCAGAGAGTCCTTTTTTTTCTTTCAATAGTTCAAGATTGGTATATAAGCAAGTAATAAATTGATTTGTTTCAAAATCTCAGTTGATAATTCAAATTAAAGCACAAACCTTTGAAGGGCTGTGCATGATACAGTTTGTCTTGATTTATTGTGGTCCAGCACTGCTTTATTATTTTCACTTGATCTATTCCTTGGAAATTCAGCTCCAAAGCACATGTTTTTGATCCAGATTGTTGTCTGATTTCTCAGTTGTCTGGATCAGTAGCAACTGCAGATTTGAAGTAATTAGAGAGGACAACATTAATCCTGGGCCAACAAGCCTGTATATAAGGCTATTCAAAGTGAGTTTGAGCATGTCCATCCTTGCCTTCTCAGTTTTACACTGTTGCTGCTTGACAGTAACTCTCAGTTGTTATATCCTGAAGGCTTAATTCTGCAGAATGGTAGTTATGCTTATTACTTATCCCCAAGCTTTGACACTGCATGTGTGAAGAAGACTTGAAAGGATTGAAGAAAGCTTAAAATAGTGGCCCTATGAGTACAGGGCTAAAAATAGTGAGGTGCATATAGCCATGCACTAATAGGCCTAAGAAGAAGCTTCAGGCATCAGATGTGGTCACAAATGTGTATTCGAAGCACATGGTAAAAAGAAACTGGTGCCTTGAAGCAGTTATGCAAAGAGGCTTATCACAGCAGTCAAAGTTGACCTTCCTAATCTTATCAGTGCATATGTGAGAAGTGAGTAAGTCAGTCTGTCATCTGTAAACACGGGCATGAAATACCAACACTCTTTACACTCTTTAATGTGTTTTATTTAACTTGCTTGCAGTCACTGGCCCTTGGCCAGGTTTAATGTCAACTTTAGCAACAACACCAATGAAGAGTAAGTACTGGTAACTTTCAACATCTTCCTATACTCCTAGTGCCTTCTCTTTTTCCCATTCCAGCCTAGTAACATTTGTAGTATAAACTCCTTATCTCTTCCTAAGCCTTTCCTAAGAACATAGTTTTATTATACAGAAAGGTCTAGTTCTCTTAGTAGGAAATGCATCCTTTGTGCTCCTTGTGAACTTCTTTTTGTCTAAAGTTACCCTTTCCCCTCCAGGAGTGAATTTGATCAAGCATTTAGTCCCTACTCCTGTAGTCCAGCTGGCTGATTTTACTGCATCACCAATTGATTTATTAATTCTTAAGTTTTTTAATTAGATACATGTATTAATTTTCTAACAATGATTTTCTTCTTTTAACATACTGGTCTCTTTTTGCAAATGGAGTGCCCCAAAAATTTCAGGTTGTCAAATGAGAAGTGGATTCTGGTCAGGGTACCAAGAAAACACTTCTGTGTGCATCCTTTTAGCATGTGTGTTTCAGTTCAGCAGATACTGTTGTTTTAGAGAGAGTGATAGGTACCATATTAAGGTTGTATTGCAACAGAAGCTCTGACAGAACCTGTCTTTTTGAGTCTATTTTATATAATTGATAAGCTATTCCATAGTTACACCAAAGAGAAATGTATTGAACAATGTGAGGAGCTCCTGTAAATAAAAATCACCCAACACCAATGTTTGGTGCTTGTCCTAGACCACAGGTATCTGAGGACATACCTGCTCTTTAGTATCCAGCAACAGATCTGTTCTCATGCAAGATATTAGTAAGTTTTTTTCATTATAAAGTAATCAAGACAGGTTCTGATTGTGTCAGAAATACTTTTAGAAAACTCTAGGGTTTTTTTTCTGTAAATAATTCTGTCATGGGCAAATTCAAGCTGTACATTTTAAATGATGCTGAAACCCCTTTGTGCACATACCTGAATAAGAGATCTTCCTGTTCCTAAAGCAACTTTTTGGTTTGGTTTGCATAACTTTTATTGAAAAGGAAAAATCTGTGTGCAGTGTACAGTGGCAGAAATGCATGGATTTTTATTTAGACTGGTATGAAATATGTGCTATAAGACTGAAGCCTTGCCTGATAGCTGGGGCCCAAAGGACTGATTAGAATGGAAATTCTTCTGTCTTACTCTGTTTCTGACAATGACTCATGTACCTTGGGCAAAACTTTCATCCTTCCAGTGTTTCATATTTTTTAAACGAAGACTCCTGTCTGTCTACGTGCCCAGGAGTCTGAAACACACTTGATTTGCAAAGTACTTGACAGATGAGAAATGCAAATATTTGACTCATTGAAAGACCATGACAGTGTTTTTGTAGGGGTTGATGAAGACGTTTTCTAAGTCTGAAGCTGCAACCTCCTTTTAATGCGCTGGAAACACAGAATGGCTGTGCTGTTCTGGAGTCAAAAGGGGCAGACACACACAACTGGTTTATTAGTTACTGCATTCCAGTTTACTCAGTGGCACCGATAAAGAAAGAGAAATTAGTATCTTTTTTAACCTTTGGAGTTTTTATTTTGTTAAAGCACCTGGTCTTGAGGAACTCTTGGTGATGCTTTCGAGCCTTTGATTATGGCCAACCTTTTCCTCTGAGTGACTTCCATGGCCAGACTGCAAATAGGTGGGAGTGTGGTAAGGTAGAAGTTACCACAACAGAAAGATTCACAGAGCCCACATAAATTGAAGGAAGTCTCTTATGAAAGATGCCTGTAGTTGACAGTTGAGTTTGTAGGAGATCTCATGCCAGAGAAAAAGAATTATTGGCATTAGATGCTATGTAAAATAATGGGCTTTTTCATTTTTAAAATGAAACATAAACGTAGGAGGGAGTTGGAATGGTCAAAATATCCCCTCCAAAGTTCACCACCACGAAGACTTTTTGATAGATTCTCTGTCTCAACATACTTTTTCCTGCATAACAAGATCCATAAAGGTATAACCCTACCCTCTGAAAATTCTGTTTACTCATAAATTTCTCTCTCTAGTAAGAAAGACATTTGAAGTGTTGAGGAGCTACCTTAATGCTGACAACAGCAACTGTGAATTGGCTTTTAGATCAGACACCATACATAGTGATCTGCAGTGAAATCCTGACAGGGTTTTTAAACAGGAAGGAGTTTAGGGACCAGGTTTGAAAATGAAGCCATGAAGTCCAAGATGGTCAGTAGCAGAGAAATAGATACTTGACCAGCAGTTCCCACTGCTGTGCAGGAATCAGCCTTGGTAAAAGGAAAGCTGGTTCTTTGGTTTGAGATGCATGTACAAGATCACCCAAGCCAAAGGTTCTTCTGTCCTCCAGTCATACTCCCTTGCAGTGTATAATTTTGAAATTTTTAGGGGTATTGGTCAGCTTGGTAGGTATTTTCCTGGATTTGCTGTGGGATGTCATTGAACTGATTTGTCCTTTCTTGACACCAATACAAAGGGAGACTCAGACCCTGTGTTGGCAGTTCAGAGGAGGGCATGAAGCTCCCATGGGAGCAAAAATCCATGGCTTTCATCCAAACCAGACATTATGTGTGGGAAGTTATGTTTATATATGCATTATTCACATGCACTGTAGTGTCAGGAACAGTTTTAGGCTCTTCTGTCTAATGGGGACACTTTCTGCTTCAAGGACTAGACAAATTTCAAATGAAAAGAAGGAGATCTTGGGCAACAGATTTCTTGCTTGTGCAAATGAGTGCTGTTTTTCAGCTTACATGATTCTTGACCAAGGCATATAAAAAATTTAACTTTAAGATTATGTGTTGACAGAATCTTAAGAAAGATTTTAACTTTCTGCAGTTTTAAAAAGGATTTGTGGGTCTATCTGTGTAAGTGCACATAATTCAAGACTCCTTGACTCTTCTGTTCGGGCAAAAATGGGGCAAGCCAGATCCATCTTTATATCTGGCTTATCAAATTCTAATGAGCTAAAGGCTGTACATTCTTGAACAGTTTGAAAATCCATGTTTGGCATCAAATCTTGAAGCTTGAGTCAGCACTTGATACTATGGAATGTTAGAATATATCATATTAAGTGGTCTCTATTTTACTTTATTGAATGGAAAGCAATTAATTAACATGGGGACTGCCATGATTCTATCAAATCTAGGTAAAATTCTCACTGATTTGAGAAAATGTTGGAACTTCATGCTTAATGCCCAGCCTTTGAATACTGTGGCAACCCAGGCAACCCACCCTTCCATTACAGCTGATGAAAAGCAAAAAAGCCCTTTTAGGGCACAAGTCATCTTGTAGACATGGACTATGAGACATGGGGTCTCTTGTAGATACAGTAGAACTCTATCTCTTGTGTACAGCTAAAATACGTTGGCTTAGTTGTGTTGACTTTAAAACATTTATAAAATGACTTCTATGTAGTTAAATGAGACACACTTCTCTACATTTGCTGATTTTATTCAGATATTGTCTCAAATTCTTCTTCAAGCCAATTGCTCAAGCCAGAGGTAATTAATTAATTACAGCTTTGCTGGTTTTAAAGAGGAAATTCAGTACCATTTAGTTTAATTACCATTGAAGCTTCAGTCACAGTGAGGTTTTGGCTATTCAAAGAATGTTGAGAGTTTGTTAAGCCCTTTTAAGTTCTGTTGTAATTTGATAGATTTCTTTTTAAATACTTGGGTTCTAAAGAACGAAACAAATTGAATAATTTACTTAAAGTCATCCTGGTGCACCGATGCTGGAAAAGGTCAAGGAAGTGTGGGAGACTAATGCGGAGAATCAGCCAGCTGCTTACCTGGTGTGATAGTGTGGTGCTGTCAGGGTGAGAGGTCCCAGCCTGCAAACCTCTTTTTAGCAGTTGGATCCCTGTCCTACTCTGTCTGGAGCCTAGTCTAGTTTCCTATACCTCACCATCCACCCTCTTCCTTAACTGCTTCAATATTGGTAATATTGCTAAGCCTTGCATTGTGTTGTACAGCAAAAAGGAAGAAAAGAAAGAGGTTAAAGAGGAGAAAAAAGAGGAGAAAAAAGAGGAGAAAAAAGAGGAAAAGAAAGATGAAAAGAAAGATGACAAAAAAGATGGCAAAAAAGATGATAAAAAAAAGGAAGAGTAAGTATAAAGAATGAATATGTGCTTGTAACACACCTCTTGCACTACAAAACATGGTATGGCATTTCATCCTAACACTTCCAGTTATTGTTCTGTGGACTGCAGAATCTTGGCCTGTCAAGTGTTTAATACATTTTCCACTTTGGACAGGTTTCAACTGCTTGGAAAAGTTATTGCATCTTGAAGACCTGTGTTTAGACCTGTGTCACAAACAGCTTCCTGTGTCAGTCAAAGGGAACTGAGCTGCCTCTGGCCACTTTGATTTGAAGATCATTTTTTTACTAGGAGGACATTTTAGGACAGCAGCCTGCTTTGCAGAGCTGCACAAGCTTTTCAGTGTTCCAGAATGTCCATGACCACTCAGAGTAGATGAACCAAAGCTCTGGTTCATCCCACCAAAAATCTTACATGTAGAAAATTAAAGATTTGTCAGTAAGTTTAGTTATTTCACTGACTATTATATTTAATTACTTAATATGGTGCAGTTCATTGCTAGTGATCACTAAAGTTTGCTTCTGTTGGTTGGAGAATGCTGTATTTCTGCAACAAAATGAGATCATTTGAATGCTTTTGACAGAAATAGATCCTGCTCTTACTTTGTCACCCTAAAGCTGACCCAAATGTAGTACAATTTAGTATTACTGGTTATGAAAATTAACAATGACAGCACATAAAAGTTATTGCATTTGAGCGGACTTCACAGTTAAGGAGTATGTTACAGTAATATACTGCAAATTTATATGTTATGTGTATGGTGGCATGTGCTATATAGGCATCAGGATACGGAGTTAGGAATCTCTTCCAAAAGGAATCTACTGGATCTCAGGTTCTTGACATTCTTAATAAATGCTCTGTTTGATTAGAAAGCCTTAGTTCTAAGGATTGTCTTTTGGCTTCAGTTGCTATTTGGTTAAAGCATGAGCCTTGAAGTAGCCAAAAAACATTCAGAGAAAATTAATGTTTTAATGTAGAAGATACTGTACTCCATCATATAAACACCATATTTCATTAGTTTTGAGGTGGTAATAAGTTTTTTAGAAGAGATGCTTTAAAATTCCGTAGTGAGGATGGTAAATACTTTTTAGATTAAAGCTGTTTCCTTTACTGTCATCATCTGGACATTTACTATCATTGTCTGGATATTCAGCTGACAGCAAGGATAATGTCAGAAATACACTCAAATAAGAAAGAAATTATCATTGCTTTTTAATAGATTTACATTCTTGGAGATGAGGGGCAGTCACACAAATACATTTTAGTGCATTGCCCACTCACATATTCACCATATATTGTACGTTCACAGATCACACTTGTTACTGTTGGAATAACTCACAGCTGTGGATCTCACAATCTACTAATAAGTATTTCCTCTGATTATGTGTCTAACTGCTGTCTATGCCATATCAACCTTTCTTGTGCTGGGGAAGGGCACTCCTGAGCACACTCTACATGTGGCATTAGCCATGCTGTTCTTTAAATCTTTAAACTCCAGATTTTTATGCTTCCTTTGGCATCACTCCCTTGTTGTGAGGCCTCAGGAGCCAAGACTGTGAATGTGTGAGATGTTTCCGCACTAGTCACGCACACTGTATGTGCATATGCACACAGAGATTCTTACTCATATAAACATGTATTTGAATACATATGTATTTTTCTTTTCTAAATGTGTGCTCGTAGGGTTATTTCCATAATAGAATTTGCCAAAAATAAAGGAATTGATTGCAGAGGAAGGCTCTTTCTCTAGCAATGGAACATAACCTTCTAACTGGAGGTATACTAAAAAACATTTAACAATTTACTTTTTTCTGTGGGGGGCTTATAGAGAAATGTTGAAAGGGTTTCAGTCTGGGTGATGTGAATGTTTTTTTCTTCCTACTCTTTCTTACTTTATCCAAAGTTGGGTCAAACAAAGAAATAGATCTTGTCATGTGGGATTAAGCTTATAGTTGATATCTGCTCTGGGCTGCCTGCAGGGATACTTTCTCTTCTCAGGCAGCTGTGAGTTCATCATGAGATAAGCAGCCTCCAGAAGAGGGAGATACAGCAGGTTGCTTGCTTACATTTCCCGTGTAAACCTGCATGTTTTCCTTTCCAGGCCAAAAAAAGAGGTGTTTGTGGTAGATCCTTCAAGTAATCTGTACTACAACTGGCTGACCATAATTGCTGCCCCCGTGTTCTATAACTGGTGTATGCTGGTGTGCAGGTATGCATTTCAGTTAGTTGTAATTGTACATGTCAATAATTATGAGTTCTATGTAAATCACCCACTTATCTCCCTGTGGTATCTTTTGCGTGGCCCAGAAGATTTACAATTCATATACCCGTAGGGATAT
Organism: Pithys albifrons albifrons; assembly: GCF_047495875.1. Classification (NCBI taxonomy): domain Eukaryota; kingdom Metazoa; phylum Chordata; class Aves; order Passeriformes; family Thamnophilidae; genus Pithys; species Pithys albifrons. Next base: position 24,728,956 of record NC_092458.1, read on the forward strand.
ATGATATGCGTGTCACTGGAAATTGATGGCCAAGGGTTTTTTTTTTATCTTTTTGTCTAAGAATGGGTGGTTTTAACTTGCAGTGAGCGCTGTGTGTGGCCTTTGTGTGCCACCTGCTGGCGGGTGGCTGAGGTGTGTCCTGGCACTGCCAGGGACAAGGGCTGCTCATCCATCCCACGGGAGAGGACAGAAGGGAGTGGTGGGGGCAGTGCTGGGGCTTCTCAGATTAACAAAATGCATCTCTATAGACACTCAAAGGGCAGAAAGATTTAGGTCGAGTGTTTATTTTCCCTTGTAGAATGTGGAAGTCAATTTGAGTCGAGGGGATGGAGGGGCTGTGAAAGTGGTTCCCTTAGGCTGTATCAGGTGGTAGGGAGAGATGAGGACGACTCGTCACTCTGAAACAAATCTTGTATTTGTGAGTTATCTTAATGGACATGCATAGCCCATGAAATCTCATGAATTTTTAATTGTAGGGATATGTTTAATCCTCCGTAAGTGCCCTTGAGTGGCATTTTTGTGTTTCAGTTTTATTCCTGGCCTGAACATGAAGTCTGAAGGATCCTAGTGCCTGTTCAGGCTTAGCTGTAGGCAAGGAGATATGCTGCCTGTAATTTTTCAGTTCCAACAGTGTGCACTAACATGCTGCTGGGACACATACTGCAAATACTCTGCTTATGCAGTTGGTGTAATTTTTGTGCTTTTAAAAATCTTTGTTTCTTTAGAGCCTGCTTTGATGAGCTACAAATGGACCATGTTAAATTATGGCTGTTCTTGGATTATTGCTCTGATGTCGTCTATGTTTTTGACATGTTTGTCAGATTCAGAACAGGTGAGTTGTTCTGGGATTTTACAACGTTTTCAAATACTGCAGTATATAAAGGCTGGAAACAGAAGTTTCCCTGTGAGGTCTGAGCAGTGTAATATCCTGTCTCTGGAAGAGCCCAGCAGTGGAGGCTTTGGAAAGATGAAGTGTCTGATCAGTTTGAATGTTTTTTAAGGATGGGCATTCCAACACTTGCTCTTCGCTTGTCTCTAAATTCAGTTCTATCAGTGCTGAATAGGCATGCCAGATGCTGACTGAATAGCCAGAGGAAGGGCACTTTGAGTAAGAAAGGAACTGCACCCTACATGTGCTATTTTCTTAACCAAGTTGTGCAGTGTCCTGGTCAGAAGTGTCAGTTGAGTTGCTCTAGTGCAAGACCTGGCAGCAATCTCAGCCTTCAGTCTGTGGTCTTCTGCCTGGAACCAGCAGTCCAGCCCCTTTGCCACCCGCTGTGTTTCCTGCAGCCTCTGTGGGGTCCTGGCTGGGTCTCCCACTGCCTGGTGCTGGGATAGGGTTAACCCAAGCCCCTTTGCTTAGGTCCTGCCTTCCTCAAGGAAGTGATAACCTAAAGGATCCGTGAGGACTGTGTCATGTCATGTGTGAAGTGGTTCTATTCAGCTTCCCTTCCCTGTTTCTGTAATCCTGGCAGGTTGAGAAGAGTTAGTACTTGAGCCTGCCCGTCTGATACAGATTCTAACCTTACAGGGATATCTGTTTTAAGCTAAATGTGGTCATAATAAAGGCCTAAGCAATGACATACAGTGACCTATATGATTAAATTGCTGGAGTTGTTGATGCACTTTGGTGCTTGCACTTCAGTCCATGCCAGCTAGCACTCAGGCAGTGCCTGGGCATAGCTAGGAGGACAACAGGGGATGGGTGCTGGTTTTGGAGGGTCCTGGAAGAACTTACATGCGAGTACAAGCTCTTACGGTAGCTGGTCTTAGGGCCAGAAAATATTTCCTGTCTTTTTCTATTAATTGGTACAGACACAGCCTCAAAATGTCCCTTGAAAGGGTCCAAACCCACACTGATCATTAAAATGAAAGTCCTTTGAAATCTATTTTTATCTATCTATCTATCTATCTATCTATCTATCTATCTATCTATCTGAAACTGTGCTGACAGCCTGACATGAGTTATAGCTTGTGACAAGTTATAAACCTAATTACAAGACAGGGGCTAATAAAAATGCTGCCATGTGGGAAGCACACAAGTCATGGCAAGCTAGATTCTTAAACTTAGCAAGTACCTTGTTCAAAAGGACAGTCAGTTTCAGATACCAGCCCAAGTCCCACACTGCTGTTCTGAGAGCGGGGGAGAGGGACTTAATCTTCTTTGTGTAGTTAAAATGCCAACTGTGCCAACGAAATTTACTTTCTGCAGTTGTATCTGTTACTGTAATGGGAAAAAATTGAGCAGAAATTGGGCATGCCTTGGCAATACAAGTTACACATTTCCACATGCTGTCCTAATAATTATTACATGACTGTTAAGGCATGGTTAGAAGGTTGAATTTGCAGGCCTGGATTGGAACCACAGAATTGCTGCAACAGTCCCCTCAATGCTTCAGTGAAGGTGTCTGCTGCATTTTCAGGCACTCCAATAAAGAATTCACTTCTTTTAGGTGCTGAAATCTTCATCAACTCTCATAACAACCTCTGCTGGCTCTGCCTTTGGCTGCTGCCTTTTTCTGTTAAGTCTGCAAGGTCCATCTGCCTTGGGGACAGAGGTCCTGGAAGCCTTTGGGAAAGAGTGTGACTTCTGCTGTCTGAGGGTAGGGCCTGGCTTTGAATTGGGATCTAGATATCCCCATGACTACTCTGATCCACATCAGCTCCTCCGTGGGGCATTTCTGTCTGGCTGCAGAGCCAGTTCACTGTACTTCCTCTGTGTGGTGACTGTGGGCTGTGAAACACAAAAGATTCACACCTCAGCAGCTGGTGTGTTTTGATGCTTTCAAAAGGTTTTACTGTAAGACATCAGTTCTGTGAGAGGACATAAAAAGCTGAGGGATTTTATCTCCCTCCTGGAGTAAGGTGCTTTCCAAGTTATTTCTCATAATTGTGAGTCAGGAATTCATCTGCCCAGTCAACTTTTCTATTTATAACTGCTAATAAGGGCATATTTGACCCGCTTTTCCAGCAGTTTTTTTGGGAGGTAACACATTCGTGGCACAGGAACTGCTTCCATTTGTAGAGTTGGCAGATATCCAAAGCACATGAGGCATTGCTACAGATACACGGCACATTCCAGAAATACAGCCGTGCTGTGTAGGGCACAAAGAAAAGCAGCTTGGTCTTCCTCAGCAGATACTTCCCTGAAGAAGCTGTAGATTGCTTGTAGATTGGTAAGTGATTAGTAAAATGTGATAATCCCTCATGTACAGGGAATGTTTTTGTTTTTTTCTCACTGGACTTTCCCTCCTGAGTGGCTGAGTGGGCAGACAATTGAGTATCTCCACTTGAAATTGCTGGAAGCTTTGCCCTGCATAGGCCATTCCTTGTGGAAGATTTTCGATGCCTTGAGCTTTCAGAGGTACTAAAGAGCACTGTGGCTGTACTGACTGCAGTAATGGTCTCTTACTGCAGTTTATATATTGTAATTTTTTAAAATGTAATATTTTCCAAGTCTTTTGAATGAATATCAATGTGCAAAATCCTGCTTAGCAGTTCTCTCACCAGAAACACCAAAAAGTGCAAATAAAGGAAAACCTTGTCAGCTTTAACATTGGACACAAGAGGAAAAGCATGGCTCAGGGAGGGGGAAACTGGATTTCTTTATCTCAAGGCTATTTATATTGTTTGGGAAAAGTTTCCAACAATCCATTATACTTACTTATTCTTGGTATTCATTTAAAAATATTCCTCTCTGGTTTTATACATGATTGCTTTGACACTTGCTTAACTTTACTTATGACTAATGCCAGTGATTCATAAAAAAATAGACATTTGAATTTCCCCTCTCCTTTTGCAAAGATACTTAAAGGAAAAAGATACAGCTGTCCTAGAATAGAGTGGAAAACTTCATGCAGCACTGTGGTAATAACAGAGTCATTGTTCTTAATCACTACTTATCAGCTTTGAAACTTCATTGTAGTATTTAAGTTTGCAATTAAATTACCTCATAATTTGTCAATGTCTGTACACATTACAGTACAATTTTTAATGTTCTCAGCTGAAATGTAAGTCACTCAGTACTGTTGATGGTGTGTTTATTCTAACAAGTAAAATCTGTATTTCTGTTCTCTGAAGGTTTCCTCGAACAAGGCTTGCTAGTTAAGGACGAAAAGAAATTACGAGAACATTACACCAAAACGTTGCAGTTCAAACTGGACGTGCTGTCTCTTCTGCCAACAGATCTGGCTTATTTTAAGTTTGGTTTGAACTACCCTGAGCTGCGATTTAATCGCTTGCTGAGGATTGCTCGGCTGTTTGAGTTTTTTGACCGTACTGAGACCAGGACAAATTATCCAAACATGTTCCGTATTGGAAATCTTGTGTTATACATCCTTATCATCATCCACTGGAACGCGTGTATATACTTTGCAATTTCAAAGGTCATCGGATTTGGAACTGACTCCTGGGTCTATCCCAACGTGTCCGTTCCGGAGTACGCGCGCTTGTCTAGGAAGTACATTTACAGCCTGTACTGGTCGACGCTCACACTGACAACCATTGGAGAAACACCTCCCCCGGTGAAAGATGAAGAGTATCTCTTTGTGGTCATCGACTTCCTGGTGGGTGTGCTGATCTTTGCTACCATTGTCGGTAACGTCGGCTCCATGATTTCCAACATGAATGCTTCCAGGGCAGAGTTCCAGGCCAAAGTGGATTCCATTAAACAGTACATGCAATTCCGAAAAGTGACTAAGGATTTGGAAGCCAGGGTTATTAAGTGGTTTGATTACCTCTGGACCAACAAGAAAACAGTGGATGAGAAGGAAGTTCTCAAAAATCTACCTGACAAGTTGAAGGCTGAAATTGCCATCAATGTCCATTTGGACACGCTGAAGAAAGTGCGTATATTCCAAGATTGTGAAGCTGGACTTCTCATTGAGCTGGTGCTGAAACTGAAACCCACAGTCTTCAGTCCTGGGGACTACATTTGCAAGAAAGGAGATATTGGAAGAGAAATGTACATTATTAAAGAGGGAAAATTGGCAGTGGTGGCAGATGATGGCATAACCCAGTTCGTAGTCCTAAGTGATGGCAGCTACTTTGGTGAAATCAGCATCCTAAACATCAAAGGTAGCAAATCTGGCAACAGGAGGACAGCCAACATTAGGAGTATTGGTTATTCTGATTTGTTCTGCTTGTCTAAAGATGATTTAATGGAAGCCCTCACAGAGTATCCAGAAGCCAAAAAGGCTCTGGAAGAGAAAGGGCGTCAAATTCTGATGAAAGACAATTTAATAGATGAAGAGGCAGCAAAAGCAGGAGCTGACCCAAAAGACTTGGAAGAAAAAATAGGAAGACTTGAAACAGCTCTGGATACACTGCAGACTAGGTTTGCAAGGCTCATGGCAGAGTATACCTCATCTCAACAAAAGGTGAAGCAGAGACTTGCCAGAGTAGAAACTCGAGTGAAAAAATATGGTAGTGGCAGCTTATCAATTGCAGAAGGAGAGGCTGAAAAACCTGAGGAGGAGAAAAAGCAATAATGGACTATTTATATTTCCTCATTTATTGGAGAAAGTTGAAGCAGTGAAAGCCATAAATGTATATAAATATGTGTGTGCATACATAGACATGATTATTTTTATATGAACTCAAGAGAGTGGTTTTTAGCACTTTTAACTGAAGCAGTATTTCCTTGTAAATAGAACATTGTCACCTTCTTCTTAGGGGGAGATTTGGTCTGGCACTTGGGTACTTTTTTGTACTGGGAGTGGGTTTCCTGCAAGTCATGCTCAGAATGTCTATTTTGTCTGCTACCTGTAGATCTTGACACATTGTCTCTTCCCATGCATCATTCATTAAGAAGGCATTGTACTTCAAGTAGAAGGGCTTGGGTTTCTTCTTTTTTAAGGGCTTAAAAATATTTGTGGGTACCTGCTGCACTTTGCTACCTTAATAGCTGCATGGACAGAATCCAGGTTTCTCAGAATCTTTGTTCTTTCATGGTGTACTCTGTGCGAACAGCTGGATGACAACTAGGAAGCATCATGCACCTGGCCATTGTAGTGTGTGTATGAAATAGCCATGCATCTGGATGCTTTAGTCTGATTCTTGCTACTGAGCTGGGCTCTGTGCAAAGGACCATGCTGACAGATTAGCAATGCTCATTCATGTCCTTTCTGGTATGGTCTCTGACGGCCTTTGCTGTTCTGCAACTGCTTCACTAGGGGGACAGAGTGTGAGATTCCCTCCTCTTGTTTTTCCTAGCCCAGTTCCATCCCCACTGGTAAAACCCTCACTTGGAAGGGAGTCCCCAGAAGGTCACTGTGGAAGGCAGCTGGGGCAGTATGGCTTCACCAAACCTGGGAAAAGAGGGTCCTGGTGCATGCAGTTCCTGTGTGTAGCATGTTGAGTGAATTCCCTGTCAGCAAGTGGGCAGTCCTGAAGGGAGACTACTGAGAAACCCTTTGGGCTGGCAGGGCAGGGTTTCCCTGCCTGCCAGCCAGTTTTCTCCAACACCAGGGTTTCTGCAAGGCAGGGGAAGAAGTCCCATGTTGTGAAGTCATTCCAGTCACTAGGCCTATGCTTCCTTCCTTTTTCTTTAAGAACAGGTGCCTACTCTACCTCCCTTTCCAATTTACTGCCATCCTTTCTCCCAAGTATTGTCACGCTACTATGTTTCCATAAGTTGGGGAGAATGCAGGCCACAGTTGCTCAGGTCCTGCCAGGAGCCTGCCTGTGCTTGTTGATTTTCTGCTCACTGCAGAGGAGTTGTCTGGCTCTGAGCTGAATATACACATCTGGTCCACTCAGGCTGTTTGACATTCCGGGTGGGATGGCACTGAGGTTTCTAGCTCTGTCACACTGTAACCTCAGGATTTGCATCTTGCACACTGGTCTTAGCTTTCTTTACCCCACTGCTTCCAGTTTCTTTCCAGGCTTCTCTCCCTCCCACTGAAATGATTTTTTTTAGTACTCTTCCACTGGGAAGATACTACCTTTCTTTTTTTGAAGTATTTTTCTGTTATGTAGCTTTCCTTGTGTTACTTTTCTCCTCCCTTATCTCACTGGCTTTTCAGAAGTATGGAGTAGCAGAAGCTGTTCAGCATCTATGGCATGGGAGCTGGATTGTCCAGTGGCATTAGGTGTTACCATGGGCACTGCTCTGACTTTTTAGTTGTCCTCAGCCCTGACTGAGGAGCCCTAACAGCACGTGGGATTGATGGCCAGTGGGGAAATTGGTGAGAAACCCAGGGAGAAGAGGGTGGTTTGACTGGATGGTAGAAGAATAAAAAGTGGTTTTGCTAAACTGAGTATAACTGCTCAGAGTAAGCACTTGTGTCTGGGCAAACAGCTGTCCCCCTTCTATTCACACTTTTAAGCCTGGGGAGGGTGATAAATCTGTCAGTGACTAAGGAATGGAGCTTTGCCAGCAACACTGGCAAAGCGACCGCTGGGTAGTAGATGTCCACACAGGGCCCATATCTAAATTCCTGTTATCATTGGCCTAGAGGGCAACTACACAGATAATACCTCTATTATCAAAACTTCCATTGACTCTAACAAGAGGTTTGGAAAGTACCTGAGACCTGTATGTGATCAGTGGCACTGGGGAGTGTTGGTCCATCAGCTGCATCTTGTCCTTATTTTCTTTAAGGGCTTGAGACCAATGGGGGAGGGCAGAGAGGCTGCTTTTGGCAGGGGTCTGGTACCCTCACTCCCCCTGAGGAAGGCAGGGCTGAGGTAAGCTGGGTGTGGGCTCGTGGCAGTGCACCACTGCAAGCATAGACAGGGCAGTCACAGGCTGCTGCACTTAAACCTTTCACCTTGTAACAAAGGCAGGTACTGCACTTGCCTGTGGCTGATGTTCACTGCTGTGTTACTCTAACACCACATCTGGTAGGGGTTTTGTACTTACCAACATGTTCTACATTAGTCATCATTCTCTGTAAACATCTTAACTATTTACACAACGTAGTACAGCTGTTCCAGCCCAATAGGTATATACAAGTAAAACTGTTTAAAGTACTATTTATACCAAATTTACACCTGTTTAAAAACCCTACAAAACTGCTCCTTTACCGATGGATCAGAACAGCCTAATCTACCAGTTAAATACATGTTCGCTATTCCCTTTCTGTGCCTCTTGGTCTGGTTTTCATATGCCAGAAAAAGAGCATTTTGATGCTACTGGCTTCAGTCTCTGACATGATGACATCACATCTTTTCACATCTTTCATCTCTGTAAGATGTTTTTTCCCCTTTAATGTGGCTACGGCATGTACATTAAAATATTTTGAGTAATGTCCAAGTAACTCTGTGTTTTCTGTTACCCGTATCACTCCAGATTTTAGTATTTCATGACAGACTTTGATCACTTCAACATTACATGGCCCAGAAAATTATTAGCTGGAAGAGATCTGAAGTGACAGAAAACCAAGTGGGAATGGTGGTCTGCCCTCACTGCAGGGCAGCTGGCACAGAGCTTTGGCCCCATGCCCAGTTTTGATACCACTCGGGCACAAGAGTCCAACCACCACCCCACTGCCTGAGGGGTGCCAGGTCCTGTGGGGCACAGAGCCTGCTGGGCTCTTCATGCCTCTCCCACCCGTCTGCTGTCCTCCCCTTCCCCAGCTCCTTGCAGGGCAGCACAGCAGGGACAGTGCCTTGTCTCACAGAAATGTTTGCAGCTTTCTCCTACTTGCACAAACATCACTTACCAAAAATTACCTGGCAGGGGCACGGCTGGGCTGGGCTGGTCCTTCAGCCCCACCACAAGAGAAAGCAAGGAACAGGACAGCGCTTACAGTGTTTGAACACAGGCCTTGAATCTCCAAATGGGGTTAATGGCCACTGCATTTACTGCACATGGGTGTAAGAGGTGGCCACGGGCAGGTATTGCTGCCCCAAACATCCTGAGCTGAGTGAAACACCAGATGGGCAAAGAAGACATTTAAGCATCTGCTCCACATGCAAGAGGACAGTAAAGGTGGTGGAGCAGCACACCATACTCCAGCTGTTGCTTGGAGCAACTCTTCCAGGGAAAAGGTCTCAAGGCATGGACCCTGTGTGGTGACAGTAAATGATTCAAGCCTTGCTGCCCTTGCAAATGCTCTCATCTCCTACTATTATTTACAGTTTTTACAGTAGAAAACTGTTCTGGAAAATTCCATGAACTGGACAACAGAAGGGGCAGTGACAGCAATGTAGTTCATGTATTTGTACAGCTGAGGGTTGAGGGTAGTTTGACTGTGCAGCTCTTTCTTTAGAGACAGCCCAGGGAAGTACAACCCTGCTTTTACTTCTTTTCTCTTTGGCATCTGCTTTATAGTTATATTCCTGCCAAATATTTATTAATGTACAACAAGAAGGCTTTGCTTTACATTAAGAAACAAACTGCACATTTTCCTTTCCCCCACCAAAGCGTCAGTGCTTGCTCTGAGCTGCTCTGTATGTTGCTGGCTTGGAAGACACATTCCTATCTTTATCACTGATGACAACAAGGATGAGAGAGATTCACAGGCCAAACCTAGGCCAGGTTGTTCAGTGAGAGAATACAGTCAGGAGAGCTGCTCTTCATCCTGAAGTTTGCAAGATGACAGCCTCTGCGCTTGGCTTCAAAGTCCCCCAGCTCTTCTATTAATGTTTCCAACCTGGAACAAACAGAAAGAATCAAACCCTTGTTTACATAATTCAGCATCTGTAAACACCCTGTATAAATCCCTGAGCGCAAAATTAATTATGCACTAAATGGATCTGGCAACTGTACAGGCAGATAAAGCGCAGGATTTCAGCTGTGGCTGCTTTCCTGTGGGAAGGAATCAACCTGGGACTTCCCCTCTCATCCCCAGCCCCATTCACAGTCCAGGGCAGGAGGAGAATGATGCCTGGGAAGTCCTTACAGGGAGGATGGGGAAGCCTTGGTTCCTTCCACTCTGCCTTGCATGGATGGGGAAGGAAACACAAGCCCTGAGGAACAATCTCTGGGGCTAAAAATGGTCAGGCCTTTTGTTTCTGAAATTCAGATTTTGCAGCCATTTCCAGTTCACAAATCAAAGGCTGAGGCCTGCTGCTGCCAACTTGCAGCTTCACTGTGGAAAATACAGTTCTGCTGTTCTGTGTTTGCAATCCTCCCCATTCTGCACCCTAGGAGTGGACTTAGGAGGAAAGACTTGCATTATTTAAGCAATTATTTAAGGATGAACACTAACTTTACTCCATATGCAGCAGCAGTTCTCACACAGAGAATTCCTTAATCAGCTCTACCGTTTCTGCTGGGCTCCTGCGGGGAGAGCGCAGGTTGCAGTGCCAATGGCTCAGCTTCCACGGGCTGTCTTTCCAAGAGGCTGAGGAGGACACTGTTCAGCTCTAACAGAGACCTGTCTTATTTATATAGGTAAATCAGACGCAGGTTACTAAAACCAGAAGTGCAGACACATGAAAGGAATTACTAATGACTATTGCATTTTTCTTTCCTTAGGGCTTGTGGTGGCTGGTACCAACCTTTCTGTAACAGGGCAACTGAAGAACAGTAACATGAAAAATTGGGAAAGCACAACTGATGCACAAATTGATGAACGGCTATTAATTTCTCAGCTTTTCCTCTGTTTTAAATGTCATTTCCTCAGTTCCTGGCAAGAAAAAAACCCCCAATCCATTCTGCTCTTATTGCCAACAGTTATTTCCCCCCATTGCTCTGGAATGGGAGCCACCCCACAGCAGCCACAATACCTGAGCAGCTCATCCAGGTGTATAGCATGGCAGGAAACCATGGGCACTACCTGCCTTTCCAGAGAAAGAGACAGAGAAGCACAAAGGAATTTTATTTTGGCATAGCCTGTCTCCAGAGCTGACAAACTGAAACCAACCATGCTGTAAAGATCTACTCTTTTTACGAGAACAGATTGCCAGCTCACCACTGAAGTACTTTACTTGCAGAATAGTGCAGATAATTCACCCAACCTGCTTCACTGGGGTTCCTATTAGTTTAAAATTACTCGCACATTTTGGCTGTTTAAATCAAGTTCTCAGGGCTGCTTGTTCACAGGTATTTGTCCCATGCTTGGCACAGGGAAGCCTCTCATACAGCAGCAACTTTGGGCACTCTTGTTGAAGGAAATGATCCACAGGTGAGATTTTTAATAGTTCTGACTACTGAAAACCCAATGCCTCATGTCCTTGCAATAACACAGCTGCCTTTGATCACACTTAGTATTAAGGCTAGGAAAAAAAGCTTATGTCTAGCAACACACAGCTGCAGAGGTTTTCTAGGAGAGCACTTTTCCAAACACATCAGTTGCTACCACAGCTCATTTATCCTGCCAGCCACAGCCTGGGTCCTCCATGCATGGTTGAGACCCAAGCACTGACAGTACACACGAGGCTCACAGCTACCAGGCAGGTTGACAGAGGAGCTGCCCCCACCAGAACACTTGCAGTTCAGCAGTTCAAGGCTGGCTGTTGTACCTGCCATAACCCATCTCCACTGCTAGCACCCGCAGCTGAAGGAGGATGAGTGTGATGAGGAAGGGGAGGAACACAAAAAGAGCCATGCAGCACCTTGGCCAGCTGGTGGCAGTTTAAAACCACAGACAAGAGCAGGGGTGAAACTTTACAGGCGAAGGAGAAGCACCAAGTAGCTCAGCTTACTGCACTGGGGAAGGGAGGCTGTTACCGAAGAGATGCTGCAATCTGCAACCCCAGAGAGAGAAACCAGACAGGGAAGCCCCTTTCTATCAACCTGATTTACACTTGAAGTTTGTGGCCAGAAGGAGCCCAGGCTAGACTGATGGGTGACAGAGACGACTCCAATGGAGCATGGTCATCCATCTCCCACTACCACCAGTGCTGAGGGCAGAAGTGTTGGGAATCACAGGAGAGCTGCACACAGGTTTCAGTCCCACACAGCTTCACTCTCACTTGGATAGGGGGAAGGGAAAATTGCAGAGCAAAATCAGATGATGAGATCAACTGATGTTGCCATTAGCCACTAGGAGATTCCAGAGGCTGCAATCATCTCTGGGATGTGAGATTCCCAGCAGAAAGGTGAGAAACAGCAGAGTATGGCTGCTGGAGGCTGTCACCTTGCATATTCCATGAAGAAACTGCTGAAAGAGCCCATTTTTACCCCTCATAGCCCTGCAGCAGCAAGGCTTGGAGGCAGCAGGCAAATCATTGCTGTTGTTTCAATGACACCAGCTGCCCCCACTGCCACTGCTGGTCTGCAGCGGGACATGGCAGCCAAGTGCTGGCTCCAGGCCACCCTCTGTCCTTCGTGAGAAGCCAAGATCACAAAACAGGGACTAAGCACGTTCTCTGAAGGTGGCAACAGCTGCAGTGGGTGGTCCAAGAAACAAAATTCTAAGCTCACAAAAACATTCCTAGGCCTGAGACACCAAGAAGGCCTCTCTTCTCCAAAATCAAAGCCAGCAAGGAAACTAGCTTGGGTGATAAAACTCCTTGTCCAAAAAGCCGCAGGTTTGAAGCAGGATGTCCTCCAAGGCCAGAGGATGCTGTCTGGAACAACTCGTGGTGCAGGAGTCATTGCTCTCACATGGGCTGGCTGCTGGCTGTTCCAGCTGGGGCAGAAAGCAGAGCCTGGTGGCTGCAGCTCCGAAGCGGTCAGACAGGAATTTCATTAGAAATATCTTGTTGGGGATTTTAGTTTGGGAACACAAGACTCTCCACAGAGAGATTCCAGGTGTAAAAAACTAGTGCAAAAACAACTCTTACCAGATGCTTATAAACAAGTAAGTCTGTGGTGTGTTTTGAAAAGAATGTACTGGTATTGGTGAGGCCAAAATGTCACCTGCTTTATTTCAGATGACTTGCTACAAAATTCATAGAATTCTTCACACAGAGATGGCAATGAAAGAAAATTAAAACTCAGCGTGCATGGCACAAGGGAGATTACTCTTTTGAAAACATCTTTTCATTTAGGAAACATTCTTGTGCTGAGTTTGCCATTTTTTGTTTAAATCAATTATATTAGGAAATAACCTCCCTATAACTGTAACATTGGCTCACCTGATCTTTACCGCTTGCTGCTTAAACACTGAGTGCTTGCAAAGGGAAATAACTAAATCAAATGTAGCAGCACATGACATAGGGCAGCTCAAAACTTGGAACAGAAAAGTTCAACTAGTTGCCATTTTATGGACAGTTAACTCCTGAGCATTGTTGTTCACACTGCTGTACTATAGAGGTCTGGAAGCAGAAGGATGCAGTGGGAAGATATTTAAGGGATTTGTTCTGTATATGAACCCACTGGCACAGCAGATACACCAGAGCTTTTGGTGACATTAAGAAAGTCTTCATGTCAGCTTTGCACGTGAAAGGAGTTCAGTCACAAATCCTCAGGCTGCTGCAGTTTTTACCTTCACTTGACATTCTTCAGACCGAGCTGTGAGCCAAGGCCATAGGAGCAGCAGCATCCCTGCAGGCACAGTTGTTTATAACTGAGTGTCCTAGTTGAGCAGGAGGGACCAGCTAACCCTGTGTGGGGGTGATCAAAGCTGTGTATTCTACCCCCTCTATTCATTCCCCAAGGTCAATGGGCCATTAGCAGCAGCTGCCCAGGGAGTCATTATCACCTTCACACTCAGCCTGAGGGGGCGGAGCTGCTAAGGGGCCATCAACAGTTCAATACCCCCTGGCTCCCAGAGTTAATCACCCATTGTGTGAGTCCCCGCCCAGGGGGAGGGACTGGGTGCTCCCTGAGGGTACATAAGTGGTGGGCAAGAAGACTTTGGTAACTTCTGGTTGGATGCAGAGGAGCAGCAGGACCTTGAGAGGAGGAGATCCCCGCTCTCGCCCAGACCACAGCCCTCGCCTGCACCAACAGGTTTTTCATTTCCTTTTGCTCTGGACTTGGGGGAGCCACAGGGGGTCTCAGCACAAGAGTAAACAAACCCCCTTGGGTTTGTGCCCCAGGACACTGGGTTATACTGCTGGGTTTTGTGAGTTGAAAGCAATTTCCCTTTAGTGTCAGTGTTTTTAGTGTAATATTATTATTAAATTTTAGGTCTGACTTATAATCTCTCTCTTGTGGTGAGTTCATTTCCTCTGCTGGTTTGCCTTTAAACCGGCACACAGAGCTGTGCTGTGTGTCCTTCCAAGCGCAGAAGCCTAAAACTCCAGAAATCACTGTCTTTGAGTCAGCTCTGCTCTCACTTGTCTCAAAACTCTGCACAAACCTATGCAGCAAGACAATGTGGCAGTTCCTAATGCTATGTTATTATCCTAAAATAGAATGATTCCCACCCTCTACTTCCATCTCCAATGACCCTGTCTATCAGACATTTCCCCACACAAAAATCCCAAAGCAGGATGTATACTGAGCAAAATATCCATGAACACAAGCACACTAGTCAAACTGCAGTTATTTATCAGGATCCCACTCTTGAGGTCTCCTACAACCACTGCAGAACAGAACAAAACTACATTTGCATATTGGAAAGCTGCCCAATTGCAATTAAAACCACCTTCCCACACACATTCTGTTAGTGAAAAATAATAAAAATCATCATCCTAAGACACCTTTAGATGCAACACTAGAGAAAAATATAATGACATTATTTCATGGATTTTCTGGGTAAGAAGTGCCCTGTCTTAAGACAAAGACCAGTATTTCCAAAGCAGTGTCCCTTCTATGATATGGCATAAAATTGGATTTTTTGATAAAAATAATTTTAAGTCCCTGATGATCTTACTTGGTGACAACTTTAACGCGAGTATAAACAAGAACTGTAGGTAACATCACAAACCCTTGTGATTCAGACTAAATATAATAAACTCAGCTCTTGTCAGGAAAGGCTTGATTTTGCATAGCTAAACTTGGAAGAAATTCCTGCTCCATCTTGTGCTGAAATGCCAGTTTTTCTGCATAATAAATAAGGCACAATTCAAGCATTCAATACAACTGAAACATCATCCTGAAAATTCTTGAGACAACCAGGAAATTTTTAATCCTCCAGTGAGATTAGAAGTTTACTTAGAGGTAACTGGCTACAACAGTGCCAGGGAAACAGCTTGAAGTTGATGACGTGGGGATTTGTCCTCTTCCGGAACATCAGTAGCGTGGAAAGCTGTGTCCAGCTTCCTGATCCACAGAGCAGGAACCCAGGCAAGCATCTGGGCAGCTCACATTGCAGGCCACTTGGAGGCTCAGCCCTGCATGGTACTACATGTGGTATGAAGTTCCTGCTTCAGCAGTGAAACCCACTGTTGGATGAGAGGCACAGACTGACTGCTGAAATACAGAGTTGCTTGGAGCCCTGGGCCCATCACCAGCCTGTTCCAGCATCAACTTTCCTCAAATTGCAGGGTTGGAGGGGTCCCCTTGGCTGCCACAGTCCCATCTCAGTCTGCTGCCTGCCAAACAGAAGACAAGCACAGTCAGAAATTCACAAAACAGTTACTTAGTTAACTGAACTGTGCACACTCCTGACAGCTGTTACTGAAATCTTTTTAGCTTTTATCTTTTAAAAGGTGGTGCTCTATTCCCGCAGTCACGTGCTACATACCTTCAGAGCTAAACAAAACCATTCCTTCACTCCTAATGAAATCTGAAAAAATGCTGTATTAAGATGATTATTTTCAGTGTATCTTGCAGTACTATCATTTTGAGGCATATAGTTCCACAAAACACAGATAAAAGCCTGATGTCCCCTTTGCACCAAGGTTGGAAACATCTTGACTGTTTTTCAGGGTGCAGAAGGAGATACTCAAAGAGGCATTTCACATGTCAAATGAGGCAATGCTGAGATGTTCAAAATATTTTCCTGTTAACATATTAAGGACACCCTGTGGAGAGAGCACACTGGCATCAGACTCCTACCTTGGAAGGTAACTCTTGCGCGTCACTCACGAGAGTTACGTCAGTGACATGGAAGTACACTTAAGTTTCCAAGGTAAGCTTTGTAGACCTAAAATATGCTAAATGCTGTTGAAGGACTGAGCAAGGGTGAAAGACATTTCAGGTGTGCCTGGAGCCCAGAAAAAAAACAAACAAAAAACCCAAACACCTTAAAGTGGGATGTTCCCTTTCAAGAAACAGAAGGCTGACTAGCACTTCTGCATGGCAGGAATGCAGCCTGAAGTTACAAGACTTCAAGGTTCATTTATTTTAAACTTTACCAACCACTGCTGCTGGACAAGTGGCACATTTAGAACACCGCTAAGGAGATAAAATTTCAATACAGTGATATTTTGGGGGAGGAAGTATATATTTAAATAAGAAACCAGTCAAATATAAAGTACTTATATCTTACCTGAAAATGATTTCTTGATAAACAATATACACTTTTAAAGGCCAATACAATTATGTATTGTTTTAATCTTAATGCTAAAGGAAAACAGAAAAAGTGTATTTATGATGTCAACACTTCAGTCAGAGGACTTTGTGTTGTTGTCTGCACAGCTTTTAGACCTACATAAAAAACCCCAACATGAATCATATACACCTGTCAGCTGGGTGTAACCACATCAGAATGAAACAAGTTTATAGGGATATAGCTTAAAGTATTAGACTGTTGAGGCAGTACCTACCACACAGCAGTATCATGATATGTTCATACTCGTAACGAAGCACCTCAAAACACTCGCAAATCTTGTTCTCATCACCTACAGCAAAAGATGCTCCAAACCTGATGGGCTCAGCAAGCACTGTTGTCAGCTGCCCTACTGAGAGGTAGGATATGTTGTGTTTTCCTCTTCAGGAAACAAGGTGTAACAAGGTGGACCTTCAAGAAGGCATGTCCTAAGGGCCACCTTGAGATCAAGGGCTAGAAGACGGACAGCACCTCTCCCTCCCCAGCAAGTTTCAGTCCCCGTGTCCAGGTCGTCTGGCATTGGCTTGGATTTGAGAGGGGAACATGGCTGGACCCCACATCACTACAGTTCATTTCTGGAGAGTTTTCCATGCCTGCAACCCTCAAATTATGCCATACTAGAAAATTTTCTAATCAAATAATTAAATATCCAATTTATCGAAGTAAGGAAGTCACTTGTTTTCTTTTTCACTGAATCATGGTGAAAAAAGGTCATTGTTTTATTCAGCATCATAGTTACATAACAATTGTCTGTTTCTATTACTAGAAAGAATTTATTAAAATAGTCCTGAAAGACATCTTTTCTTTCTTCAATGATTTCAAAACTATGTCTTCTAATGCCAATTCCACACAGTCATGGGTTTGATCGATAGTAGCCAGTTATAGCAATTGTCAAGGCACAAGCTCAGCTCTGCACACCTGCTGCAGCTTGTATTGTAAAAGAGATATGCCAGTTACATCTTCACTTAAAAATGCATAATCCCTTCATTGTATATTGCAACAGGAGAAATTAACATTAAACACAGACTATGAAAGGTAAAGGATTTATTTCTGATATGATTTGTAGAGTTAAATTAAAAACTACTGAATACTTTATGTAGTAGATGAACATAACCTTAGTACTTGCTTTCTAAGAGTTTATTTAATGGTTGGAAGTGTACAATATGAAGTAGGTCTCACATTTAATATTGTTCAATTTTGCTTATTGTTAGATGAGATTAAAATACAGTAGCCATCCCTTTAGATTATGGTGCAACACTGATCATGTGCCTTGATAGGTAGGAAAAATGATTCATTAAATAAATGATGATGACATAACATGTAGGGAAGACTTTGGATTGTCTATTTAAAATGTCAACATAATAGGCAATTAAGAATAAAACTTCATTTTAAGTGCACTTCCACATGCTTTGTTTATAATATAGCAAAAACTTCCTATCTTTTTTTCCAGACACTTCACTCCCTACTCTAAAGCTGTTCAGTTGAAAATGCACTTTCCCCAGTAAACTTCTTTTTTTAAAAAAAGTAACTGAAATTTCTACCCTTTCATATGCTAAGAAATGTTTCCTAATTAAAAACACAGTTTATTACAAGACATGTGAAGACAACATATAGTGAAATGAATTTTAATTGTTGTGCTGTGACTAAAGTAAAGTTCTCAAGGCTGCAATTTAACATTCCAAGTTCTCCCTTCCATCTTTATTGATTCTTTAGATTTTGCACAGAAACTCTTTGGGGGCTAGAACAGCAGTAATTGCATCACACTGTTTTCCAAGACTTCAAGTTTCAAAAGCAAACTCCTCAAAAAGTACAGTTCTTGATTTGATTAGATACAGGGACAAAAATATAGCACATACTTGAAGGTTACATGGTCTACAAATGATGGCAATATTTTCCTTGGGAGAGTACAGTTTGTTTTCTTGTAAATACTCAAAAAGGCTCAACTTCAAGCAGTAATAAACACAAGCAAAAGTGATTTAACCCTTAAAATAAATATTCAGGAAAACCTCTCTGTACATACAAGTGAAAGAATATGTAACACTTTCACGCTAAAAGAAAAAATAAAGATTTTGTTCATATAAGCAGCTGAAATCTGCTGTTCCAGCCCAATGTCCCCAGTAAAGAAGGGAGGCACAAACACAGGTGACTACTGTAGCTCACTATCTTATGGCCTTTTTGGACAGGGACATCATCACCATCAATTTTTAATCCCTTTTGTTATATTTATTACAGCATGCCAAACCCTTTGGCATATGTGATGGCCTTCAATAATCTTTCTTTAAGCTTTTCTTTGCTTGAGTACTCCGGAAGCAAAAGTACATTAAAGCATGTGTGAGATGTAGGTAACCTGTGGGGGAAAACAAAAACAAAAAAACAAGAATTCAGATCTGGGAACATGCAGAACAGGCAAAAGAAATACATTGCTAGTTCACAAGTCTGAAAATAATGAATTTAAAGAAAACCTGCTTTTCTTATAGATTCAACTTTCAGATTTAACTACGTTAATAACTTAAAAGCAGATGATTCACTTCCATTTATGAACAAACACAGAAGATGTAGATTTTTTTCTTTTTTTTTATTTACCTCTCTGTATCTGGGCCATTTTTGGCTATGATCATCTTTAACTTTCCAAGTCCTCCCACTGGGGCTCTGTCTGTGCCTGTTGTAAACTGTAAGAACAGTCTTTTCTGTTCATCGGTAAATGAATGGACTATTTCCCAGAATTCCCTATCAAGAAAGAAATCAAAAAGTAAGTAAACTGTAAATTTTCTTTGGTGTAAACGAGACTTTCAAAAGTAATTGAGCTTTGAAAGTGTAGCAATTCTAATCAGTCTTAACATCAAGTTTACAAGTTGCATAAACCAAAACTGACAGAATGTATTTACCAATCAATGAGATTCAGAAGCAGAAATCAGAATATTACCCCAACACTGCAGTTTAACTGTCTTTAAACACTAATTTGGCTGGTAAGTGTTCTGTAGATATTCCTTCTTTATTTTATTATTCCTGTTTCCTAAGGAATCATACTGATGCAACATTGCTTATACCATCTCATCTTTTCTAATGACAGTACTTGAATGAAGTGAAATTAAATATAAAGCATTTGCATCTCCAGTACTAGAAAAATACTAAATGTTACAATATTAAATTCAGTATGAAGAAACAGGCAGATAAGGTGCATTTTATCTTTAAAAAATTAGAAAAAATTACCTAATAATAAGAGAGTCTCTTGTATAGCCACCATCATATTCTGTAGTTTCTTCTAGTGCTTGAAAATCTAAATTCTGTAAGAAGATGATATTTTTAAAGATGGCCACTAATTATATACTTAGGATCAAAAAAAGCTCCACTCTCTGGTGTACATTCAGAATTCTTACCCTACTTCCACAAATAAGTAATTCAATTTCCTCTGGTCTAAATAAATATTTCAAAGGAGATTCATTGGTCACCATGTGGAATCCTCTCCGAAAGGCCTTGAACTGCTTTTCTACCGATTTATTGAGTATGTAGTCGGCATACAGATTGACAAATTCCTGCAAGGAAATAAATCCCAAAAAACTTTAATGCCACTTGAAGTACCTCCCAAAGAACATAAGACCCCAAAATATGTGTAATTCTATAATTCTACATAGATTATCTGGGCTCAGCTTCTGTTCATCCATCAATAAGGAGCAACTGTCAAATATTGCTCCAACAGGCCAAACACCACACCCAGAACCTATGGATGCAGGTACTGATGCTTTCTTTCAGAGAAGCCTTTTCTGTTTACAATTACCCTGTGATATGGCGATTTTAAAAGGCTTTTAAATTTAAATTATGAGCGAGGTCAAACCTTCATAGAGTACTACATAATTCTACATAGAGTAAGTATATCTAAGAACTACAGATTCTGTTTAAGAAGTTGAGCATACCTTTCTGTTTTCATTCGTAATAGGAATTTTATCACCGTTTTCCTTTAAATCATGCATCATTGGGTTGCCAAAGAGATCCGTGTGAGATATCTGAAACGTTATCATCATATCATCTTCCACACTTCCTTCATACTCTAGTAAGTCTCTCAAGCTCTGGTAAAGAACCTAACAGAATAAGAAACACATGTCTGTCAAAAACGAGCTTCAACAGATTTCACCAAGTAATACCAGAAGACATGAAATCACCTGCCTCAAAAAAGGGTTGTTATATTCTATGATACAAGTTATCTAAAATCTCCCATAGCAGTCCAAAAAATGTTTTTACAAAGCTCAGCATTTGTAAAAACAAACGGCAGCAGATATTAAGATAAAAAAGAAACATGGCAATGAGTGAAAACTCCCTCAAAAGAGCCTATGAGTACCCAGCAATCTTCCTAAAAGTGATGGTCAAACCTGCAGCTTAAAGGCCATTAATTACCTGCTCTTCTTTTTAACTCTTTTGAAACAGTACTGACTTTTGGCAACCAGAATGTGTTACACTTGTAAGTGGAACATTTATATGTTCAAATCAAAGAAAATGCTGTCTTTTTTATCAGATAGAATTCAGGCAGCAGGCTTTTATCTCCTACATCTTGACTTAAACTGCTAGGAAGTGATCTTGAAGCAACACAGATGGGGCAGTCTTTAATGTAGGAAGACATTTATGAACAACAAAAAAATAAATCACAAGTTAAGTCAGAATTTACCAAGTGGACTCTGAAATTACCTGTGAGAGTTTGCTCTATTCAAAGGAGCAACCAGCCTTCCTCCCTGCTATGCCTTAGGAAAAGCCCAAGACTCTCTTGGAAACCAATGGCTATGCAGAAAAGGAACAGTTATTCGGCTGAGACAGAGGTGTAGGGCTAAAGAACGCAAAGGGAAGGTAAAAGCAACAACTGCGTGCAACTGCATTTTTATAGTGAAGTAATAAATTTCCCCTCAATGTTTCAATTATTGACAGTTTACATGTAAGCCTCAACCTCTCACTATCTGTGTCTTCTTGATTCTTCCACAGGACCTTTAAAATACCTTGCATTGAAAATGACTGAACTTGGAACCGTTGGTGGTAAGGGCTGGCGAACATCCTGTTCTCTATGCCCTACAGCATTAGAAAAGACATTGGGAAGCTTGACTACTGCAAATTTCATTTTGGTTTGAAAAGCTCTGAAGTGTTTAAGCCATGTTTGAGTGCAAAGAGTTAAAAAAGGATTATTTTAAAAGAAGCTGGTGTAGGTGTCAAAGGAGACAAAGACTAGGAAATGCCCTGACTGCCTTGTTCCACAGAAATCAATCCACTTTTTCTGTCACAAAAAGTTTTGAGTGTGTAATAGAAATCAGAGAAAACTCAGGGCACTGCCTATTTCTCAACATCCTTATACAGAGACACTGGTCGAATCTGGCACGCTGCTGTATGTAGCCAAGGAAAGCAGACTGGATAATGTATCTGTTGATCACACATGCCTCATTGTGAAAAATGAAAGGCTACTCCTTTGTAAACAGTATCATTTTACTCATCTTCTTTGAACAGCAGAAGATTTAGCACAACTGCTTAAAAAAGGGGAATGTCCCACCATTTGAAATTAAATTACACTTGCCAACAACCCCCACCAGCTAACAAGAGGGGAAGCTACTGGTGACCTTTGACTGCCCGTGGAGCACAGCCAAGACATGATGAATACACGTTTGCACACTCTGCCTACTACAGCTCATGTGCAGCTCAGTGCTTTTGTACAGCCCCTGGCTGGGAAGGGGTGGGGGAAGATGGACTCTGATCACTGCTCCCAAAGTGTAGGGATTTTCATTAACTGCCTCATTTATCTTTTGCTTTGGACAAAAACCAGAAAGATCATCACACCTTTACATGCCTACTATTACTCTCCATTTTTTTTGGTAGACATCTACAAATAGCTATAAAGAGCCTAATTTTAGAAGTCTCTTTGGGAAGATACCATTAATACTTCTTTATGCTTATTAGTGCTTACTGATATTTAGTAATTCAGGCAGTAAAAAAATAAAACAAAACTTTACTGATACCCAGTCCTATTTCTTGACTTTACAATTCTACCTCCTCTAAATCAAAGGTTTTATTGCTTATGAATTTATTTCAACAAATACAGACTCTTCACATGAGTCACTTGTTATTTCATTTGCAAATCTGACATTGATCTTGTGTTGAATTTAAAACTACATTAAGTTATTGCATGGAAAATGCATTAATAAACTCAAAGAACATGAGGAACTTACAGGATGAGAGTCTGCCAGATCACGGAAAGTTCCTTTTTTGCCCATTAGCTTTCTGTAGACAACCATGGGAAAATGTACATCCAGTATACAGTTGTTGTAAATAGCCAGACCCAGTACTATGCCAATCAGGGTAAACTGACCCTCAGTTTCAAAAGAGGACGGATTAAACCAGAACAGTTTTGTAGATTCATCATATGTGAACATCCCTGTTAAAAAAAAAAAAGAAGTTGAACAATTTTGGTTGCAATTCAATACAAATGACACAAAAACCTCACCATTACAAACCCATTTGCATTAGCCTTTGAACCATGTTTAACTTAATATTATACTAAATTTAATGGCAAAGAGAAACTACTTACCTCGGGGTAACTGGAGCTGCTCAAAACACTGTTACATCACTAGAAGTTTGCAAGAGACCTGTGATACAACATCAGAAACACCCACTGACGCTGCACCTACACAAGCTTTCAGCCATTTCTGAGGAACCAGCAGCACAGTGTCAACATCAACTGTAACTCTGGCAAATACAGCAGTGCACGAAAAGAACACAGTCAAAAACCACATGGATGAAACAATCTTGAAGGACTCCAAATTCTACAAAGTAACAGGCTTTCCTCAAAGGCTTTTTCAGGCCAGTTCCAGCAAAGGATCAGGACTAGATGCAGTGCTGTGACTGAATTAAAAACTATGATGATGGAGCAGGGATTGACCATCACACATGATTTCTGAGTTAGATGTCCCAACAGATTTGTTTTCTTGTTTCAATGACCAGTTTCTGTAGCTGTTACATACACCTTGAGAGGAAAATAGACCAAGGGACTGTTTCATAGGAGGGGTTGCAATTTTAACAGCTTGTCACTGTCTAAAGGGAGTTATGTGGCTTTGTCTCCTCATCTTCGTTGAGCTCACTGTTTCAGGTGACCAGTTCCTGCCAGTGCACAAGCTCAGCACTGAAGACTTCAACAAAAAGCTAAACTGGCACATGCCAGAAGCTGCAGGGAGAGGATACAACTATGCAGACAAGAGATGGGCAAAGAGCCCCTTACCCTTTTGATTGTATTAAGACACAAGATAGCACTTTATGAAACCAGAGTTTGTGTACAGGCTGTAAAGTCTTTAAATGAAACCCACAATAAAATCCATTGCTTACCTGACTACAATACTGAAACAAGATATATGCAAACCTCACAGATTTAAGGGGAGACAGAGACCACCCTGGACAAGTATAGTCCCAGTGACCTGTTGCTTGTACCGGTTTGCAAGGCAGAACCTAAGAAAAAGTTCCCCTGGCTCCTGATTGCCAACACACCAGAAGTCAGATCCATGTGGTCAGGAATACCAACTGCATTTGTCATAAGGATTTATCTTGTCAACTCTTAAAAGATACGCTTATTTACAACCTATGCAGATGTACAAATTGATCACTAAGCCACATGAACAGAGCCATAAAATTATGCTTAAAGACTGAAAATGTCACCTTCAGCCAAGACAGAATGACTGACTTCTCATTTAGTGTAAGGAAATGAATTGCAAGCTCATTCAGAGACTCTGGCTATTCCCCAAAATGGGTTATTTTATCTCGGTAAGGTACTAGGACAGGGTCAGCTATTCAGGGAGCACACAAATAACAGACTGACACAGCAGATAAGGCAACTGGAAGATCAGAAATGGATGAGCAACTCAGGCATAAGTGAAGAAACATTATACAGAATTATATAGAATCCTGTATTCCATTTTCTGAACTGACTGAAGTAAGTTCTGGATTACTGTCACATAAAAGCAATATGACTTATACTTTCTGGAGGATGACAGAAGAGTTAAATGGTCAAAACAAACAAATGTCTATGAAGGATTAACAGTTTACTCAGATCCACATCTGGAAACGCTTTAATGTGAAATACAGTATTTTATTCCCTGATCAAAATCACTACTACAGTACAGTAAAATCATAATGAGACACCAGAAGAAACTGGAATCTGCAATAAGGGGAAAACAACTGTATAGTGTTGCTAGGGATATTATATGAAGTTATCACTTCTTCCCTTTTTCCATGGTGACTGTTGCTCATAAATCCAGTATTTTTTCTGAGTTACTGCCTCCCCTGAGTAAAACTTTAAGGTATGGAAACACTTGAATAGTCAAAGAAACTATTACAACAATATACATCACTCCATACCTGTAAGAGGACAGAAATTTTAAATTCCACTGGTGGGATCTCCTTTGTTTTCTCAGATAAATAATTGTTTACAAGTCAACAAAAGTCACACTTGGTATATATGGTACATACATAAACTGTTAAGCTGCAATGCATATTAATAGATGCTGAAAAAAAGATGACTGTGAACGCAAGTTGCATTTTCTGCATTTACACATTCTGCCAAAGGCAAATAAATGCCCTTTTTTCCCCTCCCCAAGAGTTACTGTGAATACAAAAAAATGTACATACTCTTTTTTACTTCAAATACAGAAGTGAAATTTAAAATGTGCCTGTGCATCCAATCTATAAGCACAGTGAGTATTATATACACTGGCTGGATCTTAAGTGAAGACTTTAGCATTACTAAAAGAGAGCATTTCAATATAGTCAACCAATAGGAGGCTCAGAGGTGACCTCATCACTGTCTAGAACTACCTGAAGGGAAGTTCTAGTCAGGTGGGGGTTGGTCTGTTCTCCCAGGCACTCAGCAATAGGACAAGGGGGCATGGGCTCAAGCTCTGCCAGGGGAAATTTAAGTTGGATATCAGGAAAAAAATTCTTTCCAGAGAAGAGTAATCAGGCATTTGAATGGGCTGCCCAGAGAGGTGGTGGATTCACCATGCCTGGAGGATTTTAAACTGAGATTGGATGTGACCCTGAGTGCCAGGATCTGGCAAAGGGACTGGAGCTGGACCAAGGGTTGGACTTGATGATCTCAGAGGTCTTTTCCAACCCAGTCAATTCTATGATCATATTTCACTTAAAATATGAAATTAGTATGGGAAGCTGATAGATCTCATTTCTATTCTAACACAAAGTATTCATGTAATTTTATAAGATTTTATTATTTTCAGAGTAGCAGACAAGTTGCATACTAAAAGCAGGATGTCCTTGCATGTATAAAGACAGAAGCATAAAAGACTGGTGCAGGAAGCAAGGGGGAAAAGGCTAAGATGGAAATGTGACTGCCAAAATACAACTGTAAAATTCTGACTCCGATACATGAAGTTACTCTTGGTTCTTAACTAATTGCAATCAAATTTGACATTACTGCTACACTTTGAATCTGCAGAACTGAGACTACGAGATTTATTAAGCTGGAAGAAGGGGAGAAAATAACTCAAAAACTCACCATAGTCCTACTCTTGCTTTATAGTGTATGCTCTTCCTCTTTGGTTTGATTACTAATTCTAGAAGCTAATCACAAAGCAAAGTGAGCAGAAAGGTGAGAGGACAAACAAAGGAACCCTGCAAAGAGACCCTGTACTACTGATTTGTACAAGCAATGACAGCTCTCACTAACTATACACAGTTACTCCTTTCATCATGCCTGATTAGGAGGATGACAAAGAGCCTCAATGTGCATCACTCTCATGATCACACATAAATCTGGAGAGTTTTGGAGAGAAGCAGCAGCAGACACAGAAAGGGATGCATAAATATAGAACAATCCAGACTGGAAGAAACCTCCAAGGATCATCCATGCCAACCTGTTATGAAAACAATCTGTTAAATTAGTAAATTTTAGCACACATACCAATATCTGGATTGAAGATTTCTTCCACAACCAGTTGAAAAAATTCTTTGGAAACACCTCCTTCATCTACTCCTTGTTCTCCTTCAAATTCAACATACAATTGCTTCTTCAAGTCTGCAGGATTTTCCATGGCAATCATCTCTAGCTATTGAGTGAACAGATGGAAATATTTCATTAGAAAATCTGGTTACTAGAAGAGTTTAGTCAAAACTACCCTCCAATTTTAAGAAGCGAGCAAGCATAAATCACAACAGTACAACAGTAACACTAAATTACTTTAAAACGTTTTAGAATCTGGGGATTAATGCAGCAAGAAACTTTCCACAGATCTGATCTGTTAGCCCACTAAGGCTTCCAGTCTGTCAGCCTTCTCTACTGCTGTTCTTTTAAGCACTTATTTTAAATAAGTTATCATTGTGTTGCACACAATCCCCAGAAAACAAGACGAAAACGAGATGTGTAACTGCAATAACTGAATTCATCTTACAATGAAAATCTGCAATACAATCTATGTTTGACAATAAATGGTTTTCTGAAGGGATTACAAAGATATATTTTCAAGTGGAAGACAAAACAAGTCTTTGATGAATAGTTGCATCTCTCAAAGAAAGAGGTGGGGAGAGAAAAACTCCAGAAATAAGACACTAAAATTACAGTCAAACTGATCCATCTCCTCGACACTAAAGAGAAAGTCTCAGAAATATCTTGCTTTTATTTCTTCTTTAAAGAGATTCTTTAAACAAATCTACTGCACTGCTCCTATGCAAGTGAGAATTCAGTGAGAATTCAGTTAAGACCAAGTACAAGTTCTGACATTTCATAAGGAAGGGTTTCAAGTCTATAAAAGGCCATTACAGGTCACAGAATCACCAGATGGTTTGGGCTGAAAGGGACCTGAAAGATCACCTAGTTCCAACTCCCCTGCCATAAGCTGGGACACCTTCCAGTAAACCACCATGCTCAAAGCCCCATTTAACATGGTCTTGAACATTTCCAGGAAAGGGGCATCCGCAAATTCTCTGTGCAACCAATTCCAGTGCCTCACCACTCTCAGAGTAAAAAATTTCTTCTGAGTATCTAACCTAAACCTACTCTCTGGTTGTTTCAAGCCATTCCCCCTTGTCCTGTCACTACAATGCCCTTGGTAAAAAGTTCCTCCCCAGCTCCTGTCAGCCCTTTTTAGGTACTGGAAGGTGCTATAAGGTCTCCAAGCGAAACAAACACAACTCTCAGCCCATTAGGTAAGGCGCTTCAACACTGACAATTTCTGTGCCCCTCCTCTGGACTTGCTCTAACAGGCCCATGTCCTTCTTATGCTGGGGCCACAGAGCTGGATGCAGCACTCCAGGTGAGGTCTCACCAGAGAGGGGTGGAAGAGGACAATCACCTCCCTTGACCTGCTGGCCATGATGATTTTTATGTAGCCCAGGGTGCAGTTGGCTTTCTGGGCCGTGAGCGCACATTGCCAGGTCTTTCACCGTCTTACAACAAAAATGCATATTTTCAGTAAATCTAAAGTTAAGTAAGAATATTTTGCAGCTGATAATGAATATGCTACTTAAAACGTAATGGTTGTATGGCCAGACTTGGTGAAGCAAGATTTGCGAAGGGCTCTCCCCATGTGGGTGTGCCCTTCCAGCCTACACAGTGGATTTTTTAGGTGAGGCACAGCGCGTGCAGAACTGGCCCCACCGTTTAAGTCCCAAGGTCCATCTGCCACAGCCGAGCGAGTTTGGACAGTGACAGGGAAGTCCTCGGGACTGTCACAGCACCCGGTACTAACTGGGGCTGACCCTGCTGAGCACCCGAGATCTGACGGGATGGGATGGCAGGGAGGCATTGAACTGCCAGGGGACGGTCCCACTGAGACTCGAACTCAGGTCCTTGGGATTCAGAGTCCAGAGTGCTCTCCTTTACACCACGGGACCACCCTCTAAAAGCATAAACATACTGGTTAAAGCTATGCAGCACCATTACACTAAACATACCCACGTGGCAAAGAAAACTCCGTAGCAGTAAATTAAGGCACAGTTGGACCTGTACACTTCTCTACCAAGACCATATTACTGGTGCAATTCACCTCTGATTTGGGCTAGTGCAAATTGTACTTACCAGGTATCCTTAACATGCTGAACCACTGAATTTTTATTTTGCTACTCTACCTTATCCACTCACAGATTCCAACACACTATTTACATCCCAGTATTTTACTATAGAAGCATAAAATAAACCAGAAATAGAACAGAGAATGAAAGGCAGCACTAATGACACCATCAACTCATAAAACCACTCCAAAAGCAAAATACATTTTCTTCTGCTTGCTGCCAAGTCAGCCATCCACGTTCCAAGCAGCACATTAGGGGTGGATGGGTGACAGAGCCAAGGTGGTTTATCATAATAGCTTTGAAGACTTTGAAGCACCTCTTGCCAAAGGAGCATGTGGAGAGAAAAACTGCACTACCTGGCACTGAGAACTAGACTCAGAAAGAGAGTGAGCGTGACTTCACAGCACATACAATTCAATTAAAAACACATGAAGGCAAGTCATGAAGGTCCCAGTAATGAGGGGCAAGTGAGATTAATCTACATCTCCACCAGGTAAACCGCAAGATTTTCTGAAAAACTTGGTTATGTACTACTTAATACATTTGCTATTCTATTGTGTATCATTTGCAATGAACTATTTTTGCCCGTAAGGAGATGGAATAACACTTACTCTTTGAAAGTCACTGCATTTTATCAACAATACTTCTGCAGCAAAAGCATGTTGCAGTTTCTCCTGTCACTGGTTTTCTCATCCCATGGTTTCCATTATAATGTAGTTTAGCACACACCTTGCTTTTTATGTAAAGCTTAAAATTATGCACCTTACAGATGTGTAATTTTTTTTCTTGACTAGGACAACAGTGGAGCTTAAGCCACGTTCCATGCACAACTGCAACTTTTTAAAAGCAGAGAACTAGCACTTGGTTTAAAAACATAAATATATGTTATATGCTGAAGCTGGACAGATAGAAATTCTAGCTGGATTCCTTCCAATTAAAACTGGCACTAATAAAGCTTTGGGTTTTTTCTCCCCTGTTGGCTTTGTAGTATTTAGCACCAGCACTTTAGTATATTGCAAGTTTTATGAATTTTGATGGGGGTTCTGAGAAAGCAAGTGTTGCCTCTGCATTTCTTTTGGGACAGCAACCCACTGTCTTAGTGTGAAGATTCCCTTGTGTCATGAAAATGTACTTATACTAAGGAAAGGGTTCACATTTATACATACTGAGCAATTAAATATTAAAGTGATTTTTTTTTCCTGAGGAAAACAGCATTAAAAAACGGGGAAAGGAAATACTCTTAGTTGAGCAGCACTGGCTGGGCAGATGGAACAGTGTGCTGCATGTGCACGAGGGAGTCAGATAAAGGATTACCCAAAAGCCAGTATTTTGAGCAAAGCCTGATGCTCCTTGAAGCAGACTCGATAAGCAGGACAATGTTGCTAAGCTGCTCAGCTGAAAGTTGTGGGTTTAGCTCCTTCAAACATCTGTGTCAACACTGATGCTTCACAAGAAAAAATTGCATTCTGCAATTAGATACAGTAGTAGGGAGGCACTGGATTTTAGCAGAATTGCAGAAGTGTTTCTAGAGCGAGGAATTATGAACTTCAGTTAGAGTTGTTTGGTTCTTGAGGGTTTTTTGGTGCTTTTTTTGTTGTTGTTTTCAATAACAAGAGCTACCTCAATCTTGTAAACACAGATGGTGCTGCATAAACACAACCTGGGTGTGTGAATTACCAAAGTTTTAGAAGTTATGTTTTCATGATGGTTTGACTGGCCAAGTCACTGAAATCATCAGTACATTTTGGAGGGATTTCCTAAAAGGCACATGTGTAGCATGTCTAAAGCAGCAGCATAAAAAATCGAATATCTATGAATTGAAAAGCTGACAGCTGGGAGACCAGATCATAAAGAAACCTGCATTTTGCTTGCTGAAACATGATATAGTAAACTTAAGAAATCATGTGGTTTTACTTTGCTTTCAGAATAACACTGTGCTTTCCTGAAAGACAGGAATCTTTACTGAATGATAAAAATTTATGTATGTATGGCCAGACTTTTGAGAACGAAGATTTGGGCAGGGCTCTCCCCAAGTGGGTGTGCCCTTCCAGCCTACACAGTGGATTTTTTAGGTGAGGCACAGCATGCACAGAAGTGGCCCCACCCTTTAAGTCCTGAGGTCCATCTGCCACGGCTCAGTGAGCTTGGACAGTGCCAGTGAAGTCCTCGGGACTGTCACAGCACCCGGTACTAACCGGGGCTGACCCTGCTGAGCATCCGAGATCTGACGGGATGGGATGGCAGGGAGGCATTGAACTGCCAGGGGACGGTCCCACTGAGACTGGAACTCAGGCCCTTGGGATTCAGAGTCCAGAGTGCTCTCCTGTACACCACGGGACCACTCATGACAAAAATATGACAATATATAAAAGCTTAGTAACACCAGAGCTTGGCTACCTGCTTAAAACTGACAGTAACTGAATAATTTCTATTGAGTTAAAAATTATCACAAACCACCTCAAGTTCTAGCCATGTAACACAGAAGTTCTCTTTGAGGCACTTGCAGGAATACTTCCACACTGGATGGCAAAAATGACAGGAACACAGCTAGTTAAAGTCTGAACATACCAGTGACACACCATGACATAAGTCACTCAATACCTTTTCCTAAAATATGGCATGTGAAGCAATAGTTACAGTAACAGGCAGCATTCTCTCCAGCTGTACTTCACGGCTCATACAGTCAGAGCTTGTACACATCGGCAGTCACACACACTCTGCGTCCAGCCAAGGCAGACTGGTGCTGACATTTTCACCTGGACACAAAAACATTGAGTCTGAAAGAAAATCAAAGCTCCTGAAGTACTTTCTTGCTAATTTATGAGAGAATCTGCCTACTGGCTTCAGTTGTCACATTAGAATTTTAGCTCATCACGTATCCATTCAAGCAGAGTCATTCCCAAGCAGGAGATGCTGCCTGGGAGCTGCCTACATTCCGTGGGCAATTTGTCAAGGCGAATTTCTAACTTTCCAGCAAGTACACACCAGACTCAGCTAAAGGAATCTACCACTTCTTCACTTGCAGGACTTGTGTGTCATAACTCACACCCTTTAAATTACTGCTGCCTGAGAATAAACCCACATATAACCTGGGCCATGGTGGTGGAGGAAGAATGAACTCAGAAGTGGATGAAAGAAATTGCTGCTGGGGGATGAAAAGGCAGAGGAAGGTATTTAAGGATTTCTTTTCATTACTACCACATGCACATAACATGACTCAGCAGGAGTACAGCTGACCTCTTAAACCTGTTAGACAGAAAAAAGCATGTTAATTGCTTTCAAGAACTGGGAGTTGGTAGCTCAGTTGGCAAATATAATGGTTTCTTAAAAGAGTGTGGACTGCACGTTACAAATTCCAACATTCCATCCCTGTCCCCAGGTGACTTTTCAGACTAACATACATACAAACGAATATACAGTAAGTATATAATACAGAGAAAGCATGTTGTTTCATTAAATCATTTCCACTAAAAAAGGAAAAATATGCTTCTGAGGCAAGTTTCATACA
Organism: Pithys albifrons albifrons; assembly: GCF_047495875.1. NCBI lineage: Eukaryota > Metazoa > Chordata > Aves > Passeriformes > Thamnophilidae > Pithys > Pithys albifrons. Next base: position 24,760,774 of record NC_092458.1, read on the forward strand.
TGCAAAGAAACTGAACAATGAACCTGTAAATAAATTTTTCTTTGATGTATGTGCTCCACGGTGAACTAAGATTCTCTTGATATGCAACTTTAAACAAGTTGTTGTTCAAAGGTATTTAAAAGGTATTGTTTCAAATTATTAAAAGAAAAAAGCCTAACAATAATAATGCTAACAGAAAAAAAGTCACTTAGAGTTACTCATATTTACTTTAATGAAATCCAAAAAGTGAGAAGATAATACATACTGACCTATAAAAGCTTAAAATTTAAGAACTGACAAGAGAAAATCAGCTTAGTAATAACTTAATGAGTTCAACTAATTAGCAGGAAAAGGCCAGTACATAGGCCATTTGCAAGAAATTATAAAGGCTGATGGATATATTTGTTTGAAAAATATCCAACATCAATAAGGAAAAAATTAATAAAACCATCTCAACCTCCTTTTATTCAATATTTCTGAAAATGATTTTACCAGGAATTTATTAGTTATTCCATATAACTGCACTGACTGTTCTTCAAAGACACAGGTCTACTGACATTTATAATTACTTACAATTCAAACAAAACTCTAAATATTCAAGCCCTCAAGGAAAAAATATGAAATTTGAGGGTAAAAATGTTGGTAAACACAATTAATTACCTGCAATTTAACCATGTTTAGAAACATTTAGAAACTGAAACCTTTAGTAACATTTAGAAACATTTAGAAACACATCTAAGAGTATGCTTTCACTACTGGAGACAATAACTTGGCAAGATCTTTCTGATAGTTTTTCAGAGACCCTTCTGTAGTGCAGTACTGCACACCCAAAACTGCAGCCATCTCTCATGCAAACTCAAACAAGATGGCTTTCCCTTAGGTTAGATGCTGTCAGTGCTGCTACAGAATCACTCAGTACCCATCTTTGACTATCATCAGAGACAGAGCCAGCTACAGAGAGGAGGAGGCTCAGAGGTGACTTCATCACTGTCTAGAACTACCTGAAGGGAAGTTCTAGCCAGGTGGGGGTTGGTCTCCTCTCCCAGGCACTCAGCAATAGGACAAGGGGGCACAGACTTAAGCTCTGCCAGGGGAAATTGAAGTTGGAGATCAGAAAAAATTCTTTCCAGAGAGAGTAATCAGGCATTGGAATGGCCTGCCCAGAGAGGTGGTGGATTCACCATCCCTGGAAATTTTTAAACTGAGATTGGACGTGGCACTGAGTGCCATGATCTGGTAAAGGGACTGGAGTTGGACCAAGGGTTGGAGACTTGATGATGTCAGAGGTCTTTTACTGAATATAATCTATTTTCCACTTCTGAGAAATGCCTGGGCTGCACTGGTCTTGTTGACTACCACTACAGTTCAGACTTTGAGAATTTAGAACAATTTTATCTTTTCCCTTTATTTTCTGTCCCAGAAAAAAACAGTTTCAAATTTGCACTTTCCTCAGGGCTTTGACAGAGTCAGGGCACCATAATTTAGCCTGTTTTGACAGCTTGAACAGACATAAGAGGATCCATGGCAGCTGCCCAGGCACATAACTCAGACTGCTAGGCTGTGCAAGGGCTGCTGCAAGTGCATCACAATTTTAATCAGTACGTTTGAGCTGACTCTGATTTAAATTTCCTAAACTTCCTACAGACCAAGAACGTGCACAGCAGTGACTGCTCTGTGGCCTGACTGCAATGTAGCTGCTGCAGCAACTTGATGTTGCCCACGAGCTTTGTAAGAAACACTAAAGAATTTTTTTGTCCTCAAAGACTTCAACTTCTTTCCACAACAAGCTGTACATGGAAGAATGCCTTTTCTCATATTTATGGATTTTCCTTTCTATAATCATCATGAGGAGAAAGGTCTGCTTTCCCTTTTCTGGAATTGACATTAAAAAGAACATAACCCTAAAACTAGCTCTTATGCTCTTCTAGCCCAGCCTCTCCTTTACAGACAGTACTTCCCCTCCTTTTTTTCCAGTATTTACATATCCTTTGGCTGAACAGTAAAGGAAAAACTCCCATTAAATCAATGCGACAAAATGTAACTGGATACAACTGTGTCTGATAGGTGGTGAAATTACAGAGTATCCTTAAATTAAAAAACTGGTAGACAGTGGGCTTTGATCTTAAATCAGTGTATTTCTCAATTGTCTGCTTCTCCTTTCTCAGTTGTATCAGTATTTGCACCAAATTCCAACAACGCTTTATTTCTAGAAGTTCAGAAGTCCACAAGAAGGGTACACAACTGAAAGGTTTTAATTCCAGCTTCCCTCTGAAAAACTCTATTACCAAAAGATGATCCAGGGCAGTCCAGAGGACAAAGAAGTACTGAAACAGAAGTAGGTCACTCTCACCACTAAGAGCTGTAACAGTACAGAATCTGATAATGGAGAATAAGAACTACTGGATACTTTAAAACACCTAATTCTGCAACCACTCTGAATAGCAGTTCTGCTGAACATACAAACCTTTGGCACTACACTTGGAATTCAAACAACGTGGTAAAGGTATTTAAGATTTTCCTACAGGAAATCAGTGTACATGCACTCACACAAAGTCCTTTCCAGTTAGTCAAAGCCCATGTATTCTGCACTAGTCAGAACCAACAAACCTGAGCCCCGTGTTGCCACGACTTACCCGGACAAGCGCATCGTCTATGATGTGATCACGTCTCACTTTAAGTCGCAGGTATGGGTTGAGCTGCTGTCCCTGCACTAAGCTGTAGAGCACAGTTATGCGTCTCTCACTGTACATCCGGATTCTATTGTCATAATACAATCCCAGGTTCTTGGTAACAGCATTCAATATGAAGGGACAGGTCATAAATGAGAATTTATTTTCTGTTTCTACTTTGAAGAAAGTGTAGTCTTTGTCCATTTCTAGAACATCATTCAGTGGTTCATTAATAAATTCTTCAAAAGGGATAAGTGGTTTTCTGCAATCTATAGTTTTAACACCAAGTTCAGTTTCCAGTGGGTCCACTCGAGGACCTTTTTTATTTCTTCTTTCCTCACCCAACAGCTCTTGAAGAGTTAGTTCACTTGATTCTGGGATAGGTTCTTCATCTTCCTCTTCGTTATGATCTGTATCCACATCCCCTCCTACTACATTTGCATAGTAAACCATTTTCAAGCACTTTGAAGCAGCAACAACAGCATCATCATCATTCACGAGGTTACGACTATTGAACTCGTTGCTTATGACTTTGTAAGTAATAAGCTGCTGAAATGTTTCCATCATTCTCCGAATTTGGTCTGCTCTGTACTTAGACCACAATCTGACCAGTTTTGCTTGAGCTGCAAGGGGCAGTTTGCTCATTGCTTTGCAAAACAACGGTAGAGCCATTTCCAGATACTCTGGGCTATGAAGATTGCCATTCTCCATAACGATAATAAACAAATTCAGATAGTTAGGATCCCGAGAGTACACATTATGGTAAGTCAAGTCACATTCCACATTAGGTGACAAATACACAAGTGCATTTAAAAAGGCAGTTTCTATTTTTTCATTAGAAAGTAACCTATCATAGACCCGTCTGACTGCTTCGATATCTACAGACACTTCATCTGGGCCTAGTTTTTGGAGGTTATTATCTCCCTGTGTGTTATCACCTATTCTTGATGATGAAGACGATGATGCGCCAGAATCTTCTTCCATAGCAGCAGCTGAACAGGCAGCTTTTTCCTTTTCATCTTCATCTTTGTCTTCATCCTTTCCTTGAAGGGACTTGAGCTCCTCCTTGGTGTGCTGCTTGGCTTTTCGGAAACTCTGTACCAGCGCTTCAGCACTGGAAAACACTCTCCCAATCACTCGGATTAAAGGGGAATAATCCTCTTTTTCCCGACATAGTTCAAGAATTTCATATATCTTGTCTTCTGTTAGAAAAGTCACATCTATAAAAAGATAAAGATAAAATTAAAAAGATAAAATACTTCTGATTTGCTCTACTCAAGAAATCTGTGTGTCATACCATCATTAACACTGGAAAAACAGTGTTGATGCCGGATAAATTTGAGAGAGATGCTTTACAATTTCATTAACATGAAGAATCACAATTTCATTCACTGATTTTGTACAGTATTTTATTCATGGATGTCAATCAGAATGTGCACTATGGTGAAACTTTTTCAGGCAATTAACTACATTTAGTAGTTAACAGTACTGTGTTTGTCTAAAGAGCTATCAGTCAGAGGTTTAAACTTGAAAGACTTAAGACTGCAACAACACAGCATTCTGGTAAATCTGCACAGTTAATGTATCAATCATTAAACCAAACAATCTAGACTGTATCAACCTCCTTTTCCAAACATAGTACATATCTATGGACTTCACACATTCTTTCTCCCTCAAAAACAGATCCTGAAGAAAGGATTCAATAATATGCTTTGTTCTATGTTAATGGGAACATAAGATTTCTTATTTCTACTTTTAGTGCTTTCTGCAACTGTTTTACACTAAGCTGATGCTTGAAAATCCTCCCAAAAATACAAAGCATGCTCAGCAATTTATGCTGCCTTCTAAATTACACACACAGTGAGGCATGTGGGTTATTTTTTTGTATATTAGGCCTTACTGAGACAAACAATTTGGGTATACTCATCAACATGCTATTCAGGTAACAAACATAATTTGCTCCCTCTCCCCAAACTCCTGATACAAACTAAGTCATTTGGGGGGTCCATTTGTTATTTTAAATCTCCCTTTCTCTTTAGAAAAGAAAAAAAGAAAACATTATTTACAGCTTTCTATGTTACTTCTCAAAACAGAACCCACAGATGCTTTCACATCAGGTGATGATTTGAAGTAGGATTACCGTATCATCAGACCCTCTAAAGATATTCTAGTTTAAGCAGATTCTTCTGAACCGAGACATAATTTAGAACTAAAACTGAATCTGTTTAATAGCATCTCTAGAAATATAGAAAACACACATTTCAGAATTGTATTCAGCAACCATGCTAGAAGAACTAACTACCCTCTGCAGAAAGAAGTGCTATCATTTTAATAAATAAACATATAACATCTTTAAAAATTTTGAAATGTGATCACCTACACTAATATTCATTCCAATCAGTCACTAAATTAAAACTTCAGACAATGCAAAGACAGACACTATTGACTTCCACAGAGCACCACACCACTCTTAAAGTACATATGGCACAGGAAAGGTTAAGCTTATGTCATGCTACTTAGATTGACTTCCAACCAATGTGAAGACAATGAAAAAGCTCAAAACTAAACTCTGTCCTGTTAAAAAACCAGCTGTACTGAAAACACTATGAAAAGATTCAAGCTTAGTGCAACATCTCCTATTTTTACCTGCTGCAGTGCATGCTCAGGAACTAAAACTTGTATAAAAGAAATTTAACTGCTGACTCAGATGTTCCCTGACATGGCTCCTCAAACTGAGGACCACAGTTCACTGACTCTGGACCACAGAGGTTATTCATACCATAAGAATTATCAGCAGAGGTTGATAATTTAACAATGTAACTTATTTCAGATTTCCATACTTACAAAAAGAATTCTCAATCATTCTTCTAAAGGTTTCAGTATTTCAGGAACCAACCATGTTCTATTTCCAGTTAAAATATTTAATATTACCATCAGCAGTTTAGCAGCAGCTTTAAGTCATAACCTGTACCATCCTGTAAATGAGCTGCCATAAGGGTCCACCTCATTTTTACTTTACAGTAGTAAGGACTGCTGGAGAAAAACAAATATAAGTGCAGCTTCCATCTAAAACAAGCCTATTTTAGTTGATTTGTGTCTCAATCTGTGAGCTTTTACACACCTTCTCCTCTCACCTGTTCTATTTCAAATAAGTAATTCAGTGAAGTAAATGCAACTCCTCCCAGACCCTGCTCTCAGTAACACTCCATGACAAATGTGTACATGAAGTCAAGCTTTAGCAGTGATCCTTGACTGTGAAAAAGACTGCCTGTGATCTGAATATTGCCAACAACATGCTCCCTAATCAGTAAACTTATTAATTATATTTTCTTTATATCTTACAGAAGTTTTGTTACGATTGTGTGGTTGCTGCCTATCTCACTGACCTTCTCTGTTTCCAATTTAATATCTTGGTGATCAAAATTGAAAATACCTTCCCAGGTAATTATAACAGAGATTTTTAAACAGTGCTTTCTCTCTCTCTGACTACAATTGTAACCTATGCTTTTTATCTATTTGTGATTTATTTCCTTCTTTTTGGACTGCCAGCTAAGATATTACTGAGATACTGACAATGACCTCCACATATCTTCTTCCCCAAAGGTAAAACAGTCCTAGGGCTTAGCACTTCAGAAATGTAATTTAGATAATTGTTTCTGAAAGGTATTTATTTCAATTTAGTTAGAATCTCAATCCTATGTCAAGCATGAAAGGAAGTTACACATCATTGTCCTTGGCTTTCTTAAACCTAACGGCAGTTTTTGCAGTAACTATTGCAGCAGATGGAACTTAAAAAATTCCTTAGACCTCATCCAATTCCAAAGGTAACTAAGTCTCAGAGAGCATTAGTGCTCTCTGCCTATAAAGCTACAAAAAAAGGTCAATACTTGCAATGCTCCAGCAGAGAAGTCTGAGTGGCTGCTGTAGCCACCAGACTGTCTCTGGAGGTCAGGTTGAATTATCTACCTTTGGGAGAGGGGACGGTCAGAGAAAATGACAATTCTGTCTCTGCACAGCTCCATTAAAAATACACACAATCAATACACAAATCACAAAACCGCCCTAATGTGCCTCGTGCCCACCTAAGACTACACTGCCCCTCCTTTCCCCTCCCTACTGTTTGCATCTCTGCTTATTCAGGTCGTAAATAGTTCGGGGACAAATTCATCCTTGCATCAGATAAAGAACAGATGCTGCCATTGACTGGAACAATTTAGGTCCCTTATAACAGTACTATGTTTTATTGCTGATTCTGTATGGCTTTTTAATTCCTTGCTGTAAAAAATTTCACCTTCTTTAGCTGAAATTAATGAATCTGAACTTCTGTGTTTATACCACTTATTATCACAATACTTAAAAAAGATCTGCTCAAAGGTTAATGGCTTTAATGACATTTGGCCTGATTTCTGTTTGCATCACAGGTTTTGGCAACAACTACCATTATTCTATTAGTAAGTACTCACTATTCAAGAAACTGAAAAGGTAAATAAAAGTTAGGAAAGATACAGAACATTATTTCACTTTTGTACATTGGCTTAGAAATAACTCTGCTTAAATATTTTTCAGCTTAGAAAATGTATTGCCTATCACCCACTGTATTATTTTCTTCATCTGTTAAGTTTCTTAACATAGAATCTGGAATTAGTTGAAGTATAACTTTTATAACTCATTAACTGTAGAGGAGTTAGGAAACTAGCAAAATGAAAAGTTGTACAACAGCACCTAAATGGCCTTTCCATATTTGCAAAATCACTGTTCTCACAAGGTAACAAACACAGGTTGATTTTAACAGAGCTGTCATAAAGATCCACATTCGGAATCAGTGTTCAGCATTAATCCAGCATTTTTTCAGAGTCCATGGTAAAATACTCAATCACCCAATACTGTATTTTACTTAAGGAATCAGTGAATTCTGTCGGCTGTACTCTTGCATATGAGTATATGTGTTTTACTTTAGGAAAATTCTAAACATCTTACCTTTAAAGTCATCTCTTGGGCCTTGCATTTCCCTCTTGTTCATTTTTCTGTCAGTGCAGGAATTGTTATGGGCACCTTTGGAATTGTTTTCTAGGTAAGCTGAGCTCGTTCCTTTCTTGGAGGGATGAGGATCACAGAGTTTTGCATTAATCTTATAAAGCTCGAGGGCCTTAATGGCTGCTGCATTGTTATCCATACGGAGAAAAGTTGGACAGGAAGCACAAAATTCATTCGTGCAGGCTTCATTTCCACAGCCCTCGGTTAACTGGTGGTAGTAGCGCTCTATTAGATGCTTTGCAGCTGCTCGCTTCCTGTAGCAAACATTCAAAGAGTAAGTACAAGGATTAGTAGAGCTTTCACACACAGAGCTCATTCAATAGCATCAGCAAGGCAGAGATTAGTCAGGCACCGAAACACAAGATTTCTGTCACAGAGGACACATCAGGACGGGTTTTTTTAAATGCAGGATTCTCATCTTGACAAATGCAAATATATTTAGCCCACAATTTAATTTGTGGGTTCTATGTAAGTGAATGATAAATCCTGTTTATGCATAGTTTTCAACTTTACACTGTTGTGCTACAGTGGAGACAATCCTGTACAGTTCTGAACAGTCTCACCTGTCACTGAAAAAGAGCAACTGGATGCAAAATGAGGCTGCAAGTGAAGCAGAACTGGATCTCATACAGGTTTTGAATCTAATATGTGGTACTGAGGAATGGTTACTACTGACGGGGAAGAGGCATGAAATACAAACAATTCAGACATTTATTTAGCAATACTATCAATACCAATAAGATACAAACCCTTAAATCTAAAACATTCTGGATGTCTGGATGATTAAATTATCATCTATTTAGTCTAGTGAAATCCATATGAAAAATATTCCTTGATTACTTAAAACTCAGGCCAAAACCACAATTATAGATGAGCTCAAGGCTGAATATATTTCTGCTCAGTTTAAATGAATTATATGGTTCTCTAAAAAAGCTATTTGCCAAATCCTTCCCTTTCTCCTGCCATTGTAGGTGGCAAGAATGCATTCTGAAAAATCCCAGCTGCATTGCCATGTGCTCAGTACTACATATACACACAGAAGAAAATTTAACTGCCTTATTAATAAGGTCACAGACTTCTAAGAAACTTGGAAACAACAAAGAAATCACTGGAAAGCTGCAGGTAATCAGGACAGAAGCAGCTGCATGCAGTACCAAGAGCACCATAACTGACCACATTTTGGAAAGAAGCCCCCAAACCCTGACTTCATTCAAGAAAACAAGTTATTAATGAAAACTGTCAACTGTGAAAGAATTCAAGTATTTTGATTACGGGTAACAAGTAGGCCTTTTGCATAACTTCAGTGACACGGTATTATAAAGATTAGAATACAGGAACCATGATTCTCATCAGAAATTGTGGTATTAACTAAAAGTTGCCTTTCCTGATGATGATGCACACACAGGTTCTGCACAGAACAGGTATTTCAGAACTCTAGTGTGACCCCCTGGTACTGCTCAGCACTTGCTGCACCTCGCTGCTAATACTGGCTGGTTAAGCATCAGTTTCAGTGCAGCTGCTTTAGAAGGGAAAATGTTCTGAAAGTGACTACTGAGGTATTACTCAGCAATAACACCTTTGCTCCTTTCTTTTCACCCTTGAAGATCTCATGATCCTAGGGAAGAAAATATATCTTACAAAGAAAACCATGACCTTGATGTCTGCCTGACTTTCCAAATGCCTCAGTGCATTCCAAGAAAAAAATAAAATAAAGCAGCATAGGCAATATCATCAAACCCACTACCGTATAAAAAGGGAATAGCTATATTTTATTCCAGTGAAAGAGTTCTGGTCTATCAAATTTTTGCATATATACTTAGGAAAATCTACCTCTCTCCATGTATCTCTAAAAGCTAAGTGGTTTCTTAACGTTGTCTTTTATACTTCAGCCATTACTATAGAGGCTTAAAAAAAACAAACAAAAAAAATGTTTTAATACAACTTGGGCCAGTAGCTGATTTCACAGATGTCTGTTTCTGAATGCCAAGATTTCATGCTTTGATCATTCTTGACTCTCAATCATTCTAGACCTTCAGACTTAGCATGTGAAATACTGTCATTTGTAAGTAGGTAAGTATATCACATGAAAAAGCTGAATTTTTACACCTGAGCTATGGCTACATATCTCACACTTTTTTAGCTCACCTACCTAGTTTGAATAAAGTTATCTCAGTGATATATTAACAACACATTTTATCATATAAACAACACTCCACTTTAATCAGGTCCTATCTGAGATGCCAGGAGATAATGGTAAGCTTAGACTCTTCTCTAACAGTTAACTTCTGAGGGACCAAGTATTTTTTTTGCCTCTAATATTTAGCTACCAATTACTTCTCAAACTTTGCCATGGCCTAAAATAATGCTGTTTGTACAAACACTTTCATTTTGACTCATGGCCACGGACTGACTAACTCAAGTTCTTTGGAACTCTATTAATGTTTGACTGAAGGTTAGATTTTTTTTTTAAAGTCAATCATGAAAGCAAACAATTTGGTGTGCAACAGTACTAGAATACAGCAGTATCAGAATTTCATAGAATATGGTGGAAGGAACCCACAAGGATCCTTGAAGTCCAGCTACTAGCACTGCACAGGACAACCCCAAAAATCACATCATGTGCCTGAGGGTATTGTCCAAATGTCTCTTGGATGGATTCAGTCAGGCTTGGTGCTGTGACCACTTCCCTCGAGGCCTTTCCCAGTTGCCCAGCCACCCTCTGGATGAAGTACCTTTTCCTAATATGCAATCTAAACTCCCCCTTACATAGCTTCATTCTGTTGCCTTGGGTTCTGTCACTTGTCACGACCGACATCAGTGCCTGCCCCTTCCAGTTCCCCTCATGAGGAAGTTGTGACTGCAATGAGGTTTCCCCTCAGTCTCCTCTTCTCCAGGCTGAACAGACCAAGTGATCTCAGCCACTCCTCACACAGCTTCTCCTCAAGGCCCTTCATCTTCACAGTCTTCCTTTGGATGCTCTTCTAATAGCTTTGGACCATCCTTGTATTGTGGCACCCAAAACTGCACACAATACTCGAGGTGAGGCCACCTCAGTGCAGAGTAGAGTGGGACAATCCCCTCCCTTGACCAGCTGGTGATGCTGTGCCTGATGTCCCACAGGACATGGTTGGCCCTCCTGGCTGCCAGGGCACTGCTGACTCACATGAAACTAGGACCCCCAAGACCCTTTCCAAGGCACTGCTTTCCAGCATCTTAATCCTGTCTGTACATACATCCAGGGTTGCCCTATCTCAGGTGCAGAATCCAGCACTTTCTCTTGTTGAACGTCACATAGTTGATGATTGCCCATCCTCTGATTTCTCAAGGTCTTTTTGTAAGGCCTTCCTGCCTTCAGGGGAGTCAACAGCTCCTCTGAGTTTTGTGTCATCTGCAAACTTGATTAGTATCTCTTCCAGTCCTGCATCCAAGTCATTGATGAAGATGTTGAAGAGCACAGGGCCTACGATGGAGCCCTGGGGAACCCAACTAGAGACAGGTCTGATGTCACTCCATCCAGTATTACCCTTTATGCTTGACCCATGAGCCAATTGCTCACCCGCCATATGATGTATTTATCCAGCCGTGGGCTGGACAGTTTGTCCACAAGTATCCTGTAGAAGACAGTATCAAAAGCTTTACTGAAATCCAGAAAGATTACATCAACTGAATTCCCTTGATCAGCTAGGTGGGCTACCTTGTAATAAAAAGAAATTAAGTTTGATGAGCAGGACTTTCCCTTCATGAAGCCATCCTGGCTGTGACTGATGACTGTTGCCTTTCAGGTGTTTTCAGTAACTCCCAGAATAATCTCTACAATTCCACCAGGCACTGAAGTGAGACTGACAGTCCTTTAGTTTCCAGGGTCATCCTTCCTGCCCTTCTTGAATATTGGGCCAAAGCTTGCCAGCTTCCAGATGACTGGGACCTCTCCAGATTCCCATGATAATTCAAAAATCATTGAGAGAGGCCTTGCAATGACATTGGCCGCCTCTTTGAGTATTCTTGGATGCATTCCACAAAGCCCCATAAACTTATAGGGCCTTATAGCTGGATCCCCTCACCTCTCCCCTGGCAACTACTCCAGAGACTTTGGACATGACCTCAGACAAATTATATAAGCAAATAAAAAATGGTGGAGACAAAGGGAAGATACAGACCCACAGAAAATAGAATGGAACTTACTGAGCCTTCTACATGAGCTATTGTTACTGAGGTCCACTGATGAAAGTACTTACAGAGAATGCAGTTCCAAGTAAGCCAACGTGTGATTTTACAGAACAGTAAAGTACTCCATACCACATTCTCACTGGGGTACTTCAGGAATTATTACTGTTCATTGCCAACAGCTCACATTTCCTATTTCCACATTATTCAGAAAAAAATCCCCATAGCATACCTTCTATGTTCTCCAAAAGTGAAAACCTGATCACTTTATACATTTCCCTGGTCATTTAGCATGCAGAAAACCTAAATTCTTGTCCTGAGGCATTAAAACTGTTTGATCAAAAGAGGTAACATAAAACCACTCTCTATTCTTAGCTCATGCTACACCCATGAAGACTGCAGCTCTCTTTAAGTTTCTATAAAGGGATTTAACTGGTCCCTTACAAACTCAAGGTCTAATTCACTGTACATCAGCACACAGCTAATGTAGTTAAGGCTGTAGTGACTGATTTGCACATACATTTCCTAATACTGATATTGTTGTTGCACATACAATTATGAAACTGCACTGGTGTAGCTGCAATTGCAAACATTTCACAGGCATATCCTTATGCCTTATGGGTAACTGCCCCACAGCAGGATTGGTGTAACCTCCTCAAGCAATACACACCCCTTCAGTGAGGAGGAGCACCTAAAATAGACATCAACTTCCTTCCCCAATGTCCAACCATTTCATAAGCACATTTTTCCATTTAGAATTAAATTAGTATTAACTAACTTACTTTTGTAGTACTTAAAGAAAAAAGAATGCCTTTAGGCTTTTCATTTGTTCTTTAGCTAATACAAAGCCAGATAATAAGTACTTTGTATTTGTAATTTAAATGCTTCCACAACTGTGCAGTATCACTAGTCAGTATCACTGGCCTCTGTAGATACTTTTGCAAAGGTGAATTGGGCTGCATTTTGTGTAGTTATTTTTTAATGTCTAAACCCTACAGGAAATAAGATATTGAGTGTACTGGTACAAAAGTTCCTATGAAACAGAATATAATTTGCATTTCTCAAATAACTAAATACATAGAAATACCAAGTAAAGGAAACTTGTGCAACAGAGAAAATCAAAAGTTCAAATATTTAAGGAATTTTAGAAAATTTTGAAGCAGGTAAGAATTTAAAAATCACCTACAAGCATTTTCATTCAATTTTCAAAACATGCCAAAATTTTAAAATATTCCACCTAAATTTTAGAAATATGCATGTTGCATACTTGTCTGGAAACACCAGCATGAAATGATGATTCTGAATGATTTCTGAATAATTTCCGCTTAGGACACAATTTTTTAATTATTTCTACACCAAAATCTCACATTAAGTAGAATTGTTGAACTGCTGGAGGGCATGAAGGCTCTGTGGAGGGATCTAGACAGGCTGGATCAACTGGGCAAGACCTGTGGCATGAGGTTTGATAAAGTCAAGTGTTAGGACCTGCACTTCAGTCACAACAACCCCAAGCAGCGCTACAGGCTGGCGACAGAGTGGCTGGAAAGTGGTCCAGTGGAAAAGAACCTGGAGGTGCTGGTCAACAGCCACTGAACATGGGCCAGCAGTGTGCCTAGGTGGCCAAGAGGGCCCATGGCATCCTGGCTTGCATCAGAAATAGTGTGGCCAGGAGGACCAGGGCAGTGACCATCCCCTTGTATTCAGCACTGGCGATACTTCAAGTGCTGTGTCCAGTTCGGGCCCCCTCACTACAGGAAGGACATTGAGGTGCTGGAGTGTGTCCAGAGAAGGGCAATGAGGCTGCTGAAGGATCTAAAGTACCATGAGAAGCAGCTGAAGGAGCTGGGGTTGTTCAGCCTGGAAAAGAGGAGGCTCAGGGGTGACCTTATTGCTCTCTACAACCACCAGACAGGAGGTCTTAGCCAGGTGGGAGTTGGTCTCTTCTCCCAGGCAACCAGCGACAGGACAAGAGGACACAGCCCCAGACTGCACCAGGGGAGGTTCAGGTTGGACGTCACAAAAAATTTCTTCACTGAGAGGGTTGTCAAGCTTTGGAATGGGCTGTCCATGTTGGTGCTTGAGTCTTCATCCCTGGAAGTGTTCAAGAAACGACTGGACATGGCACTTGGTGCTATGGTCTAGTTGATGAGATGGTGACTGGTCAAGGGTTGGACTCAAGGATCTTGGAGTTCTTTTCCAGTCTTGGTGATTCTATGACTGCTCCAAGATAGCTAATTTTAGTCAGTGGCAATTTACAACAGCCTGTTTTACAATGGTCATTAGGAATTCCCAAGTGCCAAAATGTTCATAAACTATTTTCTTAATTCAAAAAAAACCCCAACAAAACTATTAACATGCACAGAAACCAGAAGAAAATTTATGTCTGCTTTCTGGACGGGAAAAAAACCCCCAGAGAACAGTTTTTTTAGTACTAACAACACAACTTTCAGTCTGTGTGTTAACAGACAGGCATAGAGACACATACACATCAGTGACAGTTATACTACACATTGGAAACGAGATGACCAGCAGATTAAAAACTGTTAAAAACAGTGGAGGTTGTGGATGGACAACTTTGTGAAGTCAACTACTGCTTTGTGAGAGTTTCTGTTTCAAACACTGCACGTTCGTTTCCTGCCTCTGTTTAGTTAGAGTAAGAGCAGCAGTGCTAGAGAAGACAAGCTTCCAGTAACAGCACTGCCCACACAGATTCTTTTGAAGTGCCCTGCACACCAAACTGCCAAACACTCCACCCAGAGCTGGAGCTGAGCCCTCTGTTACAGAAGTGTTGCAACACCTTTTCCCGTTTCAGCCACTGGCAACACAGCAAATGTGCATCTGCAAATGTGCACACTCATGGAACTCGCATTTTCCAGACCTCATTCTCTCCAGTGTGGTGGACCCCAATGGCTAAGGTGCAGATCATGAACCCCCTTGGACTATACTGGCTACACCCAAGGGACCTCCCTCCCTACCGTGTATTTGACATCCACTGTGTCTCTGGGAACACATCACGTGCTGACAGTGTCAGGCATGGCACTTCCCCAGGAAGGGTGAACCTGAGAACAGCCCTGTCCTGGCTATATGGAGCAATGCAGGAAGACTGCTAGAGAGAGGGGGTAAAGAACACAGCATCTATCTCGTGATCTTGTCTCTCACAAAAATTACCTTACACAGCCCTATTAGAAAAGCAGAAAGAAGTTTCTAAATTATACAGCATCCCATCCTCAAAAGCAGAGCGAGGAAGGATGAATGCACAGAAAGCCTTATCAAGATACCCAAACCTTTGCCT
Organism: Pithys albifrons albifrons; assembly: GCF_047495875.1. Taxonomy (NCBI): domain Eukaryota; kingdom Metazoa; phylum Chordata; class Aves; order Passeriformes; family Thamnophilidae; genus Pithys; species Pithys albifrons. The sequence continues at coordinate 24,775,912 of NC_092458.1, forward strand.
TGGTATGTGACAACATGTAATAGAGAGTCAAAACACATGAACAGATAAGTTACTAGAAAACAATTAAATTATGTAATTTAGTACTAAAGAGGTTTTAAGAAAATTATACTAATCAGTGGAGATGTGACAGGAGCAGATAGAAGATACTTATGTTAAAAATTCAAAGACTTGAATGAATGCTAAGGCAAAATGCCAAGGCGAAATGGCTTCTAACTCTGAGTTAGCACCACATGTAGAACCACAATTTGGAAAGCTTGTGATAAGCAAGACTTACCCATAGAAGATTTTGCTGCGTAAGAATCCAGGACTATTTTTTAAAATATATTTTCATTCACACATGTGAAACATATGTGAATATGCTCTTAGTAAAAAGCTTTGCAATGCAAAACACGGTAATAAATAAAGCAATTATATCAGCCAACCAGAGCAAAAACAACTTAATCATTCATTGCGCAAATAACAAACCACTTGCCTAAGTTCTTACATTTACTAACGAATTATAACCATGTAAGTAACATAATATTTTAGCTACACAGTAGCCTTGCAGGTCACAATTACATCACCCAACCTGCCATTCTACCTATGCAGCAGGACCACAAAAATTCTCTGTAACAGCAACTGTACACATCACATTGTTATACAGACTTGAACAATTTAGTTTTGCTAGTATATTGTATAACTATTTGACTCTGCGTTGGACACACTATTACTCAAATATGTGAATTCCTACTGTTTGAGTAGCTTACATCTATTTTAGACAGATACCTGAAATCTATAAAGTCGGGGCAACTCTGATCATTATTCTGTACTAAAAAAAAAAGTACTCAGCTATCACACAGAAAAGCTTACTACTGTAGATTATTTTTTCAGGTTCAGTTTTAAGGAGGATAAATGACATGCACAAAAGAACTGTCAGACTTCTAGAAGGAAAAAAGTTTTACTGCCTTTTCCTTCTGATTTATCATAGGTCCTTAAAGAGTCTTGTTTCACATCAGTCTAGATGACAGTTTCTGATATACCTTTCCTTAAAACATGTAAAAAACAGTAGCCCAACTGACAATAACCAGAGTGGACTACAGCCAGTCTGCAGCCTGATTTCCCCTGTTTGGCTAGGCCAGGGAAACAAAAGAACACAACTCAACTCGGTGCAGGAACAATAAAACACAATGCAGCACTGGCCACTACTAGAGCAGAAATAAGAGACTATGGCAGGGCTTTTGCCCTGCAGCCTCTAACATGTGTCCACATAGTGACAGCCAGTCATCTCTCAGGTCCTGACCTCTGCAACCTGTCCTCCTAAGAAAGCAGCTAGACAGCACTTCTGTAACAGATGGCAGAGAGAGGGAAAAGAAATGCCATCCCAGGGGAAATGCTCCTTCTGGTGCAAGAAAAGGCTACACTGCACTGAATTCCTAAAAACACGTCAGAAAAGCATTGTCACTTCCTTCTGATCACTTTTAAGGTTAGGTATGCAGTTCAATGTTTGTGTGGGTCTGCCTTAGTTTAGCTCTTCCCCAAGTTAGGCAGCTACAGCAGAGAAATCCTTGAGCAATTCACACTATGCCCCTCGCCTACAAAACATCCAGAAACTGGCATCCAGTCCACAGTGCATAACAGACTAGATCACTTGGAGGCAAGGCGTGGACGAGACAGTTTAAGGTCAGAGAGGACGTTTGTGGCAGAAATGAACCCAGATCCTTTGAAGCCTTGGACAGTACATTGGGCTACACTCCCTCTATTATTTTGGAACTGCGCTGTAAGCCAGAAAAGCAGCGTTTGTGGTTTCCATATTTGATTTCTATGACAGGACAGTCTGAATAGCTAGCAAAGAATCTTTTGTTTGCTAACTCACAAAAAAATAAAGTGTTGAATAACTTTTATAAAAAAAAATTGGTCCTCTCATTCCTGCAACCCTTTTGAAATTTAAATTGAAATTTATGTTTCAGCCCATCACAATCTTGCTTCTAGTTGGCTTCTAGGCCAATGAAGACAGAGAAGAATAAGACCCAGAATTGTCAGCAAGACGCTATGAAAGATTCACTGTATAGGGAAAGAGAGCTAGTCTTCTGTTTCCAGAAATAACTAGTACACAAATTCACTGAATTGTCAGGCTTTTTTTTCTCTTAGTTCAACAATCATCTGCCACAACAGGTATCAGCAGGTATTGTGCCTTAGTAATGAAGTGCCCTCAAACCCATGCAAGATGTTAGTGAACAGCAGGTAGAAATTACACCCCTACTGCCAAGTCTTGATATAGGCCTTAAGATTTCTGACATTGTATTATGCTACCATCTACTGGTTCACGTTAAATTAAACCTCTGAACTTTCCCTTCAACTTGCCCTCCAAAAAAAAATATCATCACAGTTTCTACAGAGGCTTGAAGCTATTTTCCATAGCAAAATATTAACTTGACATTTTCTAAGGTAATCCTACAATTCTACTCAGCTTTGGTCTCCTTTTTATTAAGCAGATGCAAGAGTGTTATGTATGTTCAAAACATTTTTAAACAAGATACACCAAATTCATCCACTGATTTACTTACATTCGGCTAGTTTCAATGTTCTCAGAGTGAGGTTCTCCTGGTGATCTGCAAAACCAGATAGAAAACCTTAACCTCTTGTTCTTTTACGTTATTACAATATGAAATCTTATGAAAGGTGGAAAGTGATGATAGTGTATTATTGCCACTAAAAGCATCAAATTTTTGACACTTGCAGATTTAGTTATTTTTACCAAGCTCTGGAATAGACTTTATAACACAAAACCTGATAGTATAATTAAGCCAAAATCCTCTGAGGAGGACAGCACTTTTCCCACCACTGCTTATGCAACAGCAGCCATTAGAGAAGAGACCTGCTGGCAGTACTTCCCTATTCGGGCTGCACAGTGCACCAGGTCTGGGCTAATTCTTCATAACCCTTTCTGTAACCAAATATACTCAAGGTTTATCAGTGATCAACTGCAACAAACAGATTCTGCACACAGCTGAACTCTAAAAAGCAGCTCAAAAGCAGGTTCCAACAGAATCTCAAAACAAATTTCCCATCTCTTTCCACTTGAATGGCACAGACAGCTTTCTGTTTCTTCATTCCAGCCAAGAGATCAGCTGATAATATCCAGAATTGTTACTGTTTGGCATTTTTGAACACATAAAGAGCACCTGTGTTTAGCCTGGCAACATTCTTGACTTAATTTACAGAATAATTTAAGTATAGCTCCATATAAACTTAAGTAGGCTAAATTATAGCTATTTAGCTCCTCCTTATTCCCATCACCTTCCTTGAGGCAACACTGATTCAAAAGTTAACTCTTTTTTTAAGGCAGTATATTTTTCTCCCTTTGGGACTTCCCCCCAGCCAGTGAGTTTGTAGCCTGACAAACAAGAAGACGAGGCAGTACAAATGCAGCAGAATTGATTTTCACTGCCTTAAGATGCCTTGAAATCCTAAAGGACCTTACTGAACCTTCCCTCAGGTATGGACTTTAGTACCACTGACCAGAACTGCCACACTGGAAATACTGTGTGAGGAGCAGAAACAGAGCACAGCCACTACATAAAACTCTGTAGCTCATATGAACAAAAATGTCTTTCATGGCAGCTTATGTCTGCTTTGGGAGCTAAAACCTGCAAATAGAACTAACTTGGTAGGTTTCACCAGAGTCTGCTGGGGGACTTCAGTCAGGACAGCTAAGCAGGCTTTCCTATAGCTTTCCCAGGAAAAAACCCTGTTTAGAGGAATGGAATTTCTAATATTTACTACATGACTATCTATACCATTCTAAATACTATTGGGAATCTCCATCTGTAGCCTGATACATTCCTTTTTTTCTGTTTCACTGTGGCATCTTACTGGAAGGTTCCTCCTATTAAAGACTGTTCTCTGAATTCTCTACTAAAATTTTATTTCCTTTATTGAAATACCGTATCTTAACACCTTTCTGGATTTTATCAAAAAGACCCAGTGCCTAGAAAGCATTTCTGGCAGATAATTTAAATTCCTAGGCTAGCTGGATAGTATGTGGTGACAAGATAATGTGGATCACAGGAAATTGTTTATATTTCATTAACTTTTAAAACTTAACTGACATAGGGACAGAACTCTGAACTTCCTTTTCAACTAACTTTATATGCATGCTTAAAATGTGAATACTTTCTAACTGGAAAAGAACATAAAAACTGCCCAATCTCAAAACTTGACCTCTATTTATGCCCTCCAAATTACTTTTCCCTTATTAAGTTCAGGAGTGACAAGATAGTTGCTGACAAAAATAATGCTCAGCTGTAAAACAAGTAAAAATTTAATTTCCCTTAAACTCTAGTGATCAAACCAAGTTACTACATACTTTGTGAAAACAAACTCAACATTTTTTATCAATTGTTCACATCAGCATGTAAGTGTTAGAAGCCATACCACCTAAGGAGCATGTTTCTGTTCATACTGGCTGGCTCCTATTTACTTACAGGACGTCAGAAAATGATGGCAAAAACTCTGGATGTTTGAGGTGTTGCTACCGTTAATTCAGTATTAGCAGATACAACTCATTGAAGCTTTGGGAAAGAGTAGTGCTCTCAGTTGTTATGAAAATACAGCGAAATAGTGGCATTAAAAAAACATCAAAAGTACTAATCACTTTGAGCCTTTAAAATAAAGAGCAGATTGGTATCTAAACTTTGCATGTAAAAAAAAGTAGCCTGGTGATCTGCAGTACAGACATGTAAACACAGCTATCAGTATATCCAAGCTCTTTTCCTGTCCTCACAGTTTGTGAGAATTTTATCTGGGCTGTAAAGAGACAGAACAGTTCAGTTATTGTGGGACAAAAAAAGGTTTATTCTATAAGCGAAACAATTTGAAAAAACCAAATAATACAATAAAAACATGAAAACGTTTCAGCAAAGTTCAGAAAGAATACAATGTAGCTGCATCAAAAATGGTTTGGTCCTCTAAAGTAAGTGGTTCTACAGAAAACAGGGATCAAATTCCTTCAGCATATTGTTTCCTAAAACATGAGCAGACCTACCACAATTATGATTTGCAGAACTATTAATGCACATATTAACTTGAGTTTAAAACGTTTCAAATGACAGTGTAAGCACCAAATAAAATCAGCTTTCAGTACTCATTAAAACGATGTGGAAGATCAATCTAATTACAGGAGTTGTACTTGTTTGCTGAGAAGTTATTCTGCAATACCCAATTGTTTACAAACAGGATACCTTGTTATTTCCTCTGAGCACGCAACAGTACTGAAAAACAACTATACAGTACAGTAAGATGTCCTTTCATCATGTTTAAAATCTGAAACAAGAGTTCTGTTCAGAGAAAATCTCAGAGCAAATGCTCTTAAAAATTTCAGCTTTGAATTAGATTGTAGATACTGATCACAAGACACCAACTAAGCTGAATACTGCAGTATGAGCTAGCAAATTCAAATGGTGGCTCATTTCCAATAACACAGGGAGCAACTTCTCTATTCTGCAAGCCAAGGCCTTCACCTCCATTGTACCTCTTTAGGAGAGAAAAGTAATGCTATGCAAGCTTACACATTTTTAACATCATCAACCCTCCTGCACAACTACTTTAAAAAAACAACAAACAAAAAACCAAAAAAACCCAACAAACTGGTTAGGTAAGTATGCTAAACAATTTATACAGAAATTCAGTATGACAGTAAAAATTACCAGAGACTTTTAAGTGACAGTATTGTTCTTAAGAGGGATATCATGGAGCACCACAGTGTTTGTATTTTAAAAAGCAGGCAGGAACAAACTAAGTGATCTCTGAAATCCCTGTTAGCAAGAGCACAAGTCACCTTTGCCAGCTGACTTATCTTAAATAAACAATATAACTTAACACTATTTATAAAATTAACTTCAAGCCATACAAATTAAATACTTTAAAATAAACATTATAGTAAAAAAATCCTTAGAAGCAAGCCAATATGCTTTCTGCTTACCTTTTACAAGCTGTGGCCATTCGGTGACATCAGGGTGATCACAATTTTGAGTCACTGATCAAAACCGAGTTGTCACACCAGTCCTGTATCACGCTGGGCTAAGCATATGCTTAACAACTCTAAATAAGTAAAAATAATGTAGTTTAAAAGTCCTTAAAAATTATTTTTGGCCAGTTCTCTAAATAAAAAACAACATAGAACAGAATAAAAATACTGATGCTAAGCATTGTTTTATCACCAAGATTAACACCTACTCACAATCATTTTTTGCATGGCATTCTAAGACTTCTAGAGTAACTCACTACAGTACAATCAATTGGTGAACTTATTTTTAGTCTTTCTAAAAAATCAAAATCCAAACCCATCTCTTGAATCAGTAGAAAGCACCTAACATTAAGACAAGCAAAGTTCTGGAAGCATGTGTGTAAATATGAACTGTTATATGAACTACAATAAAATTCCTTTACATCTTTTCCTGATACAACTCAATTAACAGTGTTTCTTAGCAAGGCTCTGTTCCCAGGGGAGCAACAAGTAACCTGCACTTTGCTCTGTGCCTCTCTCAAAAATAATCTACAGCTATGTAAAAGTTTCAGAGGAGAAACCTTTGCTATCTGTGATAAATCTTTTAGGTTCTTTACTCCTATCAGGTGTCCTCTCTCCTCTCCCTTAAATTTTCAAAAGCGTATTTTACCTGTCAATTGTTTCCCGTGATCAGGCTCCACTGGTATAAATGGAAGGGTTGGTCCTTTACTTTGTCATGCAGGTGGCAGCCAATGATCACTCAGCAATACTCGTGCCCAGAGCGCCCTGGGACCACCCCAGATGATTACTTCCATGGCTGAAAAGGAACCAGTTAGTCTCTTACCTACTGCTATTATCTAATCTAAACTAAAGTTAACTGATAAAATAATTCCAAACATAATCCTCAACGCTCAATTCATCCCATTCTCGCTCCCACCCAAACTCCTAAGTGCACTGGACAAAGCCTGTGAAGAAAAAAGGCCTCTGATGGAAACTCAGATGACAAACAGCATTATTCACTTTCTTCTAATATAAAGCTCTGATAAAATTGCAGTTATTATTACATTTAGTAAATAAAAGTTATCTTACTTTCTCTAAACAGCAGCAGCTATGAGGACAGACCTCTGCATGGTATTCTGAGAAGTACATTGCTTTGGTAACCCAGGTGAAAGCCCCACATTTGCCAGTTGCCATGCAGCAAAAGCCTCAAGGTGCAGAAAGCTATGGAAGGCACACCCGCAGCTCTGCAACACCCACAGTCAAAACACTCTGGTGCAAATACTAAGAGAGCACATTAGGGAGCTTTGAATGTCTCACTAAAAAACAGTGTTTCTTTACTGCACCTTCTTTTGTGCTTCAGTCCAACCTAATACAAGTTTTTCAGCAGGATCTTAGATTTGATGAGCAATCAAACATTCTCAATGCTAATCTGTATCTAATGACTTGTCAGAGATATGAAATCACCGACCAGTAAGCAAGGGTCAAGATTTTCTAAAGTTTGCCAGAAGAGCTGCTGAGTTTTGTCATTCTACAATTTGCCATTCCTCTACAAACTCTGCATAGAATGAAATTTGTATTGGTTTCAGAGTGATGCTTATTAGTTTTATCATGTACACTCCTAAAGATAGGAAAGGTGATGTAGCAATGCATTCTCAATACATGGCTTGGAGAAAGTCATGTCAGAAATGGGCTGATGAAGAAAATCCACCAGCCACTAAGAATGCTTTAACAACTGATGTTTTTAATGTGGTTTGAATGTACTGAATGTAAAAACTGCATTGTCATTGCTTCTTCTTCCTATAACCCCCTGTCAGGCCAGGGGGCTGGGAGAAGGACAGTGACCTCATGCTACCTGAAACCCTCTCCTATTGAATGTAAATCCCCTTACTCCTACTGGCACAAATCCAGACTCCCCCTCTTGTCCCTTATTGGTGAGTTTGTATCCCTCCAAAGTCCATATAAACCTGTACCCCTGATTAAACTCTCTCTTTGTTCCTGCCTTCGCTGGTGGTCCCTGTGTCCTTTCTGGGGGCTCTCAGAGACCACATGGTCGGGGTAAGCAGAGAGCACACACTTCTCCTAGGTAAATGGACTGATAATCCAGGACCAGGAGAAGTTCCATATCATTGCAGATTCCTTCAGCACACAGCATAACAAGGCTACAAGAAACCAACCCTCATAAGGTGACACTTAATTTAGCATCAGTAACACTTGAGTGTTCTCACCTTAACACAAGCGCAGTTGATGTAAAGAAAGTAAAGAAGCCAGACACCAAAAATCTCCAAAACAAAACAGAGGTTCTTTACTACCTATGTTTTACAGGTGTAAATTGTCAGTTTAACTGAGTCAATGCCAGGAACACAGCACAACAAATAGAAGTCAGTTGGAAAGGTTCCTCGTGTATCAACATTAAAGGACAAACAGGGTAAAGATTTTCAAATTAATGTTTGCTGGCCATCAGCTCTACAGAAGGCAAAAACAAGATGCTGATGCAAAATTAAGAAGCTGTAAAACATTGATTATGGCATTCTGATTGTTTAAGACCTGAAAACACCCACTTTGAGGCAAGCCTTAGCTTTAAAGAAAGAGATGCCTATTCTAACTCTGCTTGTAGCACCCTGCCCAAGTAACTTTTAGTATGCTGGTCCGAGGACAGAGGTATAATCTCTGAAGTCTCATTGGGTGGGGTTGACTGACTGCTGGAAATACAAGCTCATATTCTGGAGAGTGCCTGATGTATTGCTCCCTACCTAAATTCTGTCCTGTATCACCCAGAATATGGGCAGAAGTTTATTATAGCAGTCTTCCATTCAAACAGAAGCATGTTGGAACATCAGACTGACAGCAACCTTAGTACAGAGAGGTTTTCATGAGGCTGTTCCATATGGGAGAGTCATGAACATGGCTGGCAACAGTGAAGGAGCACATGAAGTGTTGGTGCTGGATTCAAACACCACCAGATTTTGGAATGTTTAAATATATACATTAAGGTGGCAGGTGCACAGTCACGGCCAAGACAAGTTTGTGCCAAGGCCTGACACAGATCCAGCTTTGTTAGTCAGATTTACCACACCACCCAACACAGTATCTATAGCAGTTCAGTGAAGAGAGGAAGTACCTGAACTGTCACAGATCTCACTGAGCTGAAGTTTTGCTGTGAAATTTTTATCTACAAATTGAATTTATTACGGGACAGAGCTCTGAATAGGTTAGTTTCAGTATTTTTGATTTGCTGCATGATACCTTAAAACTAGACTGACTCTACCAGGGTCTAAAAATCTCATGCTACTTACTTTTCAACAATCTAGATGCAAAAAATCTAAATTAATAGCTTTCCCCTTCTGTCTCCTCCTCATCCTACCTTCCCCACCTATCTTTTAGTACTTCTGTGGGACAGAATATGAATGGCAAGGATTCCCTAGCACAGATGACAGATTAATTTCTCTAAAACCTTTCTAATTCATGCATCAGCAGAGTAGCGTTTGCTGGCAAAGAGACCAGCATGTTGAAACATGGGGTAGGTGGTGAAGGAGACTACCTTATTCTGAGTCTAGTTTGGACAAAGGACATTTTGACTGCCAGATACAAACAAGGCAGAAAAAAACCCATCTGGTAAGAGTCAAAGGACACCACTTGATCAGGAAAGGGAAACCACACTGATGAATACACTAACATCTTGGATAAGGGTATTATGAAGAATAGGAAACTGACATAAACCAAGTGCTGTTTTTGTCACAGGGATTATCTTACAAAAAACCCCTGTGCTTCTAACTTACTTTTTAGAAGGCAGAAACAGTTGCCCCTGAGCAGATATTTACTCTTACTACGCACATGAATTTCACTGGTCTTCACTGTTATGATCAGCATGGCTTTCAGTCTAGGCATTCACAGACACACAGAGCAGCTGAAGGTATCAGACTAAGTTTGTGCCTGTGGAGCATGTTCAAGAAACCCCAGAGGGCTGCCAGGCTCTTTGGGACTGGGCCAGCTGTCCCTGCCTAGTGCCACTTTATGAGGGGTAGAATCAACTAGGACTGCAACTACCTCTTTTGCAATTAGGAAGACAACACACAAGATTCCATGTCTCCAAACCACCTATCTGAAGACGTTGGCGTGTCTTGGACTAGCTCTCACCAAGGGGGAACAAGATACATAACACAGTGATTTGGAACAACACCTCTCTCAAAGGTAGCATGGGTGAGTGTTTTCTGAAACGAATGTTGCTATCAACTCAAGAAGAGCAAGGAAAGAAAAAATAAATGTGTGAAAGAACAAGATGTCAGAAAGCCAGTTCAGATGCATCAACAGGGGCTAAAAGCAACTTTGTTGCATAGCTTGATGAGATATTCTCTTTCCATATTTCATTTAATCTTGAAAGTGTGCAATCACAAACATGAGACAAGAAGAGCTCTCCAGCTGCAATATACAGAACCTAAAACCACACCATCAAGATTTTAAGTACTTAGTTCTCAGAAA